>NW_027441466.1:0-347383 GCF_964195595.1 Calonectris borealis | reverse complement strand
AGAGTCTGAAGGAAAAACCCAGTACCTGAGGAACTAAACCAGAGCCCAAGGAACAAATCCAGAGCTTAAGGAACAAAACCAGAGCTCGAGGAGCAAAACCAGAGCCCAAGTAATAAAACCAGAGTTAGAGGAACAAAACCAGAGCCCAAGGAATTAAACCAGAAACTGAGGGAGAAAACCAGAGCCCGAGGAACAAAACCAGAGGATGAGGAACAAAACCAGATGTCGAGGAACAAAACCAGAGACAGAGGGACAAAAGGAGGGCCCGAGGAATAAAACCAAGTGTGGAGGAACAAAACCAGAGTCCGAGGAACAAAACCAGAGCCAGAGGAACAAAAGCAGTGCCCGAGGAAAATAATAAGTGCCCGAGGAATGAAACGAGAGCTAGAGAAACAAAACCAGAGCCCGAGGAACAAAACTAGAGCCTGAGGAACAAAACCAGAGCCCCAGGAACTAAACCAGAGCCCGAGGAACAAAACCAGAGTCCGTGGACCTACACTAGAGGTCGAGGAACAAAACCAGAGCTGGAGGAACAAAATAAGACCCCGAGGAACAAAACCAGAGCCCAAGGAACTAAACCAGAGGGCAAGGAAGAAAACCAGAGCCTGAGGAACAAAACCAGAGCCCAAGGAACAAAACCAGATGTCGAGGAAAAAAACGAGGGACCGAGGAACAAAACCAGAGTCTGAGGAACAAAACCAGTACCTGAGGCACTAAACCAGTGCCTGAGGAACAAAACCAGAGCCGGAGGAACAAAACCAGAGCCCGAGGAACAAAACCAGAGCTCAAGGAACAAAACCAGAGGCCGAGGTAGAAAACCAGAGTCTGAAGGAAAAACCCAGTACCTGAGGAACTAAACCAGAGCCCAAGGAACAAATCCAGAGCTTAAGGAACAAAACCAGAGCTCGAGGAACAAAACCAGAGCCCAAGGAACAAACCCAGAGCCCGAGGAAGTAAACCAGAGCCTGAGGAACAAAACCATAGACCGAGGAACAAAAGGAGGGCGCGAGGGACAAAACCAGACTCCGAGAAACAAACCCAGAGCCCGAGGGAATAAATCAGGACCCGAGGAATTAAACCAGAGCCAGAGGAACGAAACCACAGCCGAGGAAGAAAACCGGAGACTGAGTAACTAAACCAGAGCCCGAGGAACAAAACCAGAGCCCAAGGAATAAAACCAGAGCTGGAGGAACAAAACCAGAGCCAGAGGAGCAAAACCAGAGCCCAAGTAATAAAACCAGAGTTAGAGGAACAAAACCAGAGCCCAAGGAATTAAACCAGAAGCTGAGGGAGAAAACCAGAGCCCGAGGAACAAAACCAGAGGATGAGGAACAAAACCAGATGTCGAGGAACAAAACCAGAGACAGAGGGACAAAAGGAGGGCCCGAGGAATAAAACCAAGTGTGGAGGAACAAAACCAGAGTCCGAGGAACAAAACCAGAGCCAGAGGAACAAAAGCAGTGCCCGAGTAAAATAATAAGTGCCCGAGGAATGAAACGAGAGCTAGAGAAACAAAACCAGAGCCCGAGGAACAAAACTAGAGCCTGAGAACAAAACCAGAGCCCCAGGAACTAAACCAGAGCCCGAGGAACAAATCCAGAGCTTAAGGAACAAAACCAGAGCTCGAGGAACAAAACCAGAGCCCGAGGAACAAAACGAGAGCCCAAGGAATAAAACCAGAGCCTGAGGATCAAAACCAGAGCCCGAGGAGCAAAACCAGAGCCCGAGGAAAAAAAACAGAGTTGGAGGAACAAAACAAGAGGCCAAGGATTAAAACCAGAGGCCGAGGAAGAAAACCAGAGCTTGAGGAACAAAACCAGAGCCTGAGGAACAAAACCAGAGCCCGAGGAACAAAACCAGAGCTGGAGGAACAAAACCAGAGCCCAAGGAAGAAAACCAGAGCCTGAGGATCAAAACCAGAGACCGAGGAACAAAAGGAGGGCCCGAGGAATAAAACCAGGAGTCGAAGAACAAAACCAGAGTCCGAGGGAAAAAACCAGACCCCAAGGAATAAAACCAGATGTCGAGGAACAAAACCAGAGCTCAAGGAACAAAACCAGAGACTGAGGAACAAAACAAGAGCCCGAGGAACAAAACCAGAGTCCGTGGACCTACACTAGAGGCCGAGGAACAAAACCAGAGCTGGAGGAACAAAATAAGACCCCGAGGAAC
This sequence comes from Calonectris borealis, assembly GCF_964195595.1. NCBI lineage: Eukaryota > Metazoa > Chordata > Aves > Procellariiformes > Procellariidae > Calonectris > Calonectris borealis. Next base: position 345,211 of record NW_027441466.1, on the reverse strand, counting down.
AAAACCAGAGCCCAAGGAACTAAACCAGAGGGCAAGGAAGAAAACCAGAGCCTGAGGAACAAAACCAGAGCCCAAGGAACAAAACCACATGTCGAGGAAAAAAACGAGGGACCGAGGAACAAAACCAGAGTCTGAGGAACAAAACCAGTACCTGAGGCACTAAACCAGTGCCTGAGGAACAAAACCAGAGCTGGAGGAACAAAACCAGAGCCCGAGGAACAAAACCAGAGCTCAAGGAACAAAACCAGAGGCCGAGGTAGAAAACCAGAGTCTGAGGGAAAAACCCAGTACCTGAGGAACTAAACCAGAGCCCAAGGAACAAATCCAGAGCTTAAGGAACAAAACCAGAGCTCGAGGAACAAAACCAGAGCCCTAGGAACAAACCCAGAGCCCGTGGAAGAAAACCAGAGCCTGAGGAACAAAACCATAGACCGAGGAACAAAAGGAGGGCGCGAGGGACAAAACCAGACTCCGAGAAACAAACCCAGAGCCCGAGGGAATAAATCAGGACCCGAGGAATTAAACCAGAGCCAGAGGAACAAAACCACAGCCCGAGGAAGAAAACCGGAGGCTGAGTAACTAAACCAGAGCCCGGGGAAAAAAAACAGAGCCCAAGGAATAAAACCAGAGCTGGAGGAACAAAACCAGAGCCAGAGGAGCAAAACCAGAGCCCAAGTAATAAAACCAGAGTTAGAGGAACAAAACCAGAGCCCAAGGAATTAAACCAGAAGCTGAGGGAGAAAACCAGAGCCCGAGGAACAAAACCAGAGGATGAGGAACAAAACCAGATGTCGAGGAACAAAACCAGAGACAGAGGAACAAAAGGAGGGCCCGAGGAATAAAACCAAGTGTGGAGGAACAAAACCAGAGTCCGAGGAACAAAACCAGAGCCAGAGGAACAAAAGCAGTGCCCGAGGAAAATAATAAGTGCCCGAGGAATGAAACGAGAGCTAGAGAAACAAAACCAGAGCCCGAGGAACAAAACTAGAGCCTGAGGAACAAAACCAGAGCCCAAGGAACTAAACCAGAGGGCAAGGAAGAAAACCAGAGCCTGAGGAACAAAACCAGAGCCCAAGGAACAAAACCAGATGTCGAGGAAAAAAACGAGGGACCGAGGAACAAAACCAGAGTCTGAGGAACAAAACCAGTACCTGAGGCACTAAACCAGTGCCTGAGGAACAAAACCAGAGCTGGAGGAACAAAACCAGAGCCCGAGGAACAAAACCAGAGCTCAAGGAACAAAACCAGAGGCCGAGGTAGAAAACCAGAGTCTGAAGGAAAAACCCAGTACCTGAGGAACTAAACCAGAGCCCAAGGAACAAATCCAGAGCTTAAGGAACAAAACCAGAGCTCGAGGAACAAAACCAGAGCCCAAGGAACAAACCCAGAGCCCGAGGAAGTAAACCAGAGCCTGAGGAACAAAACCATAGACCGAGGAACAAAAGGAGGGCCCGAGGGACAAAACCAGAGTCCGAGGAACAAACCCAGAGCCCGAGGGAATAAATCAGGACCCGAGGAATTAAACCAGAGGCAGAGGAACAAAACCACAGCCCGAGGAAGAAAACCGGAGACTGAGTAACTAAACAAGAGCCCAAGGAAAAAAACCAGAGCCCAAGGAAAAAAAACAGAGGCCGAGGAAGAAAACCAGAGCCCGAGGAACAAAACCAGAGCCCAAGGAACTAAACCAGAGGGCAAGGAAGAAAACCAGAGCCTGAGGAGCAAAACCAGAGCCCAAGGAACAAAACCAGATGTCGAGGAAAAAAACGAGAGACCGAGGAACAAATCCAGAGCCTGAAGAATAAAACCAGAGCCCGAGGAACAAAACCAGAGTCCGAGGAACCAAACCAGCACCAGAGGAAGAAAACCAGAGCCCAAGGAATAAAACCAGAGCTGGAGGAACAAAAACAGAGCCCGAGGAACAAAAACAGAGCCCGAGTAATAAAACCAGAGTTAGAGGAACAAAACCAGAGCCCAAGGTATTAAACCAGAAGCTGAGGGAGAAAAGCAGAGCCCGAGGAACAAAACCAGAGGATAAGTAACAAAACCAGATGTCGAGGAACAAAACCAGAGACCGAGGAACAAAACCAGAGCCAGAGGAACAAAACCAGTGCCCGAGGAAAATAATCAGTGCCCGAGGAATGAAACGAGAGCTAGAGAAACAAAACCAGAGCCCGAGGAACAAAACTACAGCCTGAGGAACAAAACCAGAGCCCGAGGAACTAAACCAGAGCCCAAGGAACAAATCCAGAGCTTAAGGAACAAAACCAGAGCTCGAGGAACAAAACCAGAGCCCTAGGAACAAAACAAGAGCCCGAGGAAGAAAACCAGAGCCTGAGGAACAAAACCATAGACCGAGGAACAAAAGGAGGGCCCGAGGGACAAAACCAGAGTCCGAGGAACAAACCCAGAGCCCGAGGGAATAAATCAGGACCCGAGGAATTAAACCAGAGGCAGAGGAACAAAACCACAGCCCGAGGAAGAAAACCGGAGACTGAGTAACTAAACAAGAGCCCAAGGAAAAAAACCAGAGCCCAAGGAAAAAAAACAGAGGCCGAGGAAGAAAACCAGAGCCCGAGGAACAAAACCAGAGCCCAAGGAACTAAACCAGAGGGCAAGGAAGAAAACCAGAGCCTGAGGAACAAAACCAGAGCCCAAGGAACAAAACCAGATGTCGAGGAAAAAAACGAGAGACCGAGGAACAAATCCAGAGCCTGAAGAATAAAACCAGAGCCCGAGGAACAAAACCAGAGTCCGAGGAACCAAACCAGCACCAGAGGAAGAAAACCAGAGCCCAAGGAATAAAACCAGAGCTGGAGGAACAAAAACAGAGCCCGAGGAACAAAAACAGAGCCCGAGTAATAAAACCAGAGTTAGAGGAACAAAACCAGAGCCCAAGGTATTAAACCAGAAGCTGAGGGAGAAAAGCAGAGCCCGAGGAACAAAACCAGAGGATAAGTAACAAAACCAGATGTCGAGTAACAAAACCAGAGTCCGAGGAACAAAACCAGAGCCAGAGGAACAAAACCAGTGCCCGAGGAAAATAATCAGTGCCCGAGGAATGAAACGAGAGCTAGAGAAACAAAACCAGAGCCCGAGGAACAAAACTACAGCCTGAGGAACAAAACCAGAGCCCGAGGAACTAAACCAGAGCCCAAGGAACAAATCCAGAGCTTAAGGAACAAAACCAGAGCTCGAGGAACAAAACCAGAGCCCTAGGAACAAAACAAGAGCCCGAGGAAGAAAACCAGAGCCTGAGGAACAAAACCATAGACCGAGGAAAAAAAGGAGGGCCCGAGGGACAAAACCAGAGTCCGAGGAACAAACCCAGAGCCCGAGGGAATAAATCAGGACCCGAGGAATTAAACCAGAGGCAGAGGAACAAAACCACAGCCCGAGGAAGAAAACCGGAGACTGAGTAACTAAACAAGAGCCCAAGGAAAAAAACCAGAGCCCAAGGAAAAAAAACAGAGGCCGAGGAAGAAAACCAGAGCCCGAGGAACAAAACCAGAGCCCAAGGAACTAAACCAGAGGGCAAGGAAGAAAACCAGAGCCTGAGGAACAAAACCAGAGCCCAAGGAACAAAACCAGATGTCGAGGAAAAAAACGAGAGACCGAGGAACAAATCCAGAGCCTGAAGAATAAAACCAGAGCCCGAGGAACAAAACCAGAGTCCGAGGAACCAAACCAGCACCAGAGGAAGAAAACCAGAGCCCAAGGAATAAAACCAGAGCTGGAGGAACAAAAACAGAGCCCGAGGAACAAAAACAGAGCCCGAGTAATAAAACCAGAGTTAGAGGAACAAAACCAGAGCCCAAGGTATTAAACCAGAAGCTGAGGGAGAAAAGCAGAGCCCGAGGAACAAAACCAGAGGATAAGTAACAAAACCAGATGTCGAGTAACAAAACCAGAGTCCGAGGAACAAAACCAGAGCCAGAGGAACAAAACCAGTGCCCGAGGAAAATAATCAGTGCCCGAGGAATGAAACGAGAGCTAGAGAAACAAAACCAGAGCCCGAGGAACAAAACTACAGCCTGAGGAACAAAACCAGAGCCCGAGGAACTAAACCAGAGCCCAAGGAACAAATCCAGAGCTTAAGGAACAAAACCAGAGCTCGAGGAACAAAACCAGAGCCCAAGGAACAAACCAGAGCCCGAGGAATAAAACCAGAGCCTGAGGAACAAAACCATAGACCGAGGAACAAAAGGAGGGCCCGAGGGACAAAACCAGAGTCCGAGGAACAAACCCAGAGCCCGAGGGAATAAATCAGGACCCGAGGAATTAAACCAGAGCCAGAGGAACAAAACCACAGCCCGAGGAAGAAAACCGGAGGCTGAGTAACTAAACCAGAGCCCGAGGAAAAAAAACAGAGCCCAAGGAATAAAACCAGAGCTGGAGGAACAAAACCAGAGCCAGAGGAGCAAAACCAGAGCCCAAGTAATAAAACCAGAGTTAGAGGAACAAAACCAGAGCCCAAGGAATTAAACCAGAAGCTGAGGGAGAAAACCAGAGCCCGAGGAACAAAACCAGAGGATGAGGAACAAAACCAGATGTCGAGGAACAAAACCAGAGACAGAGGAACAAAAGGAGGGCCCGAGGAATAAAACCAAGTGTGGAGGAACAAAACCAGAGTCCGAGGAACAAAACCAGAGCCAGAGGAACAAAAGCAGTGCCCGAGGAAAATAATAAGTGCCCGAGGAATGAAACGAGAGCTAGAGAAACAAAACCAGAGCCCGAGGAACAAAACTAGAGCCTGAGGAACAAAACCAGAGCCCCAGGAACTAAACCAGAGCCCGAGGAACAAAACCAGAGTCCGTGGACCTACACTAGAGGCCGAGGAACAAAACCAGAGCTGGAGGAACAAAATAAGACCCCGAGGAACAAAACCAGAGCCCAAGGAACTAAACCAGAGGGCAAGGAAGAAAACCAGAGCCTGAGGAACAAAACCAGAGCCCAAGGAACAAAACCAGATGTCGAGGAAAAAAACGAGGGACCGAGGAACAAAACCAGAGTCTGAGGAACAAAACCAGTACCTGAGGCACTAAACCAGTGCCTGAGGAACAAAACCAGAGCTGGAGGAACAAAACCAGAGCCCGAGGAACAAAACCAGAGCTCAAGGAACAAAACCAGAGGCCGAGGTAGAAAACCAGAGTCTGAAGGAAAAACCCAGTACCTGAGGAACTAAACCAGAGCCCAAGGAACAAATCCAGAGCTTAAGGAACAAAACCAGAGCTCGAGGAACAAAACCAGAGCCCAAGGAACAAACCCAGAGCCCGAGGAAGTAAACCAGAGCCTGAGGAACAAAACCATAGACCGAGGAACAAAAGGAGGGCGCGAGGGACAAAACCAGACTCCGAGAAACAAACCCAGAGCCCGAGGGAATAAATCAGGACCCGAGGAATTAAACCAGAGCCAGAGGAACAAAACCACAGCCGAGGAAGAAAACCGGAGACTGAGTAACTAAACCAGAGCCCGAGGAACAAAACCAGAGCCCAAGGAATAAAACCATAGCCTGAGGAACAAAACCAGAGCCTGAGGAGCAAAACCAGAGCCCAAGTAATAAAACCAGAGTTAGAGGAACAAAACCAGAGCCCAAGGAATTAAACCAGAAGCTGAGGGAGAAAACCAGAGCCCGAGGAACAGAACCAGAGGATGAGTAACAAAACCAGATGTCGAGGAACAAAACCAGAGACAAAGGAACAAAAGAAGGGCCTGAGGAATAAAACCAAGTGTGGAGGAACAAAACCAGAGTCCAAGGAACAAAACCAGAGCCAGAGGAACAAAACCAGTGCCCGAGGAAAATAATCAGTGCCCGAGGAATGAAACGAGAGCTAGAGAAACAAAACCAGAGCCCGAGGAACAAAACGAGAGCCCAAGGAATAAAACCAGAGCCTGAGGATCAAAACCAGAGCCCGAGGAGCAAAACCAGAGCCCGAGGAAAAAAAACAGAGTTGGAGGAACAAAACAAGAGGCCAAGGATTAAAACCAGAGGCCGAGGAAGAAAACCAGAGCTTGAGGAACAAAACCAGAGCCTGAGGAACAAAACCAGAGCCCGAGGAACAAAACCAGAGCTGGAGGAACAAAACCAGAGCCCAAGGAAGAAAACCAGAGCCTGAGGATCAAAACCAGAGACCGAGGAACAAAAGGAGGGCCCGAGGAATAAAACCAGGAGTCGAAGAACAAAACCAGAGTCCGAGGGAAAAAACCAGACCCCAAGGAATAAAACCAGATGTCGAGGAACAAAACCAGAGCTCAAGGAACAAAACCAGAGACTGAGGAACAAAACAAGAGCCCGAGGAACAAAACCAGAGTCCGTGGACCTACACTAGAGGCCGAGGAACAAAACCAGAGCTGGAGGAACAAAATAAGACCCCGAGGAACAAAACCAGAGCCCAAGGAACTAAACCAGAGGGCAAGGAAGAAAACCAGAGCCTGAGGAACAAAACCAGAGCCCAAGGAACAAAACCACATGTCGAGGAAAAAAACGAGGGACCGAGGAACAAAACCAGAGTCCGAGGAACAAAACCAGTACCTGAGGCACTAAACCAGTGCCTGAGGAACAAAACCAGAACTGGAGGAACAAAACCAGAGCCCGAGGAACAAAACCAGAGCTCAAGGAACAAAACCAGAGGCCGAGGTAGAAAACCAGAGTCTGAGGGAAAAACCCAGTACCTGAGGAACTAAACCAGAGCCCAAGGAACAAATCCAGAGCTTAAGGAACAAAACCAGAGCTCGAGGAACAAAACCAGAGCCCAAGGAAAAAAAACAGAGGCCGAGGAAGAAAACCAGAGCCCGAGGAACAAAACCAGAGCCCAAGGAACTAAACCAGAGGGCAAGGAAGAAAACCAGAGCCTGAGGAACAAAACCAGAGCCCAAGGAACAAAACCAGATGTCGAGGAAAAAAACGAGAGACCGAGGAACAAATCCAGAGCCTGAAGAATAAAACCAGAGCCCGAGGAACAAAACCAGAGTCCGAGGAACCAAACCAGCGCCAGAGGAAGAAAACCAGAGACCAAGGAATAAAACCAGAGCTGGAGGAACAAAAACAGAGCCCGAGGAACAAAAACAGAGCCCGAGTAATAAAACCAGAGTTAGAGGAACAAAACCAGAGCCCAAGGTATTAAACCAGAAGCTGAGGGAGAAAAGCAGAGCCCGAGGAACAAAACCAGAGGATAAGTAACAAAACCAGATGTCGAGGAACAAAACCAGAGACCGAGGAACAAAACCAGAGCCAGAGGAACAAAACCAGTGCCCGAGGAAAATAATCAGTGCCCGAGGAATGAAACGAGAGCTAGAGAAACAAAACCAGAGCCCGAGGAACAAAACTACAGCCTGAGGAACAAAACCAGAGCCCGAGGAACTAAACCAGAGCCCAAGGAACAAATCCAGAGCTTAAGGAACAAAACCAGAGCTCGAGGAACAAAACCAGAGCCCTAGGAACGAAACAAGAGCCCGAGGAAGAAAACCAGAGCCTGAGGAACAAAACCATAGACCGAGGAACAAAAGGAGGGCCCGAGGGACAAAACCAGAGTCCGAGGAACAAACCCAGAGCCCGAGGGAATAAATCAGGACCCGAGGAATTAAACCAGAGGCAGAGGAACAAAACCACAGCCCGAGGAAGAAAACCGGAGACTGAGTAACTAAACAAGAGCCCAAGGAAAAAAACCAGAGCCCAAGGAAAAAAAACAGAGGCCGAGGAAGAAAACCAGAGCCCGAGGAACAAAACCAGAGCCCAAGGAACAAAACCAGATGTCGAGGAAAAAAACGAGGGACCGAGGAACAAAACCAGAGTCTGAGGAACAAAACCAGTACCTGAGGCACTAAACCAGTGCCTGAGGAACAAAACCAGAGCTGGAGGAACAAAACCAGAGCCCGAGGAACAAAACCAGAGCTCAAGGAACAAAACCAGAGGCCGAGGTAGAAAACCAGAGTCTGAAGGAAAAACCCAGTACCTGAGGAACTAAACCAGAGCCCAAGGAACAAATCCAGAGCTTAAGGAACAAAACCAGAGCTCGAGGAACAAAACCAGAGCCCAAGGAACAAACCCAGAGCCCGAGGAAGTAAACCAGAGCCTGAGGAACAAAACCATAGACCGAGGAACAAAAGGAGGGCGCGAGGGACAAAACCAGACTCCGAGAAACAAACCCAGAGCCCGAGGGAATAAATCAGGACCCGAGGAATTAAACCAGAGCCAGAGGAACAAAACCACAGCCGAGGAAGAAAACCGGAGACTGAGTAACTAAACCAGAGCCCGAGGAACAAAACCAGAGCCCAAGGAATAAAACCATAGCCTGAGGAACAAAACCAGAGCCAGAGGAGCAAAACCAGAGCCCAAGTAATAAAACCAGAGTTAGAGGAACAAAACCAGAGCCCAAGGAATTAAACCAGAAGCTGAGGGAGAAAACCAGAGCCCGAGGAACAGAACCAGAGGATGAGTAACAAAACCAGATGTCGAGGAACAAAACCAGAGACAAAGGAACAAAAGAAGGGCCTGAGGAATAAAACCAAGTGTGGAGGAACAAAACCAGAGTCCAAGGAACAAAACCAGAGCCAGAGGAACAAAACCAGTGCCCGAGGAAAATAATCAGTGCCCGAGGAATGAAACGAGAGCTAGAGAAACAAAACCAGAGCCCGAGGAACAAAACGAGAGCCCAAGGAATAAAACCAGAGCCTGAGGATCAAAACCAGAGCCAGAGGAGCAAAACCAGAGCCCGAGGAAAAAAAACAGAGTTGGAGGAACAAAACAAGAGGCCAAGGATTAAAACCAGAGGCCGAGGAAGAAAACCAGAGCTTGAGGAACAAAACCAGAGCCTGAGGAACAAAACCAGAGCCCGAGGAACAAAACCAGAGCTGGAGGAACAAAACCAGAGCCCAAGGAAGAAAACCAGAGCCTGAGGATCAAAACCAGAGACCGAGGAACAAAAGGAGGGCCCGAGGAATAAAACCAGGAGTCGAAGAACAAAACCAGAGTCCGAGGGAAAAAACCAGACCCCAAGGAATAAAACCAGATGTCGAGGAACAAAACCAGAGCTCAAGGAACAAAACCAGAGACTGAGGAACAAAACAAGAGCCCGAGGAACAAAACCAGAGTCCGTGGACCTACACTAGAGGCCGAGGAACAAAACCAGAGCTGGAGGAACAAAATAAGACCCCGAGGAACAAAACCAGAGCCCAAGGAACTAAACCAGAGGGCAAGGAAGAAAACCAGAGCCTGAGGAACAAAACCAGAGCCCAAGGAACAAAACCACATGTCGAGGAAAAAAACGAGGGACCGAGGAACAAAACCAGAGTCTGAGGAACAAAACCAGTACCTGAGGCACTAAACCAGTGCCTGAGGAACAAAACCAGAACTGGAGGAACAAAACCAGAGCCCGAGGAACAAAACCAGAGCTCAAGGAACAAAACCAGAGGCCGAGGTAGAAAACCAGAGTCTGAGGGAAAAACCCAGTACCTGAGGAACTAAACCAGAGCCCAAGGAACAAATCCAGAGCTTAAGGAACAAAACCAGAGCTCGAGGAACAAAACCAGAGCCCAAGGAAAAAAAACAGAGGCCGAGGAAGAAAACCAGAGCCCGAGGAACAAAACCAGAGCCCAAGGAACTAAACCAGAGGGCAAGGAAGAAAACCAGAGCCTGAGGAACAAAACCAGAGCCCAAGGAACAAAACCAGATGTCGAGGAAAAAAACGAGAGACCGAGGAACAAATCCAGAGCCTGAAGAATAAAACCAGAGCCCGAGGAACAAAACCAGAGTCCGAGGAACCAAACCAGCGCCAGAGGAAGAAAACCAGAGACCAAGGAATAAAACCAGAGCTGGAGGAACAAAAACAGAGCCCGAGGAACAAAAACAGAGCCCGAGTAATAAAACCAGAGTTAGAGGAACAAAACCAGAGCCCAAGGTATTAAACCAGAAGCTGAGGGAGAAAAGCAGAGCCCGAGGAACAAAACCAGAGGATAAGTAACAAAACCAGATGTCGAGGAACAAAACCAGAGACCGAGGAACAAAACCAGAGCCAGAGGAACAAAACCAGTGCCCGAGGAAAATAATCAGTGCCCGAGGAATGAAACGAGAGCTAGAGAAACAAAACCAGAGCCCGAGGAACAAAACTACAGCCTGAGGAACAAAACCAGAGCCCGAGGAACTAAACCAGAGCCCAAGGAACAAATCCAGAGCTTAAGGAACAAAACCAGAGCTCGAGGAACAAAACCAGAGCCCTAGGAACGAAACAAGAGCCCGAGGAAGAAAACCAGAGCCTGAGGAACAAAACCATAGACCGAGGAACAAAAGGAGGGCCCGAGGGACAAAACCAGAGTCCGAGGAACAAACCCAGAGCCCGAGGGAATAAATCAGGACCCGAGGAATTAAACCAGAGGCAGAGGAACAAAACCACAGCCCGAGGAAGAAAACCGGAGACTGAGTAACTAAACAAGAGCCCAAGGAAAAAAACCAGAGCCCAAGGAAAAAAAACAGAGGCCGAGGAAGAAAACCAGAGCCCGAGGAACAAAACCAGAGCCCAAGGAACTAAACCAGAGGACAAGGAAGAAAACCAGAGCCTGAGGAACAAAACCAGAGCCCAAGGAACAAAACCAGATGTCGAGGAAAAAAACGAGAGACCGAGGAACAAATCCAGAGCCTGAAGAATAAAACCAGAGCCCGAGGAACAAAACCAGAGTCCGAGGAATCAAACCAGCACCAGAGGAAGAAAACCAGAGCCCAAGGAATAAAACCAGAGCTGGAGGAACAAAAACAGAGCCCGAGGAACAAAAACAGAGCCCGAGTAATAAAACCAGAGTTAGAGGAACAAAACCAGAGCCCAAGGTATTAAACCAGAAGCTGAGGGAGAAAAGCAGAGCCCGAGGAACAAAACCAGAGGATAAGTAACAAAACCAGATGTCGAGGAACAAAACCAGAGACCGAGGAACAAAACCAGAGCCAGAGGAACAAAACCAGTGCCCGAGGAAAATAATCAGTGCCCGAGGAATGAAACGAGAGCTAGAGAAACAAAACCAGAGCCCGAGGAACAAAACTACAGCCTGAGGAACAAAACCAGAGCCCGAGGAACTAAACCAGAGCCCAAGGAACAAACCCAGAGCCCACGGAAGAAAACCAGAGCCTGAGGAACAAAACCATAGACCGAGGAACAAAAGGAGGGCGCGAGGGACAAAACCAGACTCCGAGAAACAAACCCAGAGCCCGAGGGAATAAATCAGGACCCGAGGAATTAAACCAGAGCCAGAGGAACAAAACCACAGCCGAGGAAGAAAACCGGAGACTGAGTAACTAAACCAGAGCCCGAGGAACAAAACCAGAGCCCAAGGAATAAAACCATAGCCTGAGGAACAAAACCAGAGCCAGAGGAGCAAAACCAGAGCCCATGTAATAAAACCAGAGTTAGAGGAACAAAACCAGAGCCCAAGGAATTAAACCAGAAGCTGAGGGAGAAAACCAGAGCCCGAGGAACAGAACCAGAGGATGAGGAACAAAACCAGATGTCGAGGAACAAAACCAGAGACAAAGGAACAAAAGAAGGGCCCGAGGAATAAAACCAAGTGTGGAGGAACAAAACCAGAGTCCAAGGAACAAAACCAGAGCCAGAGGAACAAAACCAGTGCCCGAGGAAAATAATCAGTGCCCGAGGAATGAAACGAGAGCTAGAGAAACAAAACCAGAGCCCGAGGAACAAAACGAGAGCCCGAGGAATAAAACCAGAGCCTGAGGATCAAAACCAGAGCCCGAGGAGCAAAACCAGAGCCCGAGGAAAAAAAACAGAGTTGGAGGAACAAAACAAGAGGCCAAGGATTAAAACCAGAGGCCGAGGAAGAAAACCAGAGCTTGAGGAACAAAACCAGAGCCCGAGGAACAAAACCAGAGCCCGAGGAACAAAACCAGAGCTGGAGGAACAAAACCAGAGCCCAAGGAAGAAAACCAGAGCCTGAGGATCAAAACCAGAGACCGAGGAACAAAAGGAGGGCCCGAGGAATAAAACCAGGAGTCGAGGAACAAAACCAGAGCTCAAGGAACAAAACCAGAGACTGAGGAACAAAACAAGAGCCCGAGGAACAAAACCAGAGTCCGTGGACCTACACTAGAGGCCGAGGAACAAAACCAGAGCTGGAGGAACAAAATAAGACCCCGAGGAACAAAACCAGAGCCCAAGGAACTAAACCAGAGGGCAAGGAAGAAAACCAGAGCCTGAGGAACAAAACCAGAGCCCAAGGAACAAAACCAGATGTCGAGGAAAAAAACGAGGGACCGAGGAACAAAACCAGAGTCTGAGGAACAAAACCAGTACCTGAGGCACTAAACCAGTGCCTGAGGAACAAAACCAGAGCTGGAGGAACAAAACCAGAGCCCGAGGAACAAAACCAGAGCTCAAGGAACAAAACCAGAGGCCGAGGTAGAAAACCAGAGTCTGAGGGAAAAACCCAGTACCTGAGGAACTAAACCAGAGCCCAAGGAACAAATCCAGAGCTTAAGGAACAAAACCAGAGCTCGAGGAACAAAACCAGAGCCCTAGGAACAAACCCAGAGCCCGTGGCAGAAAACCAGAGCCTGAGGAACAAAACCATAGACCGAGGAACAAAAGGAGGGCGCGAGGGACAAAACCAGACTCCGAGAAACAAACCCAGAGCCCGAGGGAATAAATCAGGACCCGAGGAATTAAACCAGAGCCAGAGGAACAAAACCACAGCCCGAGGAAGAAAACCGGAGGCTGAGTAACTAAACCAGAGCCCGGGGAAAAAAAACAGAGCCCAAGGAATAAAACCAGAGCTGGAGGAACAAAACCAGAGCCAGAGGAGCAAAACCAGAGCCCAAGTAATAAAACCAGAGTTAGAGGAACAAAACCAGAGCCCAAGGAATTAAACCAGAAGCTGAGGGAGAAAACCAGAGCCCGAGGAACAAAACCAGAGGATGAGGAACAAAACCAGATGTCGAGGAACAAAACCAGAGACAGAGGAACAAAAGGAGGGGCCGAGGAATAAAACCAAGTGTGGAGGAACAAAACCAGAGTCCGAGGAACAAAACCAGAGCCCGAGGAACAAAAGCAGTGCCCGAGGAAAATAATAAGTGCCCGAGGAATGAAACGAGAGCTAGAGAAACAAAACCAGAGCCCGAGGAACAAAACTAGAGCCTGAGGAACAAAACCAGAGCCCCAGGAACTAAACCAGAGCCCGAGGAACAAATCCAGAGCTTAAGGAACAAAACCAGAGCTCGAGGAACAAAACCACAGCCCAAGGAAAAAAAACAGAGGCCGAGGAAGAAAACCAGAGCCCGAGGAACAAAACCAGAGCCAAAGGAACTAAACCAGAGGGCAAGGAAGAAAACCAGAGCCTGAGGAACAAAACCAGAGCCCAAGGAACAAAACCAGATGTCGAGGAAAAAAACGAGAGACCGAGGAAAAAAAACAGAGTCCGAGGAACAAAACCAGTACCTGAGGCACTAAACCAGTGCCTGAGGAACAAAACCAAAGCCCGAGGAAGAAAACCAGAGCCCGAGGAAAAAAACCAGAGCCCGAGGAACAAATCCAGAGCCTGAAGAATAAAACCAGAGCCCGAGGAACAAAACCAGAGTCCGAGGAACCAAACCAGCGCCAGAGGAAGAAAACCAGAGCCCAAGGAATAAAACCAGATGTCGAGGAACAAAAACAGAGCCCGAGGAACAAAAACAGAGCCCGAGTAATAAAACCAGAGTTAGAGGAACAAAACCAGAGCCCAAGGTATTAAACCAGAAGCTGAGGGAGAAAAGCAGAGCCCGAGGAACAAAACCAGAGGATAAGTAACAAAACCAGATGTCGAGGAACAAAACCAGAGACCGAGGAACAAAACCAGAGCCCGAGGAACAAAACCAGTGCCCGAGGAAAATAATCAGTGCCCGAGGAATGAAACGAGAGCTAGAGAAACAAAAACAGAGCCCGAGGAACAAAACTACAGCCTGAGGAACAAAACCAGAGTCCGAGGAAAAAAACCAGAGCCCAAGGAATAAAACCAGATGTCGAGGAACAAAACCAGAGATCAAGGAACAAAACCAGAGACTGAGGAACAAAACAAGAGCCCGAGGAACAAAACCAGAGTCCGTGGACCTACACTAGAGGCCGAGGAACAAAACCAGAGCTGGAGGAACAAAATAAGACCCCGAGGAACAAAACCAGAGCCCAAGGAACTAAACCAGAGGGCAAGGAAGAAAACCAGAGCCTGAGGAACAAAACCAGAGCCCAAGGAACAAAACCAGATGTCGAGGAAAAAAACGAGGGACCGAGGAACAAAACCAGAGTCTGAGGAACAAAACCAGTACCTGAGGCACTAAACCAGTGCCTGAGGAACAAAACCAGAGCTGGAGGAACAAAACCAGAGCCCGAGGAACAAAACCAGAGCGCAAGGAACAAAACCAGAGGCCGAGTTAGAAAACCAGAGTCTGAAGGAAAAACCCAGTACCTGAGGAACTAAACCAGAGCCCAAGGAACAAATCCAGAGCTTAAAGAACAAAACCAGAGCTCGAGGAACAAAACCAGAGCCCAAGGAACAAACCCAGAGCCCGAGGAAGTAAACCAGAGCCTGAGGAACAAAACCATAGACCGAGGAACAAAAGGAGGGCGCGAGGGACAAAACCAGACTCCGAGAAACAAACCCAGAGCCCGAGGGAATAAATAAGGACCCGAGGAATTAAACCAGAGCCAGAGGAACAAAACCACAGCCCGAGGAAGAAAACCGGAGACTGAGTAACTAAACCAGAGCCCGAGGAACAAAACCAGAGCCCAAGGAATAAAACCAGAGCTGGAGGAACAAAACCAGAGCCAGAGGAGCAAAACCAGAGCCCAAGTAATAAAACCAGAGTTAGAGGAACAAAACCAGAGCCCAAGGAATTAAACCAGAAGCTGAGGGAGAAAACCAGAGCCCGAGGAACAAAACCAGAGGATGAGGAACAAAACCAGATGTCGAGGAACAAAACCAGAGCCCGAGGAACAAAATGAGAGCCCAAGGAATAAAACCAGAGCTGGAGGAACAAAACCAGTGCCCGAGGAAAATAATCAGTGCCCGAGGAATGAAACGAGAGCTAGAGAAACAAAACCAGAGTCCGAGGAACAAAACGAGAGCCCAAGGAATAAAACCAGAGCCCGAGGAACAAAACAAGAGCCCGAGGAGCAAAACCAGAGCCCGAGGAAAAAAAAAAGATTTGGAGGAACAAAACAAGAGCCCAAGGATTAAAACCAGAGGCCGAGGAAGAAAACCAGAGTTAGAGGAATAAAACCAGATGTCGAGGAACAAAACCAGAGCCCGAGGAACAAACCCAGAGCCTAAGGAGCAAAACCAGAGCTCGAGGAACAAAACCAGAGCACAAGTAACAAACCCAGAGCCCACGGAAGAAAACCAGAGCCTGAGGAACAAAACCATAGACCGAGGAACAAACCCAGAGCCCGAGGGAATAAATCAGGACCCGAGGAATTAAACCAGAGCCAGAGGAACGAAACCACAGCCGAGGAAGAAAACCGGAGACTGAGTAACTAAACCAGAGCCCGAGGAACAAAACCAGAGCCCAAGGAATAAAACCATAGCCTGAGGAACAAAACCAGAGCCAGAGGAGCAAAACCAGAGCCCAAGTAATAAAACCAGAGTTAGAGGAACAAAACCAGAGCCCAAGGAATTAAACCAGAAGCTGAGGGAGAAAACCAGAGCCCGAGGAACAAAACCAGAGGATGAGTAACAAAACCAGATGTCGAGGAACAAAACCAGAGACAAAGGAACAAAAGAAGGGCCCGAGGAATAAAACCAAGTGTGGAGGAACAAAACCAGAGTCCAAGGAACAAAACCAGAGCCAGAGGAACAAAACCAGTGCCCGAGGAAAATAATCAGTGCCCGAGGAATGAAACGAGAGCTAGAGAAACAAAACCAGAGCCCGAGGAACAAAACGAGAGCCCAAGGAATAAAACCAGAGCATGAGGATCAAAACCAGAGCCCGAGGAGCAAAACCAGAGCCCGAGGAACAAAACCAGAGCTGGAGGAACAAAACCAGAGCCCAAGAAAGAAAACCAGAGCCTGAGGATCAAAACCAGAGACCGAGGAACAAAAGGAGGGCCCGAGGAATAAAACCAGGAGTCGAGGAACAAAACCAGAGTCCGAGAGAAAAAACCAGAGCCCAAGGAATAAAACCAGATGTCGAGGAACAAAACCAGAGCTCAAGGAACAAAACCAGAGACTGAGGAACAAAACAAGAGCCCGAGGAACAAAACCAGAGTCCATGGACCTACACTAGAGGCCGAGGAACAAAACCAGAGCTGGAGGAACAAAATAAGACCCCGAGGAACAAAACCAGAGCCCAAGGAACTAAACCAGAGGGCAAGGAAGAAAACCAGAGCCTGAGGAACAAAACCAGAGCCCAAGGAACAAAACCAGATGTCGAGGAAAAAAACGAGGGACCGAGGAACAAAACCAGAGTCTGAGGAACAAAACCAGTACCTGAGGCACTAAACCAGTGCCTGAGGAACAAAACCAGAGCTGGAGGAACAAAACCAGAGCCCGAGGAACAAAACCAGAGCTCAAGGAACAAAACCAGAGGCTGAGGTAGAAAACCAGAGTCTGAAGGAAAAACCCAGTACCTGAGGAACTAAACCAGAGCCCAAGGAACAAATCCAGAGCTTAAGGAACAAAACCACAGCTCGAGGAACAAAACCAGAGCCCAAGGAACAAACCCAGAGCCCAAGGAAGAAAACCAGAGCCTGAGGAACAAAACCATAGACCGAGGAACAAAAGGAGGGCGCGAGGGACAAAACCAGACTCCGAGAAACAAACCCAGAGCCCGAGGGAATAAATCAGGACCCGAGGAATTAAACCAGAGCCAGAGGAACAAAACCACAGCCCGAGGAAGAAAACCGGAGGCTGAGTAACTAAACCAGAGCCCGAGGAAAAAAAACAGAGCCCAAGGAATAAAACCAGAGCTGGAGGAACAAAACCAGAGCCAGAGGAGCAAAACCAGAGCCCAAGTAATAAAACCAGAGTTAGAGGAACAAAACCAGAGCCCAAGGAATTAAACCAGAAGCTGAGGGAGAAAACCAGAGCCCGAGGAACAAAACCAGAGGATGAGGAACAAAACCAGATGTCGAGGAACAAAACCAGAGACAGAGGAACAAAAGGAGGGCCCGAGGAATAAAACCAAGTGTGGAGGAACAAAACCAGAGTCCGAGGAACAAAACCAGAGCCCGAGGAACAAAAGCAGTGCCCGAGGAAAATAATAAGTGCCCGAGGAATGAAACGAGAGCTAGAGAAACAAAACCAGAGCCCAAGGAACAAAACTAGAGCCTGAGGAACAAAACCAGAGCCCCAGGAACTAAACCAGAGCCCGAGGAACAAATCCAGAGCTTAAGGAACAAAACCAGAGCTCGAGGAAGAAAACCAGAGCCCAAGGAATAAAACCAGAGCTGGAGGAACAAAAACAGAGCCCGAGGAACAAAAACAGAGCCCGAGTAATAAAACCAGAGTTAGAGGAACAAAACCAGAGCCCAAGGTATTAAACCAGAAGCTGAGGGAGAAAAGCAGAGCCCGAGGAACAAAACCAGAGGATAAGTAACAAAACCAGATGTCGAGGAACAAAACCAGAGACCGAGGAACAAAACCAGAGCCAGAGGAACAAAACCAGTGCCCGAGGAAAATAATCAGTGCCCGAGGAATGAAACGAGAGCTAGAGAAACAAAACCAGAGCCCGAGGAACAAAACTACAGCCTGAGGAACAAAACCAGAGTCCGAGGAAAAAAACCAGACCCCAAGGAATAAAACCAGATGTCAAGGAACAAAACCAGAGCTCAAGGAACAAAACCAGAGACTGAGGAACAAAACAAGAGCCCGAGGAACAAAACCAGAGCCCAAGGAATAAAACCAGAGCTGGAGGAACAAAACCAGAGCCAGAGGAACAAAACCAGAGCCCAAGGAATTAAACCAGAAGCTGAGGGAGAAAACCAGAGCCCGAGGAACAAAACCAGAGGATGAGGAACAAAACCAGATGTCGAGGAACAAAACCAGAGCCCGAGGAACAAAACGAGAGCCCAAGGAATAAAACCAGAGCTGGAGGAACAAAACCAGAGACCGAGGAACAAAAGGAGGGCCCGAGGAATAAAACCAGGAGTCGAGCAACAAAACCAGAGCTCAAGGAACAAAACCAGAGCCCTAGGAACAAACCCAGAGCCCGTGGAAGAAAACCAGAGCCTGAGGAACAAAACCATAGACCGAGGAACAAAAGGAGGGCGCGAGGGACAAAACCAGACTCCGAGAAACAAACCCAGAGCCCGAGGGAATAAATCAGGACCCGAGGAATTAAACCAGAGCCAGAGGAACAAAACCACAGCCCGAGGAAGAAAACCGGAGGCTGAGTAACTAAACCAGAGCCCGGGGAAAAAAAACAGAGCCCAAGGAATAAAACCAGAGCTGGAGGAACAAAACCAGAGCCAGAGGAGCAAAACCAGAGCCCAAGTAATAAAACCAGAGTTAGAGGAACAAAACCAGAGCCCAAGGAATTAAACCAGAAGCTGAGGGAGAAAACCAGAGCCCGAGGAACAAAACCAGAGGATGAGGAACAAAACCAGATGTCGAGGAACAAAACCAGAGACAGAGGAACAAAAGGAGGGCCCGAGGAATAAAACCAAGTGTGGAGGAACAAAACCAGAGTCCGAGGAACAAAAGCAGTGCCCGAGGAAAATAATAAGTGCCCGAGGAATGAAACGAGAGCTAGAGAAACAAAACCAGAGCCCGAGGAACAAAACTAGAGCCTGAGGAACAAAACCAGAGCCCAAGGAACTAAACCAGAGGGCAAGGAAGAAAACCAGAGCCTGAGGAACAAAACCAGAGCCCAAGGAACAAAACCAGATGTCGAGGAAAAAAACGAGGGACCGAGGAACAAAACCAGAGTCTGAGGAACAAAACCAGTACCTGAGGCACTAAACCAGTGCCTGAGGAACAAAACCAGAGCTGGAGGAACAAAACCAGAGCCCGAGGAACAAAACCAGAGCTCAAGGAACAAAACCAGAGGCCGAGGTAGAAAACCAGAGTCTGAAGGAAAAACCCAGTACCTGAGGAACTAAACCAGAGCCCAAGGAACAAATCCAGAGCTTAAGGAACAAAACCAGAGCTCGAGGAACAAAACCAGAGCCCAAGGAACAAACCCAGAGCCCGAGGAAGTAAACCAGAGCCTGAGGAACAAAACCATAGACCGAGGAACAAAAGGAGGGCCCGAGGGACAAAACCAGAGTCCGAGGAACAAACCCAGAGCCCGAGGGAATAAATCAGGACCCGAGGAATTAAACCAGAGGCAGAGGAACAAAACCACAGCCCGAGGAAGAAAACCGGAGACTGAGTAACTAAACAAGAGCCCAAGGAAAAAAACCAGAGCCCAAGGAAAAAAAACAGAGGCCGAGGAAGAAAACCAGAGCCCGAGGAACAAAACCAGAGCCCAAGGAACTAAACCAGAGGGCAAGGAAGAAAACCAGAGCCTGAGGAACAAAACCAGAGCCCAAGGAAAAAAACCAGATGTCGAGGAAAAAAACGAGAGACCGAGGAACAAATCCAGAGCCTGAAGAATAAAACCAGAGCCCGAGGAACAAAACCAGAGTCCGAGGAACCAAACCAGCGCCAGAGGAAGAAAACCAGAGACCAAGGAATAAAACCAGAGCTGGAGGAACAAAAACAGAGCCCGAGGAACAAAAACAGAGCCCGAGTAATAAAACCAGAGTTAGAGGAACAAAACCAGAGCCCAAGGTATTAAACCAGAAGCTGAGGGAGAAAAGCAGAGCCCGAGGAACAAAACCAGAGGATAAGTAACAAAACCAGATGTCGAGGAACAAAACCAGAGACCGAGGAACAAAACCAGAGCCAGAGGAACAAAACCAGTGCCCGAGGAAAATAATCAGTGCCCGAGGAATGAAACGAGAGCTAGAGAAACAAAACCAGAGCCCGAGGAACAAAACTACAGCCTGAGGAACAAAACCAGAGCCCGAGGAACTAAACCAGAGCCCAAGGAACAAATCCAGAGCTTAAGGAACAAAACCAGAGCTCGAGGAACAAAACCAGAGCCCTAGGAACAAAACAAGAGCCCGAGGAAGAAAACCAGAGCCTGAGGAACAAAACCATAGACCGAGGAACAAAAGGAGGGCCCGAGGGACAAAACCAGAGTCCGAGGAACAAACCCAGAGCCCGAGGGAATAAATCAGGACCCGAGGAATTAAACCAGAGCCAGAGGAACAAAACCACAGCCCGAGGAAGAAAACCGGAGACTGAGTAACTAAACAAGAGCCCAAGGAAAAAAACCAGAGCCCAAGGAAAAAAAACAGAGGCCGAGGAAGAAAACCAGAGCCCGAGGAACAAAACCAGAGCCCAAGGAACTAAACCAGAGGGCAAGGAAGAAAACCAGAGCCTGAGGAACAAAACCAGAGCCCAAGGAACAAAACCAGATGTCGAGGAAAAAAACGAGAGACCGAGGAACAAATCCAGAGCCTGAAGAATAAAACCAGAGCCCGAGGAACAAAACCAGAGTCCGAGGAACCAAACCAGCACCAGAGGAAGAAAACCAGAGCCCAAGGAATAAAACCAGAGCTGGAGGAACAAAAACAGAGCCCGAGGAACAAAAACAGAGCCCGAGTAATAAAACCAGAGTTAGAGGAACAAAACCAGAGCCCAAGGTATTAAACCAGAAGCTGAGGGAGAAAAGCAGAGCCCGAGGAACAAAACCAGAGGATAAGTAACAAAACCAGATGTCGAGTAACAAAACCAGAGACCGAGGAACAAAACCAGAGCCAGAGGAACAAAACCAGTGCCCGAGGAAAATAATCAGTGCCCGAGGAATGAAACGAGAGCTAGAGAAACAAAACCAGAGCCTGAGGAACAAAACTACAGCCTGAGGAACAAAACCAGAGCCCGAGGAACAAAACCAGAGCCCAAGGAACAAATCCAGAGCTTAAGGAACAAAACCAGAGCTCGAGGAACAAAACCAGAGCCCAAGGAACAAACCAGAGCCCGAGGAATAAAACCAGAGCCTGAGGAACAAAACCATAGACCGAGGAACAAAAGGAGGGCCCGAGGGACAAAACCAGAGTCCGAGGAACAAACCCAGAGCCCGAGGGAATAAATCAGGACCCGAGGAATTAAACCAGAGCCAGAGGAACAAAACCACAGACCGAGGAAGAAAACCGGAGGCTGAGTAACTAAACCAGAGCCCGAGGAAAAAAAACAGAGCCCAAGGAATAAAACCAGAGCTGGAGGAACAAAACCAGAGCCAGAGGAGCAAAACCAGAGCCCAAGTAATAAAACCAGAGTTAGAGGAACAAAACCAGAGCCCAAGGAATTAAACCAGAAGCTGAGGGAGAAAACCAGAGCCCGAGGAACAAAACCAGAGGATGAGGAACAAAACCAGATGTCGAGGAACAAAACCAGAGACAGAGGAACAAAAGGAGGGCCCGAGGAATAAAACCAAGTGTGGAGGAACAAAACCAGAGTCCGAGGAACAAAACCAGAGCCAGAGGAACAAAAGCAGTGCCCGAGGAAAATAATAAGTGCCCGAGGAATGAAACGAGAGCTAGAGAAACAAAACCAGAGCCCGAGGAACAAAACTAGAGCCTGAGGAACAAAACCAGAGCCCCAGGAACTAAACCAGAGCCCGAGGAACAAAACCAGAGTCCGTGGACCTACACTAGAGGCCGAGGAACAAAACCAGAGCTGGAGGAACAAAATTAGACCCCGAGGAACAAAACCAGAGCCCAAGGAACTAAACCAGAGGGCAAGGAAGAAAACCAGAGCCTGAGGAACAAAACCAGAGCCCAAGGAACAAAACCAGATGTCGAGGAAAAAAACGAGGGACCGAGGAACAAAACCAGAGTCTGAGGAACAAAACCAGTACCTGAGGCACTAAACCAGTGCCTGAGGAACAAAACCAGAGCTGGAGGAACAAAACCAGAGCCCGAGGAACAAAACCAGAGCTCAAGGAACAAAACCAGAGGCCGAGGTAGAAAACCAGAGTCTGAAGGAAAAACCCAGTACCTGAGGAACTAAACCAGAGCCCAAGGAACAAATCCAGAGCTTAAGGAACAAAACCAGAGCTCGAGGAACAAAACCAGAGCCCAAGGAACAAACCCAGAGCCCGAGGAAGTAAACCAGAGCCTGAGGAACAAAACCATAGACCGAGGAACAAAAGGAGGGCGCGAGGGACAAAACCAGACTCCGAGAAACAAACCCAGAGCCCGAGGGAATAAATCAGGACCCGAGGAATTAAACCAGAGCCAGAGGAACAAAACCACAGCCGAGGAAGAAAACCGGAGACTGAGTAACTAAACCAGAGCCCGAGGAACAAAACCAGAGCCCAAGGAATAAAACCATAGCCTGAGGAACAAAACCAGAGCCAGAGGAGCAAAACCAGAGCCCAAGTAATAAAACCAGAGTTAGAGGAACAAAACCAGAGCCCAAGGAATTAAACCAGAAGCTGAGGGAGAAAACCAGAGCCCGAGGAACAGAACCAGAGGATGAGGAACAAAACCAGATGTCGAGGAACAAAACCAGAGACAAAGGAACAAAAGAAGGGCCCGAGGAATAAAACCAAGTGTGGAGGAACAAAACCAGAGTCCAAGGAACAAAACCAGAGCCAGAGGAACAAAACCAGTGCCCGAGGAAAATAATCAGTGCCCGAGGAATGAAACGAGAGCTAGAGAAACAAAACCAGAGCCCGAGGAACAAAACGAGAGCCCAAGGAATAAAACCAGAGCCTGAGGATCAAAACCAGAGCCCGAGGAGCAAAACCAGAGCCCGAGGAAAAAAAACAGAGGCCGAGGAAGAAAACCAGAGCCCGAGGAACAAAACCAGAGCCAAAGGAACTAAACCAGAGGGCAAGGAAGAAAACCAGAGCCTGAGGAACAAAACCAGAGCCCAAGGAACAAAACCAGATGTCGAGGAAAAAAACGAGAGACCGAGGAAAAAAAACAGAGTCCGAGGAACAAAACCAGTACCTGAGGCACTAAACCAGTGCCTGAGGAACAAAACCAAAGCCCGAGGAAGAAAACCAGAGCCCGAGGAAAAAAACCAGAGCCCGAGGAACAAATCCAGAGCCTGAAGAATAAAACCAGAGCCCGAGGAACAAAACCAGAGTCCGAGGAACCAAACCAGCGCCAGAGGAAGAAAACCAGAGCCCAAGGAATAAAACCAGAGCTGGAGGAACAAAAACAGAGCCCGAGGAACAAAAACAGAGCCCGAGTAATAAAACCAGAGTTAGAGGAACAAAACCAGAGCCCAAGGTATTAAACCAGAAGCTGAGGGAGAAAAGCAGAGCCCGAGGAACAAAACCAGAGGATAAGTAACAAAACCAGATGTCGAGGAACAAAACCAGAGACCGAGGAACAAAACCAGAGCCAGAGGAACAAAACCAGTGCCCGAGGAAAATAATCAGTGCCCGAGGAATGAAACGAGAGCTAGAGAAACAAAACCAGAGCCCGAGGAACAAAACTACAGCCTGAGGAACAAAACCAGAGTCCGAGGAAAAAAACCAGAGCCCAAGGAATAAAACCAGATGTCGAGGAACAAAACCAGAGATCAAGGAACAAAACCAGAGACTGAGGAACAAAACAAGAGCCCGAGGAACAAAACCAGAGTCCGTGGACCTACACTAGAGGCCGAGGAACAAAACCAGAGCTGGAGGAACAAAATAAGACCCCGAGGAACAAAACCAGAGCCCAAGGAACTAAACCAGAGGGCAAGGAAGAAAACCAGAGCCTGAGGAACAAAACCAGAGCCCAAGGAACAAAACCAGATGTCGAGGAAAAAAACGAGGGACCGAGGAACAAAACCAGAGTCTGAGGAACAAAACCAGTACCTGAGGCACTAAACCAGTGCCTGAGGAACAAAACCAGAGCTGGAGGAACAAAACCAGAGCCCGAGGAACAAAACCAGAGCTCAAGGAACAAAACCAGAGGCCGAGTTAGAAAACCAGAGTCTGAAGGAAAAACCCAGTACCTGAGGAACTAAACCAGAGCCCAAGGAACAAATCCAGAGCTTAAAGAACAAAACCAGAGCTCGAGGAACAAAACCAGAGCCCAAGGAACAAACCCAGAGCCCGAGGAAGTAAACCAGAGCCTGAGGAACAAAACCATAGACCGAGGAACAAAAGGAGGGCGCGAGGGACAAAACCAGACTCCGAGAAACAAACCCAGAGCCCGAGGGAATAAATCAGGACCCGAGGAATTAAACCAGAGCCAGAGGAACAAAACCACAGCCCGAGGAAGAAAACCGGAGGCTGAGTAACTAAACCAGAGCCCGAGGAACAAAACCAGAGCCCAAGGAATAAAACCAGAGCTGGAGGAACAAAACCAGAGCCAGAGGAGCAAAACCAGAGCCCAAGTAATAAAACCAGAGTTAGAGGAACAAAACCAGAGCCCAAGGAATTAAACCAGAAGCTGAGGGAGAAAACCAGAGCCCGAGGAACAAAACCAGAGGATGAGGAACAAAACCAGATGTCGAGGAACAAAACCAGAGCCCGAGGAACAAAATGAGAGCCCAAGGAATAAAACCAGAGCTGGAGGAACAAAACCAGTGCCCGAGGAAAATAATCAGTGCCCGAGGAATGAAACGAGAGCTAGAGAAACAAAACCAGAGTCCGAGGAACAAAACGAGAGCCCAAGGAATAAAACCAGAGCCCGAGGAACAAAACAAGAGCCCGAGGAGCAAAACCAGAGCCCGAGGAAAAAAAAAAGATTTGGAGGAACAAAACAAGAGCCCAAGGATTAAAACCAGAGGCCGAGGAAGAAAACCAGAGTTAGAGGAATAAAACCAGATGTCGAGGAACAAAACCAGAGCCCGAGGAACAAACCCAGAGCCTAAGGAGCAAAACCAGAGCTCGAGGAACAAAACCAGAGCACAAGTAACAAACCCAGAGCCCACGGAAGAAAACCAGAGCCTGAGGAACAAAACCATAGACCGAGGAACAAACCCAGAGCCCGAGGGAATAAATCAGGACCCGAGGAATTAAACCAGAGCCAGAGGAACGAAACCACAGCCGAGGAAGAAAACCGGAGACTGAGTAACTAAACCAGAGCCCGAGGAACAAAACCAGAGCCCAAGGAATAAAACCATAGCCTGAGGAACAAAACCAGAGCCAGAGGAGCAAAACCAGAGCCCAAGTAATAAAACCAGAGTTAGAGGAACAAAACCAGAGCCCAAGGAATTAAACCAGAAGCTGAGGGAGAAAACCAGAGCCCGAGGAACAAAACCAGAGGATGAGTAACAAAACCAGATGTCGAGGAACAAAACCAGAGACAAAGGAACAAAAGAAGGGCCCGAGGAATAAAACCAAGTGCGGAGGAACAAAACCAGAGTCCAAGGAACAAAACCAGAGCCAGAGGAACAAAACCAGTGCCCGAGGAAAATAATCAGTGCCCGAGGAATGAAACGAGAGCTAGAGAAACAAAACCAGAGCCCGAGGAACAAAACGAGAGCCCAAGGAATAAAACCAGAGCATGAGGATCAAAACCAGAGCCCGAGGAGCAAAACCAGAGCCCGAGGAAAAAAAACAGAGTTGGAGGAACAAAACAAGAGGCCAAGGATTAAAACCAGAGGCCGAGGAAGAAAACCAGAGCTTGAGGAACAAAACCAGAGCCCGAGGAACAAAACCAGAGCCCGAGGAACAAAACCAGAGCTGGAGGAACAAAACCAGAGCCCAAGAAAGAAAACCAGAGCCTGAGGATCAAAACCAGAGACCGAGGAACAAAAGGAGGGCCCGAGGAATAAAACCAGGAGTCGAGGAACAAAACCAGAGTCCGAGAGAAAAAACCAGAGCCCAAGGAATAAAACCAGATGTCGAGGAACAAAACCAGAGCTCAAGGAACAAAACCATAGCCTGAGGAACAAAACAAGAGCCCGAGGAACAAAACCAGAGTCCATGGACCTACACTAGAGGCCGAGGAACAAAACCAGAGCTGGAGGAACAAAATAAGACCCCGAGGAACAAAACCAGAGCCCAAGGAACTAAACCAGAGGGCAAGGAAGAAAACCAGAGCCTGAGGAACAAAACCAGAGCCCAAGGAACAAAACCAGATGTCGAGGAAAAAAACGAGGGACCGAGGAACAAAACCAGAGTCTGAGGAACAAAACCAGTACCTGAGGCACTAAACCAGTGCCTGAGGAACAAAACCAGAGCTGGAGGAACAAAACCAGAGCCCGAGGAACAAAACCAGAGCTCAAGGAACAAAACCAGAGGCTGAGGTAGAAAACCAGAGTCTGAAGGAAAAACCCAGTACCTGAGGAACTAAACCAGAGCCCAAGGAACAAATCCAGAGCTTAAGGAACAAAACCAGAGCTCGAGGAACAAAACCAGAGCCCAAGGAACAAACCCAGAGCCCAAGGAAGAAAACCAGAGCCTGAGGAACAAAACCATAGACCGAGGAACAAAAGGAGGGCGCGAGGGACAAAACCAGACTCCGAGAAACAAACCCAGAGCCTGAGGGAATAAATCAGGACCCGAGGAATTAAACCAGAGCCAGAGGAACAAAACCACAGCCCGAGGAAGAAAACCGGAGGCTGAGTAACTAAACCAGAGCCCGAGGAAAAAAAACAGAGCCCAAGGAATAAAACCAGAGCTGGAGGAACAAAACCAGAGCCAGAGGAGCAAAACCAGAGCCCAAGTAATAAAACCAGAGTTAGAGGAACAAAACCAGAGCCCAAGGAATTAAACCAGAAGCTGAGGGAGAAAACCAGAGCCCGAGGAACAAAACCAGAGGATGAGGAACAAAACCAGATGTCGAGGAACAAAACCAGAGACAGAGGAACAAAAGGAGGGCCCGAGGAATAAAACCAAGTGTGGAGGAACAAAACCAGAGTCCGAGGAACAAAACCAGAGCCAGAGGAACAAAAGCAGTGCCCGAGGAAAATAATAAGTGCCCGAGGAATGAAACGAGAGCTAGAGAAACAAAACCAGAGCCCGAGGAACAAAACTAGAGCCTGAGGAACAAAACCAGAGCCCCAGGAACTAAACCAGAGCCCGAGGAACAAATCCAGAGCTTAAGGAACAAAACCAGAGCTCGAGGAAGAAAACCAGAGCCCAAGGAATAAAACCAGAGCTGGAGGAACAAAAACAGAGCCCGAGGAACAAAAACAGAGCCCGAGTAATAAAACCAGAGTTAGAGGAACAAAACCAGAGCCCAAGGTATTAAACCAGAAGCTGAGGGAGAAAAGCAGAGCCCGAGGAACAAAACCAGAGGATAAGTAACAAAACCAGATGTCGAGGAACAAAACCAGAGACCGAGGAACAAAACCAGAGCCAGAGGAACAAAACCAGTGCCCGAGGAAAATAATCAGTGCCCGAGGAATGAAACGAGAGCTAGAGAAACAAAACCAGAGCCCGAGGAACAAAACTACAGCCTGAGGAACAAAACCAGAGTCCGAGGAAAAAAACCAGACCCCAAGGAATAAAACCAGATGTCAAGGAACAAAACCAGAGCTCAAGGAACAAAACCAGAGACTGAGGAACAAAACAAGAGCCCGAGGAACAAAACCAGAGCCCAAGGAATAAAACCAGAGCTGGAGGAACAAAACCAGAGCCAGAGGAACAAAACCAGAGCCCAAGAAATTAAACCAGAAGCTGAGGGAGAAAACCAGAGCCCGAGGAACAAAACCAGAGGATGAGGAACAAAACCAGATGTCGAGGAACAAAACCAGAGCCCGAGGAACAAAACGAGAGCCCAAGGAATAAAACCAGAGCTGGAGGAACAAAACCAGAGACCGAGGAACAAAAGGAGGGCCCGAGGAATAAAACCAGGAGTCGAGCAACAAAACCAGAGCTCAAGGAACAAAACCAGAGCCCTAGGAACAAACCCAGAGCCCGTGGAAGAAAACCAGAGCCTGAGGAACAAAACCATAGACCGAGGAACAAAAGGAGGGCGCGAGGGACAAAACCAGAGTCCGAGAAACAAACCCAGAGCCCGAGGGAATAAATCAGGACCCGAGGAATTAAACCAGAGCCAGAGGAACAAAACCACAGCCCGAGGAAGAAAACCGGAGGCTGAGTAACTAAACCAGAGCCCGGGGAAAAAAAACAGAGCCCAAGGAATAAAACCAGAGCTGGAGGAACAAAACCAGAGCCAGAGGAGCAAAACCAGAGCCCAAGTAATAAAACCAGAGTTAGAGGAACAAAACCAGAGCCCAAGGAATTAAACCAGAAGCTGAGGGAGAAAACCAGAGCCCGAGGAACAAAACCAGAGGATGAGGAACAAAACCAGATGTCGAGGAACAAAACCAGAGACAGAGGAACAAAAGGAGGGCCCGAGGAATAAAACCAAGTGTGGAGGAACAAAACCAGAGTCCGAGGAACAAAACCAGAGCCAGAGGAACAAAAGCAGTGCCCGAGGAAAATAATAAGTGCCCGAGGAATGAAACG
Organism: Calonectris borealis; assembly: GCF_964195595.1. Classification (NCBI taxonomy): domain Eukaryota; kingdom Metazoa; phylum Chordata; class Aves; order Procellariiformes; family Procellariidae; genus Calonectris; species Calonectris borealis. The sequence goes on along the minus strand of NW_027441466.1, from coordinate 316,833 downwards.
AGAGCTAGAGAAACAAAACCAGAGCCCGAGGAACAAAACTAGAGCCTGAGGAACAAAACCAGAGCCCAAGGAACTAAACCAGAGGGCAAGGAAGAAAACCAGAGCCTGAGGAACAAAACCAGAGCCCAAGGAACAAAACCAGATGTCGAGGAAAAAAACGAGGGACCGAGGAACAAAACCAGAGTCTGAGGAACAAAACCAGTACCTGAGGCACTAAACCAGTGCCTGAGGAACAAAACCAGAGCTGGAGGAACAAAACCAGAGCCCGAGGAACAAAACCAGAGCTCAAGGAACAAAACCAGAGGCCGAGGTAGAAAACCAGAGTCTGAAGGAAAAACCCAGTACCTGAGGAACTAAACCAGAGCCCAAGGAACAAATCCAGAGCTTAAGGAACAAAACCAGAGCTCGAGGAACAAAACCAGAGCCCAAGGAACAAACCCAGAGCCCGAGGAAGTAAACCAGAGCCTGAGGAACAAAACCATAGACCGAGGAACAAAAGGAGGGCCCGAGGGACAAAACCAGAGTCCGAGGAACAAACCCAGAGCCCGAGGGAATAAATCAGGACCCGAGGAATTAAACCAGAGGCAGAGGAACAAAACCACAGCCCGAGGAAGAAAACCGGAGACTGAGTAACTAAACAAGAGCCCAAGGAAAAAAACCAGAGCCCAAGGAAAAAAAACAGAGGCCGAGGAAGAAAACCAGAGCCCGAGGAACAAAACCAGAGCCCAAGGAACTAAACCAGAGGGCAAGGAAGAAAACCAGAGCCTGAGGAACAAAACCAGAGCCCAAGGAACAAAACCAGATGTCGAGGAAAAAAACGAGAGACCGAGGAACAAATCCAGAGCCTGAAGAATAAAACCAGAGCCCGAGGAACAAAACCAGAGTCCGAGGAACCAAACCAGCGCCAGAGGAAGAAAACCAGAGACCAAGGAATAAAACCAGAGCTGGAGGAACAAAAACAGAGCCCGAGGAACAAAAACAGAGCCCGAGTAATAAAACCAGAGTTAGAGGAACAAAACCAGAGCCCAAGGTATTAAACCAGAAGCTGAGGGAGAAAAGCAGAGCCCGAGGAACAAAACCAGAGGATAAGTAACAAAACCAGATGTCGAGGAACAAAACCAGAGACCGAGGAACAAAACCAGAGCCAGAGGAACAAAACCAGTGCCCGAGGAAAATAATCAGTGCCCGAGGAATGAAACGAGAGCTAGAGAAACAAAACCAGAGCCCGAGGAACAAAACTACAGCCTGAGGAACAAAACCAGAGCCCGAGGAACTAAACCAGAGCCCAAGGAACAAATCCAGAGCTTAAGGAACAAAACCAGAGCTCGAGGAACAAAACCAGAGCCCTAGGAACAAAACAAGAGCCCGAGGAAGAAAACCAGAGCCTGAGGAACAAAACCATAGACCGAGGAACAAAAGGAGGGCCCGAGGGACAAAACCAGAGTCCGAGGAACAAACCCAGAGCCCGAGGGAATAAATCAGGACCCGAGGAATTAAACCAGAGGCAGAGGAACAAAACCACAGCCCGAGGAAGAAAACCGGAGACTGAGTAACTAAACAAGAACCCAAGGAAAAAAACCAGAGCCCAAGGAAAAAAAACAGAGGCCGAGGAAGAAAACCAGAGCCCGAGGAACAAAACCAGAGCCCAAGGAACTAAACCAGAGGGCAAGGAAGAAAACCAGAGCCTGAGGAACAAAACCAGAGCCCAAGGAACAAAACCAGATGTCGAGGAAAAAAACGAGAGACCGAGGAACAAATCCAGAGCCTGAAGAATAAAACCAGAGCCCGAGGAACAAAACCAGAGTCCGAGGAACCAAACCAGCACCAGAGGAAGAAAACCAGAGCCCAAGGAATAAAACCAGAGCTGGAGGAACAAAAACAGAGCCCGAGGAACAAAAACAGAGCCCGAGTAATAAAACCAGAGTTAGAGGAACAAAACCAGAGCCCAAGGTATTAAACCAGAAGCTGAGGGAGAAAAGCAGAGCCCGAGGAACAAAACCAGAGGATAAGTAACAAAACCAGATGTCGAGGAACAAAACCAGAGACCGAGGAACAAAACCAGAGCCAGAGGAACAAAACCAGTGCCCGAGGAAAATAATCAGTGCCCGAGGAATGAAACGAGAGCTAGAGAAACAAAACCAGAGCCTGAGGAACAAAACTACAGCCTGAGGAACAAAACCAGAGCCCGAGGAACTAAACCAGAGCCCAAGGAACAAATCCAGAGCTTAAGGAACAAAACCAGAGCTTGAGGAACAAAACCAGAGCCCAAGGAACAAACCAGAGCCCGAGGAATAAAACCAGAGCCTGAGGAACAAAACCATAGACCGAGGAACAAAAGGAGGGCCCGAGGGACAAAACCAGAGTCCGAGGAACAAACCCAGAGCCCGAGGGAATAAATCAGGACCCGAGGAATTAAACCAGAGCCAGAGGAACAAAACCACAGCCCGAGGAAGAAAACCGGAGGCTGAGTAACTAAACCAGAGCCCGAGGAAAAAAAAAAAAGCCCAAGGAATAAAACCAGAGCTGGAGGAACAAAACCAGAGCCAGAGGAGCAAAACCAGAGCCCAAGTAATAAAACCAGAGTTAGAGGAACAAAACCAGAGCCCAAGGAATTAAACCAGAAGCTGAGGGAGAAAACCAGAGCCCGAGGAACAAAACCAGAGGATGAGGAACAAAACCAGATGTCGAGGAACAAAACCAGAGACAGAGGAACAAAAGGAGGGCCCGAGGAATAAAACCAAGTGTGGAGGAACAAAACCAGAGTCCGAGGAACAAAACCAGAGCCAGAGGAACAAAAGCAGTGCCCGAGGAAAATAATAAGTGCCCGAGGAATGAAACGAGAGCTAGAGAAACAAAACCAGAGCCCGAGGAACAAAACTAGAGCCTGAGGAACAAAACCAGAGCCCCAGGAACTAAACCAGAGCCCGAGGAACAAAACCAGAGTCCGTGGACCTACACTAGAGGCCGAGGAACAAAACCAGAGCTGGAGGAACAAAATAAGACCCCGAGGAACAAAACCAGAGCCCAAGGAACTAAACCAGAGGGCACGGAAGAAAACCAGAGCCTGAGGAACAAAACCAGAGCCCAAGGAACAAAACCAGATGTCGAGGAAAAAAACGAGGGACCGAGGAACAAAACCAGAGTCTGAGGAACAAAACCAGTACCTGAGGCACTAAACCAGTGCCTGAGGAACAAAACCAGAGCTGGAGGAACAAAACCAGAGCCCGAGGAACAAAACCAGAGCTCAAGGAACAAAACCAGAGGCCGAGGTAGAAAACCAGAGTCTGAAGGAAAAACCCAGTACCTGAGGAACTAAACCAGAGCCCAAGGAACAAATCCAGAGCTTAAGGAACAAAACCAGAGCTCGAGGAACAAAACCAGAGCCCAAGGAACAAACCCAGAGCCCGAGGAAGTAAACCAGAGCCTGAGGAACAAAACCATAGACCGAGGAACAAAAGGAGGGCGCGAGGGACAAAACCAGACTCCGAGAAACAAACCCAGAGCCCGAGGGAATAAATCAGGACCCGAGGAATTAAACCAGAGCCAGAGGAACAAAACCACAGCCGAGGAAGAAAACCGGAGACTGAGTAACTAAACCAGAGCCCGAGGAACAAAACCAGAGCCCAAGGAATAAAACCATAGCCTGAGGAACAAAACCAGAGCCAGAGGAGCAAAACCAGAGCCCAAGTAATAAAACCAGAGTTAGAGGAACAAAACCAGAGCCCAAGGAATTAAACCAGAAGCTGAGGGAGAAAACCAGAGCCCGAGGAACAGAACCAGAGGATGAGTAACAAAACCAGATGTCGAGGAACAAAACCAGAGACAAAGGAACAAAAGAAGGGCCCGAGGAATAAAACCAAGTGTGGAGGAACAAAACCAGAGTCCAAGGAACAAAACCAGAGCCAGAGGAACAAAACCAGTGCCCGAGGAAAATAATCAGTGCCCGAGGAATGAAACGAGAGCTAGAGAAACAAAACCAGAGCCCGAGGAACAAAACGAGAGCCCAAGGAATAAAACCAGAGCCTGAGGATCAAAACCAGAGCCCGAGGAGCAAAACCAGAGCCCGAGGAAAAAAAACAGAGTTGGAGGAACAAAACAAGAGGCCAAGGATTAAAACCCCAGAGGCCGAGGAAGAAAACCAGAGCTTGAGGAACAAAACCAGAGCCTGAGGAACAAAACCAGAGCCCGAGGAACAAAACCAGAGCTGGAGGAACAAAACCAGAGCCCAAGGAAGAAAACCAGAGCCTGAGGATCAAAACCAGAGACCGAGGAACAAAAGGAGGGCCCGAGGAATAAAACCAGGAGTCGAGGAACAAAACCAGAGTCCGAGGGAAAAAACCAGACCCCAAGGAATAAAACCAGATGTCGAGGAACAAAACCAGAGCTCAAGGAACAAAACCAGAGACTGAGGAACAAAACAAGAGCCCGAGGAACAAAACCAGAGTCCGTGGACCTACACTAGAGGCCGAGGAACAAAACCAGAGCTGGAGGAACAAAATAAGACCCCGAGGAACAAAACCAGAGCCCAAGGAACTAAACCAGAGGGCAAGGAAGAAAACCAGAGCCTGAGGAACAAAACCAGAGCCCAAGGAACAAAACCACATGTCGAGGAAAAAAACGAGGGACCGAGGAACAAAACCAGAGTCTGAGGAACAAAACCAGTACCTGAGGCACTAAACCAGTGCCTGAGGAACAAAACCAGAGCTGGAGGAACAAAACCAGAGCCCGAGGAACAAAACCAGAGCTCAAGGAACAAAACCAGAGGCCGAGGTAGAAAACCAGAGTCTGAGGGAAAAACCCAGTACCTGAGGAACTAAACCAGAGCCCAAGGAACAAATCCAGAGCTTAAGGAACAAAACCAGAGCTCGAGGAACAAAACCAGAGCCCAAGGAAAAAAAACAGAGGCCGAGGAAGAAAACCAGAGCCCGAGGAACAAAACCAGAGCCCAAGGAACTAAACCAGAGGGCAAGGAAGAAAACCAGAGCCTGAGGAACAAAACCAGAGCCCAAGGAACAAAACCAGATGTCGAGGAAAAAAACGAGAGACCGAGGAACAAATCCAGAGCCTGAAGAATAAAACCAGAGCCCGAGGAACAAAACCAGAGTCCGAGGAACCAAACCAGCGCCAGAGGAAGAAAACCAGAGCCCAAGGAATAAAACCAGAGCTGGAGGAACAAAAACAGAGCCCGAGGAACAAAAACAGAGCCCGAGTAATAAAACCAGAGTTAGAGGAACAAAACCAGAGCCCAAGGTATTAAACCAGAAGCTGAGGGAGAAAAGCAGAGCCCGAGGAACAAAACCAGAGGATAAGTAACAAAACCAGATGTCGAGGAACAAAACCAGAGACCGAGGAACAAAACCAGAGCCAGAGGAACAAAACCAGTGCCCGAGGAAAATAATCAGTGCCCGAGGAATGAAACGAGAGCTAGAGAAACAAAACCAGAGCCCGAGGAACAAAACTACAGCCTGAGGAACAAAACCAGAGCCCGAGGAACTAAACCAGAGCCCAAGGAACAAATCCAGAGCTTAAGGAACAAAACCAGAGCTCGAGGAACAAAACCAGAGCCCTAGGAACAAAACAAGAGCCCGAGGAAGAAAACCAGAGCCTGAGGAACAAAACCATAGACCGAGGAACAAAAGGAGGGCGCGAGGGACAAAACCAGAGTCCGAGGAACAAACCCAGAGCCCGAGGGAATAAATCAGGACCCGAGGAATTAAACCAGAGGCAGAGGAACAAAACCACAGCCCGAGGAAGAAAACCGGAGACTGAGTAACTAAACAAGAGCCCAAGGAAAAAAACCAGAGCCCAAGGAAAAAAAACAGAGGCCGAGGAAGAAAACCAGAGCCCGAGGAACAAAACCAGAGCCCAAGGAACTAAACCAGAGGGCAAGGAAGAAAACCAGAGCCTGAGGAACAAAACCAGAGCCCAAGGAACAAAACCAGATGTCGAGGAAAAAAACGAGAGACCGAGGAACAAATCCAGAGCCTGAAGAATAAAACCAGAGCCCGAGGAACAAAACCAGAGTCCGAGGAATCAAACCAGCACCAGAGGAAGAAAACCAGAGCCCAAGGAATAAAACCAGAGCTGGAGGAACAAAAACAGAGCCCGAGGAACAAAAACAGAGCCCGAGTAATAAAACCAGAGTTAGAGGAACAAAACCAGAGCCCAAGGTATTAAACCAGAAGCTGAGGGAGAAAAGCAGAGCCCGAGGAACAAAACCAGAGGATAAGTAACAAAACCAGATGTCGAGGAACAAAACCAGAGACCGAGGAACAAAACCAGAGCCAGAGGAACAAAACCAGTGCCCGAGGAAAATAATCAGTGCCCGAGGAATGAAACGAGAGCTAGAGAAACAAAACCAGAGCCCGAGGAACAAAACTACAGCCTGAGGAACAAAACCAGAGCCCGAGGAACTAAACCAGAGCCCAAGGAACAAATCCAGAGCTTAAGGAACAAAACCAGAGCTCGAGGAACAAAACCAGAGCCCAAGGAACAAACCAGAGCCCGAGGAATAAAACCAGAGCCTGAGGAACAAAACCATAGACCGAGGAACAAAAGGAGGGCCCGAGGGACAAAACCAGAGTCCGAGGAACAAACCCAGAGCCCGAGGGAATAAATCAGGACCCGAGGAATTAAACCAGAGCCAGAGGAACAAAACCACAGCCCGAGGAAGAAAACCGGAGGCTGAGTAACTAAACCAGAGCCCGAGGAAAAAAAACAGAGCCCAAGGAATAAAACCAGAGCTGGAGGAACAAAACCAGAGCCAGAGGAGCAAAACCAGAGCCCAAGTAATAAAACCAGAGTTAGAGGAACAAAACCAGAGCCCAAGGAATTAAACCAGAAGCTGAGGGAGAAAAGCAGAGCCCGAGGAACAAAACCAGAGGATGAGGAACAAAACCAGATGTCGAGGAACAAAACCAGAGACAGAGGAACAAAAGGAGGGCCCGAGGAATAAAACCAAGTGTGGAGGAACAAAACCAGAGTCCGAGGAACAAAACCAGAGCCAGAGGAACAAAAGCAGTGCCCGAGGAAAATAATAAGTGCCCGAGGAATGAAACGAGAGCTAGAGAAACAAAACCAGAGCCCGAGGAACAAAACTAGAGCCTGAGGAACAAAACCAGAGCCCCAGGAACTAAACCAGAGCCCGAGGAACAAAACCAGAGTCCGTGGACCTACACTAGAGGCCGAGGAACAAAACCAGAGCTGGAGGAACAAAATAAGACCCCGAGGAACAAAACCAGAGCCCAAGGAACTAAACCAGAGGGCACGGAAGAAAACCAGAGCCTGAGGAACAAAACCAGAGCCCAAGGAACAAAACCAGATGTCGAGGAAGAAAACGAGGGACCGAGGAACAAAACCAGAGTCTGAGGAACAAAACCAGTACCTGAGGCACTAAACCAGTGCCTGAGGAACAAAACCAGAGCTGGAGGAACAAAACCAGAGCCCGAGGAACAAAACCAGAGCTCAAGGAACAAAACCAGAGGCCGAGGTAGAAAACCAGAGTCTGAAGGAAAAATCCAGTACCTGAGGAACTAAACCAGAGCCCAAGGAACAAATCCAGAGCTTAAGGAACAAAACCAGAGCTCGAGGAACAAAACCAGAGCCCAAGGAACAAACCCAGAGCCCGAGGAAGTAAACCAGAGCCTGAGGAACAAAACCATAGACCGAGGAACAAAAGGAGGGCGCGAGGGACAAAACCAGACTCCGAGAAACAAACCCAGAGCCCGAGGGAATAAATCAGGACCCGAGGAATTAAACCAGAGCCAGAGGAACGAAACCACAGCCGAGGAAGAAAACCGGAGACTGAGTAACTAAACCAGAGCCCGAGGAACAAAACCAGAGCCCAAGGAATAAAACCATAGCCTGAGGAACAAAACCAGAGCCAGAGGAGCAAAACCAGAGCCCAAGTAATAAAACCAGAGTTAGAGGAACAAAACCAGAGCCCAAGGAATTAAACCAGAAGCTGAGGGAGAAAACCAGAGCCCGAGGAACAGAACCAGAGCCCGAGGAAAAAAAACAGAGTTGGAGGAACAAAACAAGAGGCCAAGGATTAAAACCAGAGGCCGAGGAAGAAAACCACAGCTTGAGGAACAAAACCAGAGCCCGAGGAACAAAACCAGAGTCCGAGGAACAAAACCAGAGCTGGAGGAACAAAACCAGAGCCCAAGAAAGAAAACCAGAGCCTGAGGATAAAACCAGAGACCGAGGATCAAAACCAGAGACCAAGGAACAAAAGGAGGGCCTGAGGAATAAAACCAGGAGTCGAGGAACAAAACCAGAGTCCGAGGGAAAAAACCAGAGCCCAAGGAATAAAACCAGATGTCGAGGAACAAAACCAGAGCTCAAGGAACAAAACCAGAGACTGAGGAACAAAACAAGAGCCCGAGGAACAAAACCAGAGTCCATGGACCTACACTAGAGGCCGAGGAACAAAACCAGAGCTGGAGGAACAAAATAAGACCCCGAGGAACAAAACCAGAGCCCAAGGAACTAAACCAGAGGGCAAGGAAGAAAACCAGAGCCTGAGGAACAAAACCAGAGCCCAAGGAACAAAACCAGATGTCGAGGAAAAAAACGAGGGACCGAGGAACAAAACCAGAGTCTGAGGAACAAAACCAGTACCTGAGGCACTAAACCAGTGCCTGAGGAACAAAACCAGAGCTGGAGGAACAAAACCAGAGCCCGAGGAACAAAACCAGAGCTCAAGGAACAAAACCAGAGGCCGAGTTAGAAAACCAGAGTCTGAAGGAAAAACCCAGTACCTGAGGAACTAAACCAGAGCCCAAGGAACAAATCCAGAGCTTAAGGAACAAAACCAGAGCTCGAGGAACAAAACCAGAGCCCAAGGAACAAACCCAGAGCCCGAGGAAGTAAACCAGAGCCTGAGGAACAAAACCATAGACCGAGGAACAAAAGGAGGGCGCGAGGGACAAAACCAGACTCCGAGAAACAAACCCAGAGCCCGAGGGAATAAATCAGGACCCGAGGAATTAAACCAGAGCCAGAGGAACAAAACCACAGCCCGAGGAAGAAAACCGGAGGCTGAGTAACTAAACCAGAGCCCGAGGAAAAAAAACAGAGCCCAAGGAATAAAACCAGAGCTGGAGGAACAAAACCAGAGCCAGAGGAGCAAAACCAGAGCCCAAGTAATAAAACCAGAGTTAGAGGAACAAAACCAGAGCCCAAGGAATTAAACCAGAAGCTGAGGGAGAAAACCAGAGCCCGAGGAACAAAACCAGAGGATGAGGAACAAAACCAGATGTCGAGGAACAAAACCAGAGACAGAGGAACAAAAGGAGGGCCCGAGGAATAAAACCAAGTGTGGAGGAACAAAACCAGAGTCCGAGGAACAAAACCAGAGCCAGAGGAACAAAACCAGTGCCCGAGGAAAATAATCAGTGCCCGAGGAATGAAACGAGAGCTAGAGAAACAAAAACAGAGCCCGAGGAACAAAACTAGAGCCTGAGGAACAAAACCAGAGCCCCAGGAACTAAACCAGAGCCCGAGGAACAAATCCAGAGCTTAAGGAACAAAACCAGAGCTCGAGGAACAAAACCAGAGCCCAAGGAAAAAAAACAGAGGCCGAGGAAGAAAACCAGAGCCTGAGGAACAAAACCAGAGCCCAAGGAACAAAACCAGATGTCGAGGAAAAAAACGAGAGACCGAGGAACAAATCCAGAGCCTGAAGAATAAAACCAGAGCCCGAGGAACAAAACCAGAGTCCGAGGAACCAAACCAGCGCCAGAGGAAGAAAACCAGAGACCAAGGAATAAAACCAGAGCTGGAGGAACAAAACCAGAGCTGGAGGAACAAAAACAGAGCCCGAGGAACAAAAACAGAGCCCGAGTAATAAAACCAGAGTTAGAGGAACAAAACCAGAGCCCAAGGTATTAAACCAGAAGCTGAGGGAGAAAAGCAGAGCCCGAGGAACAAAACCAGAGGATAAGTAACAAAACCAGATGTCGAGGAACAAAACCAGAGACCGAGGAACAAAACCAGAGCCAGAGGAACAAAACCAGTGCCCGAGGAAAATAATCAGTGCCCGAGGAATGAAACGAGAGCTAGAGAAACAAAACCAGAGCCCGAGGAACAAAACTACAGCCTGAGGAACAAAACCAGAGCCCGAGGAACTAAACCAGAGCCCAAGGAACAAATCCAGAGCTTAAGGAACAAAACCAGAGCTCGAGGAACAAAACCAGAGCCCAAGGAACAAACCAGACCCGAGGAATAAAACCAGAGCCTGAGGAACAAAACCATAGACCGAGGAACAAAAGGAGGGCCCGAGGGAAAAAACCAGAGTCCGAGGAACAAACCCAGAGCCCGAGGGAATAAATCAGGACCCGAGGAATTAAACCAGAGGCAGAGGAACAAAACCACAGCCCGAGGAAGAAAACCGGATACTGAGTAACTAAACAAGAGCCCAAGGAACAAAACCAGAGCCCAAGGAAAAAAAACAGAGGCCGAGGAAAAAACCAGAGCCCGAGGAACAAATCCAGAGCCTGAAGAATAAAACCAGAGCTGGAGGAACAAAACCAGAGTCCGAGGAACCAAACCAGCGTCAGAGGAACAAAACCACAGCTCAAGGAATTAAACCAGAAGCTGAGGGAGAAAACCAGAGCCCGACGAACAAAACTAGAGGAAGAGTAACAAAACCAGATGTCGAGTAACAAAACCAGAGTTCGAGGAACAAAAGGAGGGCCCGAGGAATAAAACCAGTGCCCGAGGACAATAATCAGTGCCCGAGGAATAAAACGAGAGCTAGAGAAACAAAACCAGAGCCTGATAACCAAACTAGAGCCTGAAGAACAAAACCAGAGCTGGAGGAACAAAACCAGAGCTGGAGGAACAAAACCAGAGCCCAAGGAACAAAATTAGAGGCTGAGGAAGAAAACCAGAGTCTGAAGGAAAAACCCAGTACCTGAGGAACTAAACCAGAGCCCAAGGAACAAATCCAGAGCTTAAGGAACAAAACCAGAGCTCGAGGAACAAAACCAGAGCCCAAGGAACAAACCCAGAGCCCGAGGAAGTAAACCAGAGCCTGAGGAACAAAACCATAGACCGAGGAACAAAAGGAGGGCGCGAGGGACAAAACCAGACTCCGAGAAACAAACCCAGAGCCCGAGGGAATAAATCAGGACCCGAGGAATTAAACCAGAGCCAGAGGAACGAAACCACAGCCGAGGAAGAAAACCGGAGACTGAGTAACTAAACCAGAGCCCGAGGAACAAAACCAGAGCCCAAGGAATAAACCATAGCCTGAGGAACAAAACCAGAGCCAGAGGAGCAAAACCAGAGCCCAAGTAATAAAACCAGAGTTAGAGGAACAAAACCAGAGCCCAAGGAATTAAACCAGAAGCTGAGGGAGAAAACCAGAGCCCGAGGAACAGAACCAGAGGATGAGTAACAAAACCAGATGTCGAGGAACAAAACCAGAGACAAAGGAACAAAAGAAGGGCCCGAGGAATAAAACCAAGTGTGGAGGAACAAAACCAGAGTCCAAGGAACAAAACCAGAGCCAGAGGAACAAAACCAGTGCCCGAGGAAAATAATCAGTGCCCGAGGAATGAAACGAGAGCTAGAGAAACAAAACCAGAGCCCGAGGAACAAAACGAGAGACCAAGGAATAAAACCAGAGCCTGAGGATCAAAACCAGAGCCCGAGGAGCAAAACCAGAGCCCGAGGAAAAAAAACAGAGTTGGAGGAACAAAACAAGAGGCCAAGGATTAAAACCAGAGGCCGAGGAAGAAAACCAGAGCTTGAGGAACAAAACCAGAGCCCGAGGAACAAAACCAGAGCCCGAGGAACAAAACCAGAGCTGGAGGAACAAAACCAGAGCCCAAGGAAGAAAACCAGAGCCTGAGGATCAAAACCAGAGACCGAGGAACAAAAGGAGGGCCCGAGGAATAAAACCAGGAGTCGAGGAACAAAACCAGAGTCCGAGGGAAAAAACCAGACCCCAAGGAATAAAACCAGATGTCGAGGAACAAAACCAGAGCTCAAGGAACAAAACCAGAGACTGAGGAACAAAACAAGAGCCCGAGGAACAAAACCAGAGTCCGTGGACCTACACTAGAGGCCGAGGAACAAAACCAGAGCTGGAGGAACAAAATAAGACCCCGAGGAACAAAACCAGAGCCCAAGGAACTAAACCAGAGGGCAAGGAAGAAAACCAGAGCCTGAGGAACAAAACCAGAGCCCAAGGAACAAAACCAGATGTCGAGGAAAAAAACGAGGGACCGAGGAACAAAACCAGAGTCTGAGGAACAAAACCAGTACCTGAGGCACTAAACCAGTGCCTGAGGAACAAAACCAGAGCTGGAGGAACAAAACCAGAGCCCGAGGAACAAAACCAGAGCTCAAGGAACAAAACCAGAGGCCGAGGTAGAAAACCAGAGTCTGAGGGAAAAACCCAGTACCTGAGGAACTAAACCAGAGCCCAAGGAACAAATCCAGAGCTTAAGGAACAAAACCAGAGCTCGAGGAACAAAACCAGAGCCCTAGGAACAAACCCAGAGCCCGTGGAAGAAAACCAGAGCCTGAGGAACAAAACCATAGACCGAGGAACAAAAGGAGGGCGCGAGGGACAAAACCAGACTCCGAGAAACAAACCCAGAGCCCGAGGGAATAAATCAGGACCCGAGGAATTAAACCAGAGCCAGAGGAACAAAACCACAGACCGAGGAAGAAAACCGGAGGCTGAGTAACTAAACCAGAGCCCGAGGAAAAAAAACAGAGCCCAAGGAATAAAACCAGAGCTGGAGGAACAAAACCAGAGCCAGAGGAGCAAAACCAGAGCCCAAGTAATAAAACCAGAGTTAGAGGAACAAAACCAGAGCCCAAGGAATTAAACCAGAAGCTGAGGGAGAAAACCAGACCCGAGGAACAAAACCAGAGGATGAGGAACAAAACCAGAGACAGAGGAACAAAAGGAGGGCCCGAGGAATAAAACCAAGTGTGGAGGAACAAAACCAGAGTCCGAGGAACAAAACCAGAGCCAGAGGAACAAAAGCAGTGCCCGAGGAAAATAATAAGTGCCCGAGGAATGAAACGAGAGCTAGAGAAACAAAACCAGAGCCCGAGGAACAAAACTAGAGCCTGAGGAACAAAACCAGAGCCCCAGGAACTAAACCAGAGCCCGAGGAACAAATCCAGAGCTTAAGGAACAAAACCAGAGCTCGAGGAACAAAACCAGAGCCCAAGGAACTAAACCAGAGGGCAAGGAAGAAAACCAGAGCCTGAGGAACAAAACCAGAGCCCAAGGAACAAAACCAGATGTCGAGGAAAAAAACGAGAGACCGAGGAAAAAAAACAGAGTCCGAGGAACAAAACCAGTACCTGAGGCACTAAACCAGTGCCTGAGGAACAAAACCAAAGCCCGAAGAAGAAAACCAGAGCCCGAGGAAAAAAAACAGAGCCCGAGGAACAAATCCAGAGCCTGAAGAATAAAACCAGAGCCCGAGGAACAAAACCAGAGTCCGAGGAACCAAACCAGCGCCAGAGGAAGAAAACCAGAGCCCAAGGAATAAAACCAGAGCTGGAGGAACAAAAACAGAGCCCGAGGAACAAAAACAGAGCCCGAGTAATAAAACCAGAGTTAGAGGAACAAAACCAGAGCCCAAGGTATTAAACCAGAAGCTGAGGGAGAAAAGCAGAGCCCGAGGAACAAAACCAGAGGATAAGTAACAAAACCAGATGTCGAGGAACAAAACCAGAGACCGAGGAACAAAACCAGAGCCAGAGGAACAAAACCAGTGCCCGAGGAAAATAATCACTGCCCGAGGAATGAAACGAGAGCTAGAGAAACAAAAACAGAGCCCGAGGAACAAAACTACAGCCTGAGGAACAAAACCAGAGTCCGAGGAAAAAAAACAGAGCCCAAGGAATAAAACCAGATGTCGAGGAACAAAACCAGAGATCAAGGAACAAAACCAGAGACTGAGGAACAAAACAAGAGCCCGAGGAACAAAACCAGAGTCCATGGACCTACACTAGAGGCCGAGGAACAAAACCAGAGCTGGAGGAACAAAATAAGACCCCGAGGAACAAAACCAGAGCCCAAGGAACTAAACCAGAGGGCAAGGAAGAAAACCAGAGCCTGAGGAACAAAACCAGAGCCCAAGGAACAAAACCAGATGTCAAGGAAAAAAACGAGGGACCGAGGAACAAAACCAGAGTCTGAGGAACAAAACCAGTACCTGAGGCACTAAACCAGTGCCTGAGGAACAAAACCAGAGCTGGAGGAACAAAACCAGAGCCCGAGGAACAAAACCAGAGCGCAAGGAACAAAACCAGAGGCCGAGGTAGAAAACCAGAGTCTGAAGGAAAAACCCAGTACCTGAGGAACTAAACCAGAGCCCAAGGAACAAATCCAGAGCTTAAGGAACAAAACCAGAGCTCGAGGAACAAAACCAGAGCCCAAGGAACAAACCCAGAGCCCGAGGAAGTAAACCAGAGCCTGAGGAACAAAACCATAGACCGAGGAACAAAAGGAGGGCGCGAGGGACAAAACCAGACTCCGAGAAACAAACCCAGAGCCCGAGGGAATAAATCAGGACCCGAGGAATTAAACCAGAGCCAGAGGAACAAAACCACAGCCCGAGGAAGAAAACCGGAGACTGAGTAACTAAACCAGAGCCCGAGGAACAAAACCAGAGCCCAAGGAATAAAACCAGAGCTGAAGGAACAAAACCAGAGCCAGAGGAGCAAAACCAGAGCCCAAGTAATAAAACCAGAGTTAGAGGAACAAAACCAGAGCCCAAGGAATTAAACCAGAAGCTGAGGGAGAAAACCAGAGCCCGAGGAACAAAACCAGAGGATGAGTAACAAAACCAGATGTCGAGGAACAAAACCAGAGCCCGAGGAACAAAATGAGAGCCCAAGGAATAAAACCAGAGCTGGAGGAACAAAACCAGTGCCCGAGGAAAATAATCAGTGCCCGAGGAATGAAACGAGAGCTAGAGAAACAAAACCAGAGTCCGAGGAACAAAACGAGAGCCCAAGGAATAAAACCAGAGCCCGAGGAACAAAACAAGAGCCCGAGGAGCAAAACCAGAGCCCGAGGAAAAAAAACAGATTTGGAGGAACAAAACAAGAGCCCAAGGATTAAAACCAGAGGCCGAGGAAGAAAACCAGAGTTAGAGGAGTAAAACCAGATGTCGAGGAACAAAACCAGAGCCCGAGGAACAAACCCAGAGCCTAAGGAGCAAAACCAGAGCTCGAGGAACAAAACCAGAGCACAAGTAACAAACCCAGAGCCCACGGAAGAAAACCAGAGCCTGAGGAACAAAACCATAGACCGAGGAACAAACCCAGAGCCCGAGGGAATAAATCAGGACCCGAGGAATTAAACCAGAGCCAGAGGAACGAAACCAAAGCCGAGGAAGAAAACCGGAGACTGAGTAACTAAACCAGAGCCCGAGGAACAAAACCAGAGCCCAAGGAATAAAACCATAGCCTGAGGAACAAAACCAGAGCCAGAGGAGCAAAACCAGAGCCCAAGTAATAAAACCAGAGTTAGAGGAACAAAACCAGAGCCCAAGGAATTAAACCAGAAGCTGAGGGAGAAAACCAGAGCCCGAGGAACAGAACCAGAGGATGAGTAACAAAACCAGATGTCGAGGAACAAAACCAGAGACAAAGGAACAAAAGAAGGGCCCGAGGAATAAAACCAAGTGTGGAGGAACAAAACCAGAGTCCAAGGAACAAAACCAGAGCCAGAGGAACAAAACCAGTGCCCGAGGAAAATAATCAGTGCCCGAGGAATGAAACGAGAGCTAGAGAAACAAAACCAGAGCCCGAGGAACAAAACGAGAGACCAAGGAATAAAACCAGAGCCTGAGGATCAAAACCAGAGCCCGAGGAGCAAAACCAGAGCCCGAGGAAAAAAAACAGAGTTGGAGGAACAAAACAAGAGGCCAAGGATTAAAACCAGAGGCCGAGGAAGAAAACCAGAGCTTGAGGAACAAAACCAGAGCCCGAGGAACAAAACCAGAGCCCGAGGAACAAAACCAGAGCTGGAGGAACAAAACCAGAGCCCAAGGAAGAAAACCAGAGCCTGAGGATCAAAACCAGAGACCGAGGAACAAAAGGAGGGCCCGAGGAATAAAACCAGGAGTCGAGGAACAAAACCAGAGTCCGAGGGAAAAAACCAGAGCCCAAGGAATAAAACCAGATGTCGAGGAACAAAACCAGAGCTCAAGGAACAAAACCAGATGTCGAGGAAAAAAACGAGAGACCGAGGAACAAAAACAGAGTCCGAGGAACAAAACCAGTACCTGAGGCACTAAACCAGTGCCTGAGGAACAAAACCAAAGCCCGAGGAAGAAAACCAGAGCCCGAGGAAAAAAACCAGAGCCCGAGGAACAAATCCAGAGCCTGAAGAATAAAACCAGAGCCCGAGGAACAAAACCAGAGTCCGAGGAACCAAACCAGCGCCAGAGGAAGAAAACCAGAGCCCAAGGAATAAAACCAGAGCTGGAGGAACAAAAACAGAGCCCGAGGAACAAAAACAGAGCCCGAGTAATAAAACCAGAGTTAGAGGAACAAAACCAGAGCCCAAGGTATTAAACCAGAAGCTGAGGGAGAAAAGCAGAGCCCGAGGAACAAAACCAGAGGATAAGTAACAAAACCAGATGTCGAGGAACAAAACCAGAGACCGAGGAACAAAACCAGAGCCAGAGGAACAAAACCAGTGCCCGAGGAAAATAATCAGTGCCCGAGGAATGAAACGAGAGCTAGAGAAACAAAAACAGAGCCCGAGGAACAAAACTACAGCCTGAGGAACAAAACCAGAGTCCGAGGAAAAAAACCAGAGCCCAAGGAATAAAACCAGATGTCGAGGAACAAAACCAGAGCTCAAGGAACAAAACCAGAGACTGAGGAACAAAACAAGAGCCCGAGGAACAAAACCAGAGTCCATGGACCTACACTAGAGGCCGAGGAACAAAACCAGAGCTGGAGGAACAAAATAAGACCCCGAGGAACAAAACCAGAGCCCAAGGAACTAAACCAGAGGGCAAGGAAGAAAACCAGAGCCTGAGGAACAAAACCAGAGCCCAAGGAACAAAACCAGATGTCAAGGAAAAAAACGAGGGACCGAGGAACAAAACCAGAGTCTGAGGAACAAAACCAGTACCTGAGGCACTAAACCAGTGCCTGAGGAACAAAACCAGAGCTGGAGGAACAAAACCAGAGCCCGAGGAACAAAACCAGAGCGCAAGGAACAAAACCAGAGGCCGAGGTCGAAAACCAGAGTCTGAAGGAAAAACCCAGTACCTGAGGAACTAAACCAGAGCCCAAGGAACAAATCCCGAGCTTAAGGAACAAAACCAGAGCTCGAGGAACAAAACCAGAGCCCAAGGAACAAACCCAGAGCCCGAGGAAGTAAACCAGAGCCTGAGGAACAAAACCATAGACCGAGGAACAAAAGGAGGGCGCGAGGGACAAAACCAGACTCCGAGAAACAAACCCAGAGCCCGAGGGAATAAATCAGGACCCGAGGAATTAAACCAGAGCCAGAGGAACAAAACCACAGCCCGAGGAAGAAAACCGGAGACTGAGTAACTAAACCAGAGCCCGAGGAACAAAACCAGAGCCCAAGGAATAAAACCAGAGCTGAAGGAACAAAACCAGAGCCAGAGGAGCAAAACCAGAGCCCAAGTAATAAAACCAGAGTTAGAGGAACAAAACCAGAGCCCAAGGAATTAAACCAGAAGCTGAGGGAGAAAACCAAAGCCTGAGGAACAAAACCAGAGGATGAGTAACAAAACCAGATGTCGAGGAACAAAACCAGAGCCCGAGGAACAAAATGAGAGCCCAAGGAATAAAACCAGAGCTGGAGGAACAAAACCAGTGCCCGAGGAAAATAATCAGTGCCCGAGGAATGAAACGAGAGCTAGAGAAACAAAACCAGAGCCCGAGGAACAAAACGAGAGCCCAAGGAATAAAACCAGAGCCCGAGGAACAAAACAAGAGCCCGAGGAGCAAAACCAGAGCCCGAGGAAAAAAAACAGAGTTGGAGGAACAAAACAAGAGGCCAAGGATTAAAACCAGAGGCCGAGGAAGAAAACCAGAGCTTGAGGAACAAAACCAGAGCCCGAGGAACAAAACCAGAGCCCGAGGAACAAAACCAGAGCTGGAGGAACAAAACCAGAGCCCAAGGAAGAAAACCAGAGCCTGAGGATCAAAACCAGAGACCGAGGAACAAAAGGAGGGCCCGAGGAATAAAACCAGGAGTCGAGGAACAAAACCAGAGTCCGAGGGAAAAAACCAGAGCCCAAGGAATAAAACCAGATGTCGAGGAACAAAACCAGAGCTCAAGGAACAAAACCAGAGACTGAGGAACAAAACAAGAGCCCGAGGAACAAAACCAGAGTCCGTGGACCTACACTAGAGGCCGAGGAACAAAACCAGAGCTGGAGGAACAAAATAAGACCCCGAGGAACAAAACCAGAGCCCAAGGAACTAAACCAGAGGGCAAGGAAGAAAACCAGAGCCTGAGGAACAAAACCAGAGCCCAAGGAACAAAACCAGATGTCGAGGAAAAAAACGAGGGACCGAGGAACAAAACCAGAGTCTGAGGAACAAAACCAGTACCTGAGGCACTAAACCAGTGCCTGAGGAACAAAACCAGAGCTGGAGGAACAAAACCAGAGCCCGAGGAACAAAACCAGAGCTCAAGGAACAAAACCAGAGGCCGAGGTAGAAAACCAGAGTCTGAGGGAAAAACCCAGTACCTGAGGAACTAAACCAGAGCCCAAGGAACAAATCCAGAGCTTAAGGAACAAAACCAGAGCTCGAGGAACAAAACCAGAGCCCTAGGAACAAACCCAGAGCCCGTGGAAGAAAACCAGAGCCTGAGGAACAAAACCATAGACCGAGGAACAAAAGGAGGGCGCGAGGGACAAAACCAGACTCCGAGAAACAAACCCAGAGCCCGAGGGAATAAATCAGGACCCGAGGAATTAAACCAGAGCCAGAGGAACAAAACCACAGACCGAGGAAGAAAACCGGAGGCTGAGTAACTAAACCAGAGCCCGAGGAAAAAAAACAGAGCCCAAGGAATAAAACCAGAGCTGGAGGAACAAAACCAGAGCCAGAGGAGCAAAACCAGAGCCCAAGTAATAAAACCAGAGTTAGAGGAACAAAACCAGAGCCCAAGGAATTAAACCAGAAGCTGAGGGAGAAAACCAGAGCCCGAGGAACAAAACCAGAGGATGAGGAACAAAACCAGATGTCGAGGAACAAAACCAGAGACAGAGGAACAAAAGGAGGGCCCGAGGAATAAAACCAAGTGTGGAGGAACAAAACCAGAGTCCGAGGAACAAAACCAGAGCCAGAGGAACAAAAGCAGTGCCCGAGGAAAATAATAAGTGCCCGAGGAATGAAACGAGAGCTAGAGAAACAAAACCAGAGCCCGAGGAACAAACCTAGAGCCTGAGGAACAAAACCAGAGCCCCAGGAACTAAACCAGAGCCCGAGGAACAAATCCAGAGCTTAAGGAAAAAAACCAGAGCTCGAGGAACAAAACCAGAGCCCAAGGAAAAAAAACAGAGGCCGAGGAAGAAAACCAGAGCCCGAGGAACAAAACCAGAGACCAAGGAACTAAACCAGAGGGCAAGGAAGAAAACCAGAGCCTGAGGAACAAAACCAGAGCCCAAGGAACAAAACCAGATGTCGAGGAAAAAAACGAGAGACCGAGGAACAAATCCAGAGCCTGAAGAATAAAACCAGAGCCCGAGGAACAAAACCAGAGTCCGAGGAACCAAACCAGCGCCAGAGGAAGAAAACCAGAGCCCAAGGAATAAAACCAGAGCTGGAGGAACAAAAACAGAGCCCGAGGAACAAAAACAGAGCCCGAGTAATAAAACCAGAGTTAGAGGAACAAAACCAGAGCCCAAGGTATTAAACCAGGAGCTGAGGGAGAAAAGCAGAGCCCGAGGAACAAAACCAGAGGATAAGTAACAAAACCAGATGTCGAGGAACAAAACCAGAGACCGAGGAACAAAACCAGAGCCAGAGGAACAAAACCAGTGCCCGAGGAAAATAATCAGTGCCCGAGGAATGAAACGAGAGCTAGAGAAACAAAACCAGAGCCCGAGGAACAAAACTACAGCCTGAGGAACAAAACCAGAGCCCGAGGAACTAAACCAGAGCCCAAGGAACAAATCCAGAGCTTAAGGAACAAAACCAGAGCTCGAGGAACAAAACCAGAGCCCAAGGAACAAACCAGAGCCCGAGGAATAAAACCAGAGCCTGAGGAACAAAACCATAGACCGAGGAACAAAAGGAGGGCCCGAGGGACAAAACCAGACTCCGAGGAACAAACCCAGAGCCCGAGGGAATAAATCAGGACCCGAGGAATTAAACCAGAGCCAGAGGAAAAAAACCACAGCCCGAGGAAGAAAACCGGAGGCTGAGTAACTAAACCAGAGCCCGAGGAAAAAAAACAGAGCCCAAGGAATAAAACCAGAGCTGGAGGAACAAAACCAGAGCCAGAGGAGCAAAACCAGAGCCCAAGTAATAAAACCAGAGTTAGAGGAACAAAACCAGAGCCCAAGGAATTAAACCAGAAGCTGAGGAAGAAAACCAGAGCCCGAGGAACAAAACCAGAGGATGAGGAACAAAACCAGATGTCGAGGAACAAAACCAGAGACAGAGGAACAAAAGGAGGGCCCGAGGAATAAAACCAAGTGTGGAGGAACAAAACCAGAGTCCGAGGAACAAAACCAGAGCCAGAGGAACAAAAGCAGTGCCCGAGGAAAATAATAAGTGCCCGAGGAATGAAACGAGAGCTAGAGAAACAAAACCAGAGCCCGAGGAACAAAACTAGAGCCTGAGGAACAAAACCAGAGCCCCAGGAACTAAACCAGAGCCCGAGGAACAAATCCAGAGCTTAAGGAACAAAACCAGAGCTCGAGGAACAAAACCAGAGCCCAAGGAAAAAAAACAGAGGCCGAGGAAGAAAACCAGAGCCCGAGGAACAAAACCAGAGCCCAAGGAACTAAACCAGAGGGCAAGGAAGAAAACCAGAGCCTGAGGAACAAAACCAGAGCCCAAGGAACAAAACCAGATGTCGAGGAAAAAAACGAGAGACCGAGGAAAAAAAACAGAGTCCGAGGAACAAAACCAGTACCTGAGGCACTAAACCAGTGCCTGAGGAACAAAACCAAAGCCCGAGGAAGAAAACCAGAGCCCGAGGAAAAAAACCAGAGCCCGAGGAACAAATCCAGAGCCTGAAGAATAAAACCAGAGCCCGAGGAACAAAACCAGAGTCCGAGGAACCAAACCAGCGCCAGAGGAAGAAAACCAGAGCCCAAGGAATAAAACCAGAGCTGGAGGAACAAAAACAGAGCCCGAGGAACAAAAACAGAGCCCGAGTAATAAAACCAGAGTTAGAGGAACAAAACCAGAGCCCAAGGTATTAAACCAGAAGCTGAGGGAGAAAAGCAGAGCCCGAGGAACAAAACCAGAGGATAAGTAACAAAACCAGATGTCGAGGAACAAAACCAGAGACCGAGGAACAAAACCAGAGCCAGAGGAACAAAACCAGTGCCCGAGGAAAATAATCAGTGCCCGAGGAATGAAACGAGAGCTAGAGAAACAAAACCAGAGCCCGAGGAACAAAACTACAGCCTGAGGAACAAAACCAGAATCCGAGGAAAAAAACCAGACCCCAAGGAATAAAACCAGATGTCGAGGAACAAAACCAGAGCTCAAGGAACAAAACCAGAGACTGAGGAACAAAACAAGAGCCCGAGGAACAAGACCAGAGCCCAAGGAATAAAACCAGAGCTGGAGGAACAAAACCAGAGCCAGAGGAGCAAAACCAGAGCCCAAGTAATAAAACCAGAGTTAGAGGAACAAAACCAGAGGATAAGTAACAAAACCAGATGTCGAGGAACAAAACCAGAGCCCGAGGAACAAAACGAGAGCCCAAGGAATAAAACCAGAGCTGGAGGAACAAAACCAGAGCCCGAGGAGCAAAACCAGAGCCCGACAAAAAAAAACAGAGTTGGAGGAACAAAACAAGAGCCCAAGGATTAAAACCAGAGGCCGAGGAAGAAAACCAGAGCCCGAGGAACACAACCAGAGGCCTTGGAACTACACTAGAGCCCGAGGAACAAAACCAGAGCTTGAGGAACAAAACCAGAGCTGGAGGAACAAAACCAGAGCCCAAGGAAGAAAACCAGAGCCTGAGGATCAAAACCAGAGACCGAGGAACAAAAGGAGGGCCCGAGGAATAAAACCAGGAGTCGAGGAACAAAACCAGAGCTCAAGGAACAAAACCAGAGACTGAGGAACAAAACAAGAGCCCGAGGAACAAAACCAGAGTCCGTGGACCTACACTAGAGGCCGAGGAACAAAACCAGAGCTGGAGGAACAAAATAAGACCCCGAGGAACAAAACCAGAGCCCAAGGAACTAAACCAGAGGGCAAGGAAGAAAACCAGAGCCTGAGGAACAAAACCAGAGCCCAAGGAACAAAACCAGATGTCGAGGAAAAAAACGAGGGACCGAGGAACAAAACCAGAGTCTGAGGAACAAAACCAGTACCTGAGGCACTAAACCAGTGCCTGAGGAACAAAACCAGAGCTGGAGGAACAAAACCAGAGCCCGAGGAACAAAACCAGAGCTCAAGGAACAAAACCAGAGGCCGAGGTAGAAAACCAGATTCTGAAGGAAAAACCCAGTACCTGAGGAACTAAACCAGAGCCCAAGGAACAAATCCAGAGCTTAAGGAACAAAACCAGAGCTCGAGGAACAAAACCAGAGCCCAAGGAACAAACCCAGAGCCCGAGGAAGTAAACCAGAGCCTGAGGAACAAAACCATAGACCGAGGAACAAAAGGAGGGCGCGAGGGACAAAACCAGACTCCGAGAAACAAACCCAGAGCCCGAGGGAATAAATCAGGACCCGAGGAATTAAACCAGAGCCAGAGGAACGAAACCACAGCCGAGGAAGAAAACCGGAGACTGAGTAACTAAACCAGAGCCCGAGGAACAAAACCAGAGCCCAAGGAATAAAACCATAGCCTGAGGAACAAAACCAGAGCCCAAGTAATAAAACCAGAGTTAGAGGAACAAAACCAGAGCCCAAGGAATTAAACCAGAAGCTGAGGGAGAAAACCAGAGCCCGAGGAACAAAACCAGAGGATGAGTAACAAAACCAGATGTCGAGGAACAAAACCAGAGACAAAGGAACAAAAGAAGGGCCCGAGGAATAAAACCAAGTGTGGAGGAACAAAACCAGAGTCCAAGGAACAAAACCAGAGCCAGAGGAACAAAACAAGTGCCCGAGGAAAATAATCAGTGCCCGAGGAATGAAACGAGAGCTAGAGAAACAAAACCAGAGCCCGAGGAACAAAACGAGAGACCAAGGAATAAAACCAGAGCCTGAGGATCAAAACCAGAGCCCGAGGAACAAAACTAGAGCCTGAGGAACAAAACCAGAGCCCCAGGAACTAAACCAGAGCCCGAGGAACAAATCCAGAGCTTAAGGAACAAAACCAGAGCTCGAGGAACAAAACCAGAGCCCAAGGAAAAAAAACAGAGGCCGAGGAAGAAAACCAGAGCCCGAGGAACAAAACCAGAGCCCAAGGAACTAAACCAGAGGGCAAGGAAGAAAACCAGAGCCTGAGGAACAAAACCAGAGCCCAAGGAACAAAACCAGATGTCGAGGAAAAAAAACGAGAGACCGAGGAACAAATCCAGAGCCTGAAGAATAAAACCAGAGCCCGAGGAACAAAACCAGAGTCCGAGGAACCAAACCAGCGCCAGAGGAAGAAAACCAGAGCCCAAGGAATAAAACCAGAGCTGGAGGAACAAAAACAGAGCCCGAGGAACAAAAACAGAGCCCGAGTAATAAAACCAGAGTTAGAGGAACAAAACCAGAGCCCAAGGTATTAAACCAGAAGCTGAGGGAGAAAAGCAGAGCCCGAGGAACAAAACCAGAGGATAAGTAACAAAACCAGATGTCGAGGAACAAAACCAGAGACCGAGGAACAAAACCAGAGCCAGAGGAACAAAACCAGTGCCCGAGGAAAATAATCAGTGCCCGAGGAATGAAACGAGAGCTAGAGAAACAAAACCAGAGCCCGAGGAACAAAACTACAGCCTGAGGAACAAAACCAGAGCCCTAGGAACTAAACCAGAGCCCAAGGAACAAATCCAGAGCTTAAGGAACAAAACCAGAGCTCGAGGAACAAAACCAGAGCCCAAGGAACAAACCAGAGCCCGAGGAATAAAACCAGAGCCTGAGGAACAAAACCATAGACGGAGGAACAAAAGGAGGGCCCGAGGGAAAAAACCAGAGTCCGAGGAACAAACCCAGAGCCCGAGGGAATAAATCAGGACCCGAGGAATTAAACCAGAGCCAGAGGAACAAAACCACAGCCCGAGGAAGAAAACCGGAGGCTGAGTAACTAAACCAGAGCCCGAGGAACAAAACCAGAGCCCAAGGAATAAAACCAGAGCTGGAGGAACAAAACCAGAGCCCGAGGAGCAAAACCAGAGCCCAAGTAATAAAACCAGAGTTAGAGGAACAAAACCAGAGCCCAAGGAATTAAACCAGAAGCTGAGGGACAAAACCAGAGCCTGAGGAACAAAACCAGAGGATGAGGAACAAAACCAGATGTCGAGGAACAAAACCAGAGACAGAGGAACAAAAGGAGGGCCCGAGGAATAAAACCAAGTGTGGAGGAACAAAACCAGAGTCCGAGGAACAAAACCAGAGCCAGAGGAACAAAAGCAGTGCCCGAGGAAAATAATAAGTGCCCGAGGAATGAAACGAGAGCTAGAGAAACAAAACCAGAGCCCGAGGAACAAAACTAGAGCCTGAGGAACAAAACCAGAGCCCCAGGAACTAAACCAGAGCCCGAGGAACAAAACCAGAGCTCAAGGAACAAAACCAGAGACTGAGGAACAAAACAAGAGCCCGAGGAACAAAACCACAGTCCGTGGACCTACACTAGAGGCCGAGGATCAAAACCAGAGCTGGAGGAACAAAATAAGACCCCGAGGAACAAAACCAGAGCCCAAGGAACTAAACCAGAGGGCAAGGAAGAAAACCAGAGCCTGAGGAACAAAACCAGAGCCCAAGGAACAAAACCAGATGTCGAGGAAAAAATCGAGGGACCGAGGAACAAAACCAGAGTCTGAGGAACAAAACCAGTACCTGAGGCACTAAACCAGTGCCTGAGGAACAAAACCAGAGCTGGAGGAACAAAACCAGAGCCCGAGGAACAAAACCAGAGCGCAAGGAACAAAACCAGAGGCCGAGGTAGAAAACCAGAGTCTGAAGGAAAAACCCAGTACCTGAGGAACTAAACCAGAGCCCAAGGAACAAATCCAGAGCTTAAGGAACAAAACCAGAGCTCGAGGAACAAAACCAGAGCCCAAGGAACAAACCCAGAGCCCGAGGAAGTAAACCAGAGCCTGAGGAACAAAACCATAGACCGAGGAACAAAAGGAGGGCGCGAGGGACAAAACCAGACTCCGAGAAACAAACCCAGAGCCCGAGGGAATAAATCAGGACCCGAGGAATTAAACCAGAGCCAGAGGAACGAAACCACAGCCGAGGAAGAAAACCGGAGACTGAGTAACTAAACCAGAGCCCGAGGAACAAAACCAGAGCCCAAGGAATAAAACCATAGCCTGAGGAACAAAACCAGAGCCAGAGGAGCAAAACCAGAGCCCAAGTAATAAAACCAGAGTTAGAGGAACAAAACCAGAGCCCAAGGAATTAAACCAGAAGCTGAGGGAGAAAACCAGAGCCCGAGGAACAGAACCAGAGGATGAGGAACAAAACCAGATGTCGAGGAACAAAACCAGAGACAAAGGAACAAAAGAAGTGCCCGAGGAATAAAACCAAGTGTGGAGGAACAAAACCAGAGTCCAAGGAACAAAACCAGAGCCAGAGGAACAAAACCAGTGCCCGAGGAAAATAATCAGTGCCCGAGGAATGAAACGAGAGCTAGAGAAACAAAACCAGAGCCCGAGGAACAAAACGAGAGCCCAAGGAATAAAACCAGAGCCTGAGGATCAAAACCAGAGCCCGAGGAGCAAAACCAGAGCCCGAGGAACCAAACCAGCGCCAGAGGAAGAAAACCAGAGCCCAAGGAATAAAACCAGAGCTGGAGGAACAAAAACAGAGCCCGAGGAACAAAAACAGAGCCCGAGTAATAAAACCAGAGTTAGAGGAACAAAACCAGAGCCCAAGGTATTAAACCAGAAGCTGAGGGAGAAAAGCAGAGCCCGAGGAACAAAACCAGAGGATAAGTAACAAAACCAGATGTCGAGGAACAAAACCAGAGACCGAGGAACAAAACCAGAGCCAGAGGAACAAAACCAGTGCCCGAGGAAAATAATCAGTGCCCGAGGAATGAAACGAGAGCTAGAGAAACAAAACCAGAGCCCGAGGAACAAAACTACAGCCTGAGGAACAAAACCAGAGCCCGAGGAACTAAACCAGAGCCCAAGGAACAAATCCAGAGCTTAAGGAACAAAACCAGAGCTCGAGGAACAAAACCAGAGCCCAAGGAACAAACCAGAGCCCGAGGAATAAAACCAGAGCCTGAGGAACAAAACCATAGACCGAGGAACAAAAGGAGGGCCCGAGGGACAAAACCAGAGTCCGAGGAACAAACCCAGAGCCCGAGGGAATAAATCAGGACCCGAGGAATTAAACCAGAGCCAGAGGAACAAAACCACAGCCCGAGGAAGAAAACCGGAGGCTGAGTAACTAAACCAGAGCCCGAGGAAAAAAAACAGAGCCCAAGGAATAAAACCAGAGCTGGAGGAACAAAACCAGAGCCAGAGGAGCAAAAACAGAGCCCAAGTAATAAAACCAGAGTTAGAGGAACAAAACCAGAGCCCAAGGAATTAAACCAGAAGCTGAGGGAGAAAACCAGAGCCCGAGGAACAAAACCAGAGGATGAGGAACAAAACCAGATGTCGAGGAACAAAACCAGAGACAGAGGAACAAAAGGAGGGCCCGAGGAATAAAACCAAGTGTGGAGGAACAAAACCAGAGTCCGAGGAACAAAACCAGAGCCAGAGGAACAAAAGCAGTGCCCGAGGAAAATAATCAGTGCCCGAGGAATGAAACGAGAGCTAGAGAAACAAAACCAGAGCCCGAGGAACAAAACTAGAGCCTGAGGAACAAAACCAGAGCCCCAGGAACTAAACCAGAGCCCGAGGAACAAATCCAGAGCTTAAGGAACAAAACCAGAGCTCGAGGAACAAAACCAGAGCCCAAGGAAAAAAAACAGAGGCCGAGGAAGAAAACCAGAGCCCGAGGAACAAAACCAGAGCCCAAGGAACTAAACCAGAGGGCAAGGAAGAAAACCAGAGCCTGAGGAACAAAACCAGAGCCCAAGGAACAAAACCAGATGTCGAGGAAAAAAACGAGAGACCGAAAAAAAAACAGAGTCCGAGGAACAAAACCAGTACCTGAGGCACTAAACCAGTGCCTGAGGAACAAAACCAGAGCTGGAGGAACAAAACCAGAGCCCGAGGAAAAAAACCAGAGCCCGAGGAACAAATCCAGAGCCTGAAGAATAAAACCAGAGCCCGAGGAACAAAACCAGAGTCCGAGGAACCAAACCAGCGCCAGAGGAAGAGAACCAGAGCCCAAGGAATAAAACCAGAGCTGGAGGAACAAAAACAGAGCCCGAGGAACAAAAACAGAGCCCGAGTAATAAAACCAGAGTTAGAGGAACAAAACCAGAGCCCAAGGTATTAAACCAGAAGCTGAGGGAGAAAAGCAGAGCCCGAGGAACAAAACCAGAGGATGAGGAACAAAACCAGATGTCGAGGAACAAAACCAGAGACAGAGGAACAAAAGGAGGGCCCGAGGAATAAAACCAAGTGTGGAGGAACAAAACCAGAGTCCGAGGAACAAAACCAGAGCCAGAGGAACAAAAGCAGTGCCCGAGGAAAATAATCAGTGCCCGAGGAATGAAACGAGAGCTAGAGAAACAAAACCAGAGCCCGAGGAACAAAACTAGAGCCTGAGGAACAAAACCAGAGCCCCAGGAACTAAACCAGAGCCCGAGGAACAAATCCAGAGCTTAAGGAACAAAACCAGAGCTCGAGGAACAAAACCAGAGCCCAAGGAAAAAAAACAGAGCCCGAGGAAGAAAACCAGAGCCCGAGGAACAAAACCAGAGCCCAAGGAACTAAACCAGAGGGCAAGGAAGAAAACCAGAGCCTGAGGAACAAAACCAGAGCCCAAGGAACAAAACCAGATGTCGAGGAAAAAAACGAGAGACCGAGGAACAAATCCAGAGCCTGAAGAATAAAACCAGAGCCCGAGGAACAAAACCAGAGTCCGAGGAACCAAACCAGCGCCAGAGGAAGAAAACCAGAGCCCAAGGAATAAAACCAGAGCTGGAGGAACAAAAACAGAGCCCGAGGAACAAAAACAGAGCCCGAGTAATAAAACCAGAGTTAGAGGAACAAAACCAGAGCCCAAGGTATTAAACCAGAAGCTGAGGGAGAAAAGCAGAGCCCGAGGAACAAAACCAGAGGATAAGTAACAAAACCAGATGTCGAGGAACAAAACCAGAGACCGAGGAACAAAACCAGAGCCAGAGGAACAAAACCAGTGCCCGAGGAAAATAATCAGTGCCCGAGGAATGAAACGAGAGCTAGAGAAACAAAACCAGAGCCCGAGGAACAAAACTACAGCCTGAGGAACAAAACCAGAGCCCGAGGAACTAAACCAGAGCCCAAGGAACAAATCCAGAGCTTAAGGAACAAAACCAGAGCTCGAGGAACAAAACCAGAGCCCAAGGAACAAACCAGAGCCCGAGGAATAAAACCAGAGCCTGAGGAACAAAACCATAGACCGAGGAACAAAAGGAGGGCCCGAGGGACAAAACCAGAGTCCGAGGAACAAACCCAGAGCCCGAGGGAATAAATCAGGACCCGAGGAATTAAACCAGAGCCCGAGGAACAAAACCAGAGCCCAAGGAATAAAACCATAGCCTGAGGAACAAAACCAGAGCCAGAGGAGCAAAACCAGAGCCCAAGTAATAAAACCAGAGTTAGAGGAACAAAACCAGAGCCCAAGGAATTAAACCAGAAGCTGAGGGAGAAAACCAGAGCCCGAGGAACAGAACCAGAGGATGAGTAACAAAACCAGATGTCGAGGAACAAAACCAGAGACAAAGGAACAAAAGAAGTGCCCGAGGAATAAAACCAAGTGTGGAGGAACAAAACCAGAGTCCAAGGAACAAAACCAGAGCCAGAGGAACAAAACCAGTGCCCGAGGAAAATAATCAGTGCCCGAGGAATGAAACGAGAGCTAGAGAAACAAAACCAGAGCCCGAGGAACAAAACGAGAGCCCAAGGAATAAAACCAGAGCCTGAGGATCAAAACCAGAGCCCGAGGAGCAAAACCAGAGCCCGAGGAAAAAAAACAGAGTTGGAGGAACAAAACAAGAGGCCAAGGATTAAAACCAGAGGCCGAGGAAGAAAACCAGAGCTTGAGGAACAAAACCAGAGCCCGAGGAACAAAACCAGAGCCCGAGGAACAAAACCAGAGCTGGAGGAACAAAACCAGAGCCCAAGAAAGAAAACCAGAGCCTGAAGATCAAAACCAGAGACCGAGGAACAAAAGGAGGGCCCGAGGAATAAAACCAGGAGTCGAGGAACAAAACCAGAGTCCGAGGGAAAAAACCAGAGCCCAAGGAATAAAACCAGATGTCGAGGAACAAAACCAGAGCTCAAGGAACAAAACCAGAGACTGAGGAACAAAACAAGAGCCCGAGGAACAAAACCAGAGTCCATGGACCTACACTAGAGGCCGAGGAACAAAACCAGAGCTGGAGGAACAAAATAAGACCCCGAGGAACAAAACCAGAGCCCAAGGAACTAAACCAGAGGGCAAGGAAGAAAACCAGAGCCTGAGGAACAAAACCAGAGCCCAAGGAACAAAACCAGATGTCGAGGAAAAAAACGAGGGACCGAGGAACAAAACCAGAGTCTGAGGAACAAAACCAGTACCTGAGGCACTAAACCAGTGCCTGAGGAACAAAACCAGAGCTGGAGGAACAAAACCAGAGCCCGAGGAACAAAACCAGAGCTCAAGGAACAAAACCAGAGGCCGAGGTAGAAAACCAGAGTCTGAAGGAAAAACCCAGTACCTGAGGAACTAAACCAGAGCCCAAGGAACAAATCCAGAGCTTAAGGAACAAAACCAGAGCTCGAGGAACAAAACCAGAGCCCAAGGAACAAACCCAGAGCCCGAGGAAGTAAACCAGAGCCTGAGGAACAAAACCATAGACCGAGGAACAAAAGGAGGGCGCGAGGGACAACACCAGACTCCGAGAAACAAACCCAGAGCCCGAGGGAATAAATCAGGACCCGAGGAATTAAACCAGAGCCAGAGGAACAAAACCACAGACCGAGGAAGAAAACCGGAGGCTGAGTAAATAAACCAGAGCCCGAGGAAAAAAAACAGAGCCCAAGGAATAAAACCAGAGCTGGAGGAACAAAACCAGAGCCAGAGGAGCAAAACCAGAGCCCAAGTAATAAAACCAGAGTTAGAGGAACAAAACCAGAGCCCAAGGAATTAAACCAGAAGCTGAGGGAGAAAACCAGAGCCCGAGGAACAAAACCAGAGGATGAGGAACAAAACCAGATGTCGAGGAACAAAACCAGAGCCAGAGGAACAAAAGCAGTGCCCGAGGAAAATAATCAGTGCCCGAGGAATGAAACGAGAGCTAGAGAAACAAAACCAGAGCCCGAGGAACAAAACTAGAGCCTGAGGAACAAAACCAGAGCCCCAGGAACTAAACCAGAGCCCGAGGAACAAATCCAGAGCTTAAGGAACAAAACCAGAGCTCGAGGAACAAAACCAGAGCCCAAGGAAAAAAAACAGAGGCCGAGGAAGAAAACCAGAGCCCGAGGAACAAAACCAGAGCCCAAGGAACTAAACCAGAGGGCAAGGAAGAAAACCAGAGCCTGAGGAACAAAACCAGAGCCCAAGGAACAAAACCAGATGTCGAGGAAAAAAACGAGAGACCGAGGAACAAATCCAGAGCCTGAAGAATAAAACCAGAGCCCGAGGAACAAAACCAGAGTCCGAGGAACCAAACCAGCGCCAGAGGAAGAAAACCAGAGCCCAAGGAATAAAACCAGAGCTGGAGGAACAAAAACAGAGCCCGAGGAACAAAAACAGAGCCCGAGTAATAAAACCAGAGTTAGAGGAACAAAACCAGAGCCCAAGGTATTAAACCAGAAGCTGAGGGAGAAAAGCAGAGCCCGAGGAACAAAACCAGAGGATAAGTAACAAAACCAGATGTCGAGGAACAAAACCAGAGACCGAGGAACAAAACCAGAGCCAGAGGAACAAAACCAGTGCCCGAGGAAAATAATCAGTGCCCGAGGAATGAAACGAGAGCTAGAGAAACAAAACCAGAGCCCGAGGAACAAAACTACAGCCTGAGGAACAAAACCAGAGCCCGAGGAACTAAACCAGAGCCCAAGGAACAAATCCAGAGCTTAAGGAACAAAACCAGAGCTCGAGGAACAAAACCAGAGCCCAAGGAACAAACCCAGAGCCCGAGGAAGTAAACCAGAGCCTGAGGAACAAAACCATAGACCGAGGAACAAAAGGAGGGCCCGAGGGACAAAACCAGAGTCCGAGGAACAAACCCAGAGCCCGAGGGAATAAATCAGGACCCGAGGAATTAAACCAGAGGCAGAGGAACAAAACCACAGCCCGAGGAAGAAAACCGGAGACTGAGTAACTAAACAAGAGCCCAAGGAAAAAAACCAGAGCCCAAGGAAAAAAAACAGAGGCCGAGGAAGAAAACCAGAGCCCGAGGAACAAAACCAGAGCCCAAGGAACTAAACCAGAGGGCAAGGAAGAAAACCAGAGCCTGAGGAACAAAACCAGAGCCCAAGGAACAAAACCAGATGTCGAGGAAAAAAACGAGAGACCGAGGAACAAATCCAGAGCCTGAAGAATAAAACCAGAGCCCGAGGAACAAAACCAGAGTCCGAGGAACCAAACCAGCACCAGAGGAAGAAAACCAGAGCCCAAGGAATAAAACCAGAGCTGGAGGAACAAAAACAGAGCCCGAGGAACAAAAACAGAGCCCGAGTAATAAAACCAGAGTTAGAGGAACAAAACCAGAGCCCAAGGTATTAAACCAGAAGCTGAGGGAGAAAAGCAGAGCCCGAGGAACAAAACCAGAGGATAAGTAACAAAACCAGATGTCGAGTAACAAAACCAGAGACCGAGGAACAAAACCAGAGCCAGAGGAACAAAACCAGTGCCCGAGGAAAATAATCAGTGCCCGAGGAATGAAACGAGAGCTAGAGAAACAAAACCAGAGCCCGAGGAACAAAACGAGAGCCCAAGGAATAAAACCAGAGCCTGAGGATCAAAACCAGAGCCCGAGGAGCAAAACGAGAGACCGAGGAAAAAAAACAGAGTTGGAGGAACAAAACAAGAGGCCAAGGATTAAAACCAGAGGCCGAGGAAGAAAACCAGAGCTTGAGGAACAAAACCAGAGCCCGAGGAACAAAACCAGAGCCCGAGGAACAAAACCAGAGCTAGAGGAACAAAACCAGAGCCCAAGAAAGAAAACCAGAGCCTGAGGATCAAAACCAGAGACCGAGGAACAAAAGGAGGGCCCGAGGAATAAAACCAGGAGTCGAGGAACAAAACCAGAGTCCGAGGGAAAAAACCAGAGCCCAAGGAATAAAACCAGATGTCGAGGAACAAAACCAGAGCTCAAGGAACAAAACCAGAGACTGAGGAACAAAACAAGAGCCCGAGGAACAAAACCAGAGTCCATGGACCTACACTAGAGGCCGAGGAACAAAACCAGAGCTGGAGGAACAAAATAAGACCCCGAGGAACAAAACCAGAGCCCAAGGAACTAAACCAGAGGGCAAGGAAGAAAACCAGAGCCTGAGGAACAAAACCAGAGCCCAAGGAACAAAACCAGATGTCGAGGAAAAAAACGAGGGACCGAGGAACAAAACCAGAGTCTGAGGAACAAAACCAGTACCTGAGGCACTAAACCAGTGCCTGAGGAACAAAACCAGAGCTGGAGGAACAAAACCAGAGCCCGAGGAACAAACCCAGAGCCCGAGGAAGTAAACCAGAGCCTGAGGAACAAAACCATAGACCGAGGAACAAAAGGAGGGCGCGAGGGACAAAACCAGACTCCGAGAAACAAACCCAGAGCCCGAGGGAATAAATCAGGACCCGAGGAATTAAACCAGAGCCAGAGGAACAAAACCACAGCCCGAGGAAGAAAACCGGAGGCTGAGTAACTAAACCAGAGCCCGAGGAAAAAAAACAGAGCCCAAGGAATAAAACCAGAGCTCAAGGAACAAAACCAGAGGCCGAGGTAGAAAACCAGAGTCTGAAGGAAAAACCCAGTACCTGAGGAACTAAACCAGAGCCCAAGGAACAAATCCAGAGCTTAAGGAACAAAACCAGAGCTCGAGGAACAAAACCAGAGCCCAAGGAACAAACCCAGAGCCCGAGGAAGTAAACCAGAGCCTGAGGAACAAAACCATAGACCGAGGAACAAAAGGAGGGCGCGAGGGACAAAACCAGACTCCGAGAAACAAACCCAGAGCCCGAGGGAATAAATCAGGACCCGAGGAATTAAACCAGAGCCAGAGGAACAAAACCACAGCCCGAGGAAGAAAACCGGAGGCTGAGTAACTAAACCAGAGCCCGAGGAAAAAAAACAGAGCCCAAGGAATAAAACCAGAGCTGGAGGAACAAAACCAGAGCCAGAGGAGCAAAACCAGAGCCCAAGTAATAAAACCAGAGTTAGAGGAACAAAACCAGAGCCCAAGGAATTAAACCAGAAGCTGAGGGAGAAAACCAGAGCCCGAGGAACAGAACCAGAGGATGAGGAACAAAACCAGATGTCGAGGAACAAAACCAGAGACAGAGGAACAAAAGGAGGGCCCGAGGAATAAAACCAAGTGTGGAGGAACAAAACCAGAGTCCGAGGAACAAAACCAGAGCCAGAGGAACAAAAGCAGTGCCCGAGGAAAATAATAAGTGCCCGAGGAATGAAACGAGAGCTAGAGAAACAAAACCAGAGCCCGAGGAACAAAACTAGAGCCTGAGGAACAAAACCAGAGCCCCAGGAACTAAACCAGAGCCCGAGGAACAAAACCAGAGTCCGTGGACCTACACTAGAGGCCGAGGAACAAAACCAGAGCTGGAGGAACAAAATAAGACCCCGAGGAACAAAACCAGAGCCCAAGGAACTAAACCAGAGGGCAAGGAAGAAAACCAGAGCCTGAGGAACAAAACCAGAGCCCAAGGAACAAAACCAGATGTCGAGGAAAAAAACGAGGGACCGAGGAACAAAACCAGAGTCTGAGGAACAAAACCAGTACCTGAGGCACTAAACCAGTGCCTGAGGAACAAAACCAGAGCTGGAGGAACAAAACCAGAGCCCGAGGAACAAAACCAGAGCTCAAGGAACAAAACCAGAGGCCGAGGTAGAAAACCAGATTCTGAAGGAAAAACCCAGTACCTGAGGAACTAAACCAGAGCCCAAGGAACAAATCCAGAGCTTAAGGAACAAAACCAGAGCTCGAGGAACAAAACCAGAGCCCAAGGAACAAACCCAGAGCCCGAGGAAGTAAACCAGAGCCTGAGGAACAAAACCATAGACCGAGGAACAAAAGGAGGGCGCGAGGGACAAAACCAGACTCCGAGAAACAAACCCAGAGCCCGAGGGAATAAATCAGGACCCGAGGAATTAAACCAGAGCCAGAGGAACGAAACCACAGCCGAGGAAGAAAACCGGAGACTGAGTAACTAAACCAGAGCCCGAGGAACAAAACCAGAGCCCAAGGAATAAAACCATAGCCTGAGGAACAAAACCAGAGCCCAAGTAATAAAACCAGAGTTAGAGGAACAAAACCAGAGCCCAAGGAATTAAACCAGAAGCTGAGGGAGAAAACCAGAGCCCGAGGAACAAAACCAGAGGATGAGTAACAAAACCAGATGTCGAGGAACAAAACCAGAGACAAAGGAACAAAAGAAGGGCCCGAGGAATAAAACCAAGTGTGGAGGAACAAAACCAGAGTCCAAGGAACAAAACCAGAGCCAGAGGAACAAAACCAGTGCCCGAGGAAAATAATCAGTGCCCGAGGAATGAAACGAGAGCTAGAGAAACAAAACCAGAGCCCGAGGAACAAAACGAGAGACCAAAGAATAAAACCAGAGCCTGAGGATCAAAACCAGAGCCCGAGGAACAAAACTAGAGCCTGAGGAACAAAACCAGAGCCCCAGGAACTAAACCAGAGCCCGAGGAACAAATCCAGAGCTTAAGGAACAAAACCAGAGCTCGAGGAACAAAACCAGAGCCCAAGGAAAAAAAACAGAGGCCGAGGAAGAAAACCAGAGCCCGAGGAACAAAACCAGAGCCCAAGGAACTAAACCAGAGGGCAAGGAAGAAAACCAGAGCCTGAGGAACAAAACCAGAGCCCAAGGAACAAAACCAGATGTCGAGGAAAAAAAACGAGAGACCGAGGAACAAATCCAGAGCCTGAAGAATAAAACCAGAGCCCGAGGAACAAAACCAGAGTCCGAGGAACCAAACCAGCGCCAGAGGAAGAAAACCAGAGCCCAAGGAATAAAACCAGAGCTGGAGGAACAAAAACAGAGCCCGAGGAACAAAAACAGAGCCCGAGTAATAAAACCAGAGTTAGAGGAACAAAACCAGAGCCCAAGGTATTAAACCAGAAGCTGAGGGAGAAAAGCAGAGCCCGAGGAACAAAACCAGAGGATAAGTAACAAAACCAGATGTCGAGGAACAAAACCAGAGACCGAGGAACAAAACCAGAGCCAGAGGAACAAAACCAGTGCCCGAGGAAAATAATCAGTGCCCGAGGAATGAAACGAGAGCTAGAGAAACAAAACCAGAGCCCGAGGAACAAAACTACAGCCTGAGGAACAAAACCAGAGCCCTAGGAACTAAACCAGAGCCCAAGGAACAAATCCAGAGCTTAAGGAACAAAACCAGAGCTCGAGGAACAAAACCAGAGCCCAAGGAACAAACCAGAGCCCGAGGAATAAAACCAGAGCCTGAGGAACAAAACCATAGACCGAGGAACAAAAGGAGGGCCCGAGGGACAAAACCAGAGTCCGAGGAACAAACCCAGAGCCCGAGGGAATAAATCAGGACCCGAGGAATTAAACCAGAGCCAGAGGAACAAAACCACAGCCCGAGGAAGAAAACCGGAGGCTGAGTAACTAAACCAGAGCCCGAGGAACAAAACCAGAGCCCAAGGAATAAAACCAGAGCTGGAGGAACAAAACCAGAGCCCGAGGAGCAAAACCAGAGCCCAAGTAATAAAACCAGAGTTAGAGGAACAAAACCAGAGCCCAAGGAATTAAACCAGAAGCTGAGGGACAAAACCAGAGCCTGAGGAACAAAACCAGAGGATGAGGAACAAAACCAGATGTCGAGGAACAAAACCAGAGACAGAGGAACAAAAGGAGGGCCCGAGGAATAAAACCAAGTGTGGAGGAACAAAACCAGAGTCCGAGGAACAAAACCAGAGCCAGAGGAACAAAAGCAGTGCCCGAGGAAAATAATAAGTGCCCGAGGAATGAAACGAGAGCTAGAGAAACAAAACCAGAGCCCGAGGAACAAAACTAGAGCCTGAGGAACAAAACCAGAGCCCCAGGAACTAAACCAGAGCCCGAGGAACAAAACCAGAGCTCAAGGAACAAAACCAGAGACTGAGGAACAAAACAAGAGCCCGAGGAACAAAACCACAGTCCGTGGACCTACACTAGAGGCCGAGGATCAAAACCAGAGCTGGAGGAACAAAATAAGACCCCGAGGAACAAAACCAGAGCCCAAGGAACTAAACCAGAGGGCAAGGAAGAAAACCAGAGCCTGAGGAACAAAACCAGAGCCCAAGGAACAAAACCAGATGTCGAGGAAAAAATCGAGGGACCGAGGAACAAAACCAGAGTCTGAGGAACAAAACCAGTACCTGAGGCACTAAACCAGTGCCTGAGGAACAAAACCAGAGCTGGAGGAACAAAACCAGAGCCCGAGGAACAAAACCAGAGCGCAAGGAACAAAACCAGAGGCCGAGGTAGAAAACCAGAGTCTGAAGGAAAAACCCAGTACCTGAGGAACTAAACCAGAGCCCAAGGAACAAATCCAGAGCTTAAGGAACAAAACCAGAGCTCGAGGAACAAAACCAGAGCCCAAGGAACAAACCCAGAGCCCGAGGAAGTAAACCAGAGCCTGAGGAACAAAACCATAGACCGAGGAACAAAAGGAGGGCGCGAGGGACAAAACCAGACTCCGAGAAACAAACCCAGAGCCCGAGGGAATAAATCAGGACCCGAGGAATTAAACCAGAGCCAGAGGAACGAAACCACAGCCGAGGAAGAAAACCGGAGACTGAGTAACTAAACCAGAGCCCGAGGAACAAAACCAGAGCCCAAGGAATAAAACCATAGCCTGAGGAACAAAACCAGAGCCAGAGGAGCAAAACCAGAGCCCAAGTAATAAAACCAGAGTTAGAGGAACAAAACCAGAGCCCAAGGAATTAAACCAGAAGCTGAGGGAGAAAACCAGAGCCCGAGGAACAGAACCAGAGGATGAGGAACAAAACCAGATGTCGAGGAACAAAACCAGAGACAAAGGAACAAAAGAAGTGCCCGAGGAATAAAACCAAGTGTGGAGGAACAAAACCAGAGTCCAAGGAACAAAACCAGAGCCAGAGGAACAAAACCAGTGCCCGAGGAAAATAATCAGTGCCCGAGGAATGAAACGAGAGCTAGAGAAACAAAACCAGAGCCCGAGGAACAAAACGAGAGCCCAAGGAATAAAACCAGAGCCTGAGGATCAAAACCAGAGCCCGAGGAGCAAAACCAGAGCCCGAGGAACCAAACCAGCGCCAGAGGAAGAAAACCAGAGCCCAAGGAATAAAACCAGAGCTGGAGGAACAAAAACAGAGCCCGAGGAACAAAAACAGAGCCCGAGTAATAAAACCAGAGTTAGAGGAACAAAACCAGAGCCCAAGGTATTAAACCAGAAGCTGAGGGAGAAAAGCAGAGCCCGAGGAACAAAACCAGAGGATAAGTAACAAAACCAGATGTCGAGGAACAAAACCAGAGACCGAGGAACAAAACCAGAGCCAGAGGAACAAAACCAGTGCCCGAGGAAAATAATCAGTGCCCGAGGAATCAAACGAGAGCTAGAGAAACAAAACCAGAGCCCGAGGAACAAAACTACAGCCTGAGGAACAAAACCAGAGCCCGAGGAACTAAACCAGAGCCCAAGGAACAAATCCAGAGCTTAAGGAACAAAACCAGAGCTCGAGGAACAAAACCAGAGCCCAAGGAACAAACCAGAGCCCGAGGAATAAAACCAGAGCCTGAGGAACAAAACCATAGACCGAGGAACAAAAGGAGGGCCCGAGGGACAAAACCAGAGTCCGAGGAACAAACCCAGAGCCCGAGGGAATAAATCAGGACCCGAGGAATTAAACCAGAGCCAGAGGAACAAAACCACAGCCCGAGGAAGAAAACCGGAGGCTGAGTAACTAAACCAGAGCCCGAGGAAAAAAAACAGAGCCCAAGGAATAAAACCAGAGCTGGAGGAACAAAACCAGAGCCAGAGGAGCAAAAACAGAGCCCAAGTAATAAAACCAGAGTTAGAGGAACAAAACCAGAGCCCAAGGAATTAAACCAGAAGCTGAGGGAGAAAACCAGAGCCCGAGGAACAAAACCAGAGGATGAGGAACAAAACCAGATGTCGAGGAACAAAACCAGAGACAGAGGAACAAAAGGAGGGCCCGAGGAATAAAACCAAGTGTGGAGGAACAAAACCAGAGTCCGAGGAACAAAACCAGAGCCAGAGGAACAAAAGCAGTGCCCGAGGAAAATAATCAGTGCCCGAGGAATGAAACGAGAGCTAGAGAAACAAAACCAGAGCCCGAGGAACAAAACTAGAGCCTGAGGAACAAAACCAGAGCCCCAGGAACTAAACCAGAGCCCGAGGAACAAATCCAGAGCTTAAGGAACAAAACCAGAGCTCGAGGAACAAAACCAGAGCCCAAGGAAAAAAAACAGAGGCCGAGGAAGAAAACCAGAGCCCGAGGAACAAAACCAGAGCCCAAGGAACTAAACCAGAGGGCAAGGAAGAAAACCAGAGCCTGAGGAACAAAACCAGAGCCCAAGGAACAAAACCAGATGTCGAGGAAAAAAACGAGAGACCGAAAAAAAAACAGAGTCCGAGGAACAAAACCAGTACCTGAGGCACTAAACCAGTGCCTGAGGAACAAAACCAGAGCTGGAGGAACAAAACCAGAGCCCGAGGAAAAAAACCAGAGCCCGAGGAACAAATCCAGAGCCTGAAGAATAAAACCAGAGCCCGAGGAACAAAACCAGAGTCCGAGGAACCAAACCAGCGCCAGAGGAAGAGAACCAGAGCCCAAGGAATAAAACCAGAGCTGGAGGAACAAAAACAGAGCCCGAGGAACAAAAACAGAGCCCGAGTAATAAAACCAGAGTTAGAGGAACAAAACCAGAGCCCAAGGTATTAAACCAGAAGCTGAGGGAGAAAAGCAGAGCCCGAGGAACAAAACCAGAGGATGAGGAACAAAACCAGATGTCGAGGAACAAAACCAGAGACAGAGGAACAAAAGGAGGGCCCGAGGAATAAAACCAAGTGTGGAGGAACAAAACCAGAGTCCGAGGAACAAAACCAGAGCCAGAGGAACAAAAGCAGTGCCCGAGGAAAATAATCAGTGCCCGAGGAATGAAACGAGAGCTAGAGAAACAAAACCAGAGCCCGAGGAACAAAACTAGAGCCTGAGGAACAAAACCAGAGCCCCAGGAACTAAACCAGAGCCCGAGGAACAAATCCAGAGCTTAAGGAACAAAACCAGAGCTCGAGGAACAAAACCAGAGCCCAAGGAAAAAAAACAGAGGCCGAGGAAGAAAACCAGAGCCCGAGGAACAAAACCAGAGCCCAAGGAACTAAACCAGAGGGCAAGGAAGAAAACCAGAGCCTGAGGAACAAAACCAGAGCCCAAGGAACAAAACCAGATGTCGAGGAAAAAAACGAGAGACCGAGGAACAAATCCAGAGCCTGAAGAATAAAACCAGAGCCCGAGGAACAAAACCAGAGTCCGAGGAACCAAACCAGCGCCAGAGGAAGAAAACCAGAGACCAAGGAATAAAACCAGAGCTGGAGGAACAAAAACAGAGCCCGAGGAACAAAAACAGAGCCCGAGTAATAAAACCAGAGTTAGAGGAACAAAACCAGAGCCCAAGGTATTAAACCAGAAGCTGAGGGAGAAAAGCAGAGCCCGAGGAACAAAACCAGAGGATAAGTAACAAAACCAGATGTCGAGGAACAAAACCAGAGACCGAGGAACAAAACCAGAGCCAGAGGAACAAAACCAGTGCCCGAGGAAAATAATCAGTGCCCGAGGAATGAAACGAGAGCTAGAGAAACAAAACCAGAGCCCGAGGAACAAAACTACAGCCTGAGGAACAAAACCAGAGCCCGAGGAACTAAACCAGAGCCCAAGGAACAAATCCAGAGCTTAAGGAACAAAACCAGAGCTCGAGGAACAAAACCAGAGCCCAAGGAACAAACCAGAGCCCGAGGAATAAAACCAGAGCCTGAGGAACAAAACCATAGACCGAGGAACAAAAGGAGGGCCCGAGGGACAAAACCAGAGTCCGAGGAACAAACCCAGAGCCCGAGGGAATAAATCAGGACCCGAGGAATTAAACCAGAGCCCGAGGAACAAAACCAGAGCCCAAGGAATAAAACCATAGCCTGAGGAACAAAACCAGAGCCAGAGGAGCAAAACCAGAGCCCAAGTAATAAAACCAGAGTTAGAGGAACAAAACCAGAGCCCAAGGAATTAAACCAGAAGCTGAGGGAGAAAACCAGAGCCCGAGGAACAGAACCAGAGGATGAGAAACAAAACCAGATGTCGAGGAACAAAACCAGAGACAAAGGAACAAAAGAAGTGCCCGAGGAATAAAACCAAGTGTGGAGGAACAAAACCAGAGTCCAAGGAACAAAACCAGAGCCAGAGGAACAAAACCAGTGCCCGAGGAAAATAATCAGTGCCCGAGGAATGAAACGAGAGCTAGAGAAACAAAACCAGAGCCCGAGGAA
The DNA here is from genome assembly GCF_964195595.1 of Calonectris borealis. NCBI lineage: Eukaryota > Metazoa > Chordata > Aves > Procellariiformes > Procellariidae > Calonectris > Calonectris borealis. The sequence continues at coordinate 275,664 of NW_027441466.1, read as the reverse complement.
CAAAACGAGAGCCCAAGGAATAAAACCAGAGCCTGAGGATCAAAACCAGAGCCCGAGGAGCAAAACCAGAGCCCGAGGAAAAAAAACAGAGTTGGAGGAACAAAACAAGAGGCCAAGGATTAAAACCAGAGGCCGAGGAAGAAAACCAGAGCTTGAGGAACAAAACCAGAGCCCGAGGAACAAAACCAGAGCCCGAGGAACAAAACCAGAGCTGGAGGAACAAAACCAGAGCCCAAGAAAGAAAACCAGAGCCTGAAGATCAAAACCAGAGACCGAGGAACAAAAGGAGGGCCCGAGGAATAAAACCAGGAGTCGAGGAACAAAACCAGAGTCCGAGGGAAAAAACCAGAGCCCAAGGAATAAAACCAGATGTCGAGGAACAAAACCAGAGCTCAAGGAACAAAACCAGAGACTGAGGAACAAAACAAGAGCCCGAGGAACAAAACCAGAGTCCATGGACCTACACTAGAGGCCGAGGAAGAAAACCAGAGCTGGAGGAACAAAATAAGACCCCGAGGAACAAAACCAGAGCCCAAGGAACTAAACCAGAGGGCAAGGAAGAAAACCAGAGCCTGAGGAACAAAACCAGAGCCCAAGGAACAAAACCAGATGTCGAGGAAAAAAACGAGGGACCGAGGAACAAAACCAGAGTCTGAGGAACAAAACCAGTACCTGAGGCACTAAACCAGTGCCTGAGGAACAAAACCAGAGCTGGAGGAACAAAACCAGAGCCCGAGGAACAAAACCAGAGCTCAAGGAACAAAACCAGAGGCCGAGGTAGAAAACCAGAGTCTGAAGGAAAAACCCAGTACCTGAGGAACTAAACCAGAGCCCAAGGAACAAATCCAGAGCTTAAGGAACAAAACCAGAGCTCGAGGAACAAAACCAGAGCCCAAGGAACAAACCCAGAGCCCGAGGAAGTAAACCAGAGCCTGAGGAACAAAACCATAGACCGAGGAACAAAAGGAGGGCGCGAGGGACAACACCAGACTCCGAGAAACAAACCCAGAGCCCGAGGGAATAAATCAGGACCGAAGGAATTAAACCAGAGCCAGAGGAACAAAACCACAGACCGAGGAAGAAAACCGGAGGCTGAGTAAATAAACCAGAGCCCGAGGAAAAAAAACAGAGCCCAAGGAATAAAACCAGAGCTGGAGGAACAAAACCAGAGCCAGAGGAGCAAAACCAGAGCCCAAGTAATAAAACCAGAGTTAGAGGAACAAAACCAGAGCCCAAGGAATTAAACCAGAAGCTGAGGGAGAAAACCAGAGCCCGAGGAACAAAACCAGAGGATGAGGAACAAAACCAGATGTCGAGGAACAAAACCAGAGACAGAGGAACAAAAGGAGGGCCCGAGGAATAAAACCAAGTGTGGAGGAACAAAACCAGAGTCCGAGGAACAAAACCAGAGCCAGAGGAACAAAAGCAGTGCCCGAGGAAAATAATCAGTGCCCGAGGAATGAAACGAGAGCTAGAGAAACAAAACCAGAGCCCGAGGAACAAAACTAGAGCCTGAGGAACAAAACCAGAGCCCCAGGAACTAAACCAGAGCCCGAGGAACAAATCCAGAGCTTAAGGAACAAAACCAGAGCTCGAGGAACAAAACCAGAGCCCAAGGAAAAAAAACAGAGGCCGAGGAAGAAAACCAGAGCCCGAGGAACAAAACCAGAGCCCAAGGAACTAAACCAGAGGGCAAGGAAGAAAACCAGAGCCTGAGGAACAAAACCAGAGCCCAAGGAACAAAACCAGATGTCGAGGAAAAAAACGAGAGACCGAGGAACAAATCCAGAGCCTGAAGAATAAAACCAGAGCCCGAGGAACAAAACCAGAGTCCGAGGAACCAAACCAGAGCCAGAGGAAGAAAACGAGAGCCCAAGGAATAAAACCAGAGCCTGAGGATCAAAACCAGAGCCCGAGGAGCAAAACCAGAGCCCGAGGAAAAAAAACAGAGTTGGAGGAACAAAACAAGAGGCCAAGGATTAAAACCAGAGGCCGAGGAAGAAAACCAGAGCTTGAGGAACAAAACCAGAGCCCGAGGAACAAAACCAGAGCCCGAGGAACAAAACCAGAGCTGGAGGAACAAAACCAGAGCCCAAGGAAGAAAACCAGAGCCTGAGGATCAAAACCAGAGACCGAGGAACAAAAGGAGGGCCCGAGGAATAAAACCAGGAGTCGAGGAACAAAACCAGAGTCCGAGGGAAAAAACCAGAGCCCAAGGAATAAAACCAGATGTCGAGGAACAAAACCAGAGCTCAAGGAACAAAACCAGATGTCGAGGAAAAAAACGAGAGACCGAGGAACAAAAACAGAGTCCGAGGAACAAAACCAGTACCTGAGGCACTAAACCAGTGCCTGAGGAACAAAACCAAAGCCCGAGGAAGAAAACCAGAGCCCGAGGAAAAAAACCAGAGCCCGAGGAACAAATCCAGAGCCTGAAGAATAAAACCAGAGCCCGAGGAACAAAACCAGAGTCCGAGGAACCAAACCAGCGCCAGAGGAAGAAAACCAGAGCCCAAGGAATAAAACCAGAGCTGGAGGAACAAAAACAGAGCCCGAGGAACAAAAACAGAGCCCGAGTAATAAAACCAGAGTTAGAGGAACAAAACCAGAGCCCAAGGTATTAAACCAGAAGCTGAGGGAGAAAAGCAGAGCCCGAGGAACAAAACCAGAGGATAAGTAACAAAACCAGATGTCGAGGAACAAAACCAGAGACCGAGGAACAAAACCAGAGCCAGAGGAACAAAACCAGTGCCCGAGGAAAATAATCAGTGCCCGAGGAATGAAACGAGAGCTAGAGAAACAAAAACAGAGCCCGAGGAACAAAACTACAGCCTGAGGAACAAAACCAGAGTCCGAGGAAAAAAACCAGAGCCCAAGGAATAAAACCAGATGTCGAGGAACAAAACCAGAGCTCAAGGAACAAAACCAGAGACTGAGGAACAAAACAAGAGCCCGAGGAACAAAACCAGAGTCCATGGACCTACACTAGAGGCCGAGGAACAAAACCAGAGCTGGAGGAACAAAATAAGACCCCGAGGAACAAAACCAGAGCCCAAGGAACTAAACCAGAGGGCAAGGAAGAAAACCAGAGCCTGAGGAACAAAACCAGAGCCCAAGGAACAAAACCAGATGTCAAGGAAAAAAACGAGGGACCGAGGAACAAAACCAGAGTCTGAGGAACAAAACCAGTACCTGAGGCACTAAACCAGTGCCTGAGGAACAAAACCAGAGCTGGAGGAACAAAACCAGAGCCCGAGGAACAAAACCAGAGCGCAAGGAACAAAACCAGAGGCCGAGGTCGAAAACCAGAGTCTGAAGGAAAAACCCAGTACCTGAGGAACTAAACCAGAGCCCAAGGAACAAATCCCGAGCTTAAGGAACAAAACCAGAGCTCGAGGAACAAAACCAGAGCCCAAGGAACAAACCCAGAGCCCGAGGAAGTAAACCAGAGCCTGAGGAACAAAACCATAGACCGAGGAACAAAAGGAGGGCGCGAGGGACAAAACCAGACTCCGAGAAACAAACCCAGAGCCCGAGGGAATAAATCAGGACCCGAGGAATTAAACCAGAGCCAGAGGAACAAAACCACAGCCCGAGGAAGAAAACCGGAGACTGAGTAACTAAACCAGAGCCCGAGGAACAAAACCAGAGCCCAAGGAATAAAACCAGAGCTGAAGGAACAAAACCAGAGCCAGAGGAGCAAAACCAGAGCCCAAGTAATAAAACCAGAGTTAGAGGAACAAAACCAGAGCCCAAGGAATTAAACCAGAAGCTGAGGGAGAAAACCAAAGCCTGAGGAACAAAACCAGAGGATGAGTAACAAAACCAGATGTCGAGGAACAAAACCAGAGCCCGAGGAACAAAATGAGAGCCCAAGGAATAAAACCAGAGCTGGAGGAACAAAACCAGTGCCCGAGGAAAATAATCAGTGCCCGAGGAATGAAACGAGAGCTAGAGAAACAAAACCAGAGCCCGAGGAACAAAACGAGAGCCCAAGGAATAAAACCAGAGCCCGAGGAACAAAACAAGAGCCCGAGGAGCAAAACCAGAGCCCGAGGAAAAAAAACAGAGTTGGAGGAACAAAACAAGAGGCCAAGGATTAAAACCAGAGGCCGAGGAAGAAAACCAGAGCTTGAGGAACAAAACCAGAGCCCGAGGAACAAAACCAGAGCCCGAGGAACAAAACCAGAGCTGGAGGAACAAAACCAGAGCCCAAGGAAGAAAACCAGAGCCTGAGGATCAAAACCAGAGACCGAGGAACAAAAGGAGGGCCCGAGGAATAAAACCAGGAGTCGAGGAACAAAACCAGAGTCCGAGGGAAAAAACCAGAGCCCAAGGAATAAAACCAGATGTCGAGGAACAAAACCAGAGCTCAAGGAACAAAACCAGAGACTGAGGAACAAAACAAGAGCCCGAGGAACAAAACCAGAGTCCGTGGACCTACACTAGAGGCCGAGGAACAAAACCAGAGCTGGAGGAACAAAATAAGACCCCGAGGAACAAAACCAGAGCCCAAGGAACTAAACCAGAGGGCAAGGAAGAAAACCAGAGCCTGAGGAACAAAACCAGAGCCCAAGGAACAAAACCAGATGTCGAGGAAAAAAACGAGGGACCGAGGAACAAAACCAGAGTCTGAGGAACAAAACCAGTACCTGAGGCACTAAACCAGTGCCTGAGGAACAAAACCAGAGCTGGAGGAACAAAACCAGAGCCCGAGGAACAAAACCAGAGCTCAAGGAACAAAACCAGAGGCCGAGGTAGAAAACCAGAGTCTGAGGGAAAAACCCAGTACCTGAGGAACTAAACCAGAGCCCAAGGAACAAATCCAGAGCTTAAGGAACAAAACCAGAGCTCGAGGAACAAAACCAGAGCCCTAGGAACAAACCCAGAGCCCGTGGAAGAAAACCAGAGCCTGAGGAACAAAACCATAGACCGAGGAACAAAAGGAGGGCGCGAGGGACAAAACCAGACTCCGAGAAACAAACCCAGAGCCCGAGGGAATAAATCAGGACCCGAGGAATTAAACCAGAGCCAGAGGAACAAAACCACAGACCGAGGAAGAAAACCGGAGGCTGAGTAACTAAACCAGAGCCCGAGGAAAAAAAACAGAGCCCAAGGAATAAAACCAGAGCTGGAGGAACAAAACCAGAGCCAGAGGAGCAAAACCAGAGCCCAAGTAATAAAACCAGAGTTAGAGGAACAAAACCAGAGCCCAAGGAATTAAACCAGAAGCTGAGGGAGAAAACCAGAGCCCGAGGAACAAAACCAGAGGATGAGGAACAAAACCAGATGTCGAGGAACAAAACCAGAGACAGAGGAACAAAAGGAGGGCCCGAGGAATAAAACCAAGTGTGGAGGAACAAAACCAGAGTCCGAGGAACAAAACCAGAGCCAGAGGAACAAAAGCAGTGCCCGAGGAAAATAATAAGTGCCCGAGGAATGAAACGAGAGCTAGAGAAACAAAACCAGAGCCCGAGGAACAAACCTAGAGCCTGAGGAACAAAACCAGAGCCCCAGGAACTAAACCAGAGCCCGAGGAACAAATCCAGAGCTTAAGGAAAAAAACCAGAGCTCGAGGAACAAAACCAGAGCCCAAGGAAAAAAAACAGAGGCCGAGGAAGAAAACCAGAGCCCGAGGAACAAAACCAGAGCCCAAGGAACTAAACCAGAGGGCAAGGAAGAAAACCAGAGCCTGAGGAACAAAACCAGAGCCCAAGGAACAAAACCAGATGTCGAGGAAAAAAACGAGAGACCGAGGAACAAATCCAGAGCCTGAAGAATAAAACCAGAGCCCGAGGAACAAAACCAGAGTCCGAGGAACCAAACCAGCGCCAGAGGAAGAAAACCAGAGCCCAAGGAATAAAACCAGAGCTGGAGGAACAAAAACAGAGCCCGAGGAACAAAAACAGAGCCCGAGTAATAAAACCAGAGTTAGAGGAACAAAACCAGAGCCCAAGGTATTAAACCAGGAGCTGAGGGAGAAAAGCAGAGCCCGAGGAACAAAACCAGAGGATAAGTAACAAAACCAGATGTCGAGGAACAAAACCAGAGACCGAGGAACAAAACCAGAGCCAGAGGAACAAAACCAGTGCCCGAGGAAAATAATCAGTGCCCGAGGAATGAAACGAGAGCTAGAGAAACAAAACCAGAGCCCGAGGAACAAAACTACAGCCTGAGGAACAAAACCAGAGCCCGAGGAACTAAACCAGAGCCCAAGGAACAAATCCAGAGCTTAAGGAACAAAACCAGAGCTCGAGGAACAAAACCAGAGCCCAAGGAACAAACCAGAGCCCGAGGAATAAAACCAGAGCCTGAGGAACAAAACCATAGACCGAGGAACAAAAGGAGGGCCCGAGGGACAAAACCAGACTCCGAGGAACAAACCCAGAGCCCGAGGGAATAAATCAGGACCCGAGGAATTAAACCAGAGCCAGAGGAAAAAAACCACAGCCCGAGGAAGAAAACCGGAGGCTGAGTAACTAAACCAGAGCCCGAGGAAAAAAAACAGAGCCCAAGGAATAAAACCAGAGCTGGAGGAACAAAACCAGAGCCAGAGGAGCAAAACCAGAGCCCAAGTAATAAAACCAGAGTTAGAGGAACAAAACCAGAGCCCAAGGAATTAAACCAGAAGCTGAGGGAGAAAACCAGAGCCCGAGGAACAAAACCAGAGGATGAGGAACAAAACCAGATGTCGAGGAACAAAACCAGAGACAGAGGAACAAAAGGAGGGCCCGAGGAATAAAACCAAGTGTGGAGGAACAAAACCAGAGTCCGAGGAACAAAACCAGAGCCAGAGGAACAAAAGCAGTGCCCGAGGAAAATAATAAGTGCCCGAGGAATGAAACGAGAGCTAGAGAAACAAAACCAGAGCCCGAGGAACAAAACTAGAGCCTGAGGAACAAAACCAGAGCCCCAGGAACTAAACCAGAGCCCGAGGAACAAATCCAGAGCTTAAGGAACAAAACCAGAGCTCGAGGAACAAAACCAGAGCCCAAGGAAAAAAAACAGAGGCCGAGGAAGAAAACCAGAGCCCGAGGAACAAAACCAGAGCCCAAGGAACTAAACCAGAGGGCAAGGAAGAAAACCAGAGCCTGAGGAACAAAACCAGAGCCCAAGGAACAAAACCAGATGTCGAGGAAAAAAACGAGAGACCGAGGAAAAAAAACAGAGTCCGAGGAACAAAACCAGTACCTGAGGCACTAAACCAGTGCCTGAGGAACAAAACCAAAGCCCGAGGAAGAAAACCAGAGCCCGAGGAAAAAAACCAGAGCCCGAGGAACAAATCCAGAGCCTGAAGAATAAAACCAGAGCCCGAGGAACAAAACCAGAGTCCGAGGAACCAAACCAGCGCCAGAGGAAGAAAACCAGAGCCCAAGGAATAAAACCAGAGCTGGAGGAACAAAAACAGAGCCCGAGGAACAAAAACAGAGCCCGAGTAATAAAACCAGAGTTAGAGGAACAAAACCAGAGCCCAAGGTATTAAACCAGAAGCTGAGGGAGAAAAGCAGAGCCCGAGGAACAAAACCAGAGGATAAGTAACAAAACCAGATGTCGAGGAACAAAACCAGAGACCGAGGAACAAAACCAGAGCCAGAGGAACAAAACCAGTGCCCGAGGAAAATAATCAGTGCCCGAGGAATGAAACGAGAGCTAGAGAAACAAAACCAGAGCCCGAGGAACAAAACTACAGCCTGAGGAACAAAACCAGAATCCGAGGAAAAAAACCAGACCCCAAGGAATAAAACCAGATGTCGAGGAACAAAACCAGAGCTCAAGGAACAAAACCAGAGACTGAGGAACAAAACAAGAGCCCGAGGAACAAGACCAGAGCCCAAGGAATAAAACCAGAGCTGGAGGAACAAAACCAGAGCCAGAGGAGCAAAACCAGAGCCCAAGTAATAAAACCAGAGTTAGAGGAACAAAACCAGAGGATAAGTAACAAAACCAGATGTCGAGGAACAAAACCAGAGCCCGAGGAACAAAACGAGAGCCCAAGGAATAAAACCAGAGCTGGAGGAACAAAACCAGAGCCCGAGGAGCAAAACCAGAGCCCGACAAAAAAAAACAGAGTTGGAGGAACAAAACAAGAGCCCAAGGATTAAAACCAGAGGCCGAGGAAGAAAACCAGAGCCCGAGGAACACAACCAGAGGCCTTGGAACTACACTAGAGCCCGAGGAACAAAACCAGAGCTTGAGGAACAAAACCAGAGCTGGAGGAACAAAACCAGAGCCCAAGGAAGAAAACCAGAGCCTGAGGATCAAAACCAGAGACCGAGGAACAAAAGGAGGGCCCGAGGAATAAAACCAGGAGTCGAGGAACAAAACCAGAGCTCAAGGAACAAAACCAGAGACTGAGGAACAAAACAAGAGCCCGAGGAACAAAACCAGAGTCCGTGGACCTACACTAGAGGCCGAGGAACAAAACCAGAGCTGGAGGAACAAAATAAGACCCCGAGGAACAAAACCAGAGCCCAAGGAACTAAACCAGAGGGCAAGGAAGAAAACCAGAGCCTGAGGAACAAAACCAGAGCCCAAGGAACAAAACCAGATGTCGAGGAAAAAAACGAGGGACCGAGGAACAAAACCAGAGTCTGAGGAACAAAACCAGTACCTGAGGCACTAAACCAGTGCCTGAGGAACAAAACCAGAGCTGGAGGAACAAAACCAGAGCCCGAGGAACAAAACCAGAGCTCAAGGAACAAAACCAGAGGCCGAGGTAGAAAACCAGATTCTGAAGGAAAAACCCAGTACCTGAGGAACTAAACCAGAGCCCAAGGAACAAATCCAGAGCTTAAGGAACAAAACCAGAGCTCGAGGAACAAAACCAGAGCCCAAGGAACAAACCCAGAGCCCGAGGAAGTAAACCAGAGCCTGAGGAACAAAACCATAGACCGAGGAACAAAAGGAGGGCGCGAGGGACAAAACCAGACTCCGAGAAACAAACCCAGAGCCCGAGGGAATAAATCAGGACCCGAGGAATTAAACCAGAGCCAGAGGAACGAAACCACAGCCGAGGAAGAAAACCGGAGACTGAGTAACTAAACCAGAGCCCGAGGAACAAAACCAGAGCCCAAGGAATAAAACCATAGCCTGAGGAACAAAACCAGAGCCCAAGTAATAAAACCAGAGTTAGAGGAACAAAACCAGAGCCCAAGGAATTAAACCAGAAGCTGAGGGAGAAAACCAGAGCCCGAGGAACAAAACCAGAGGATGAGTAACAAAACCAGATGTCGAGGAACAAAACCAGAGACAAAGGAACAAAAGAAGGGCCCGAGGAATAAAACCAAGTGTGGAGGAACAAAACCAGAGTCCAAGGAACAAAACCAGAGCCAGAGGAACAAAACCAGTGCCCGAGGAAAATAATCAGTGCCCGAGGAATGAAACGAGAGCTAGAGAAACAAAACCAGAGCCCGAGGAACAAAACGAGAGACCAAGGAATAAAACCAGAGCCTGAGGATCAAAACCAGAGCCCGAGGAACAAAACTAGAGCCTGAGGAACAAAACCAGAGCCCCAGGAACTAAACCAGAGCCCGAGGAACAAATCCAGAGCTTAAGGAACAAAACCAGAGCTCGAGGAACAAAACCAGAGCCCAAGGAAAAAAAACAGAGGCCGAGGAAGAAAACCAGAGCCCGAGGAACAAAACCAGAGCCCAAGGAACTAAACCAGAGGGCAAGGAAGAAAACCAGAGCCTGAGGAACAAAACCAGAGCCCAAGGAACAAAACCAGATGTCGAGGAAAAAAAACGAGAGACCGAGGAACAAATCCAGAGCCTGAAGAATAAAACCAGAGCCCGAGGAACAAAACCAGAGTCCGAGGAACCAAACCAGCGCCAGAGGAAGAAAACCAGAGCCCAAGGAATAAAACCAGAGCTGGAGGAACAAAAACAGAGCCCGAGGAACAAAAACAGAGCCCGAGTAATAAAACCAGAGTTAGAGGAACAAAACCAGAGCCCAAGGTATTAAACCAGAAGCTGAGGGAGAAAAGCAGAGCCCGAGGAACAAAACCAGAGGATAAGTAACAAAACCAGATGTCGAGGAACAAAACCAGAGACCGAGGAACAAAACCAGAGCCAGAGGAACAAAACCAGTGCCCGAGGAAAATAATCAGTGCCCGAGGAATGAAACGAGAGCTAGAGAAACAAAACCAGAGCCCGAGGAACAAAACTACAGCCTGAGGAACAAAACCAGAGCCCTAGGAACTAAACCAGAGCCCAAGGAACAAATCCAGAGCTTAAGGAACAAAACCAGAGCTCGAGGAACAAAACCAGAGCCCAAGGAACAAACCAGAGCCCGAGGAATAAAACCAGAGCCTGAGGAACAAAACCATAGACGGAGGAACAAAAGGAGGGCCCGAGGGAAAAAACCAGAGTCCGAGGAACAAACCCAGAGCCCGAGGGAATAAATCAGGACCCGAGGAATTAAACCAGAGCCAGAGGAACAAAACCACAGCCCGAGGAAGAAAACCGGAGGCTGAGTAACTAAACCAGAGCCCGAGGAACAAAACCAGAGCCCAAGGAATAAAACCAGAGCTGGAGGAACAAAACCAGAGCCCGAGGAGCAAAACCAGAGCCCAAGTAATAAAACCAGAGTTAGAGGAACAAAACCAGAGCCCAAGGAATTAAACCAGAAGCTGAGGGACAAAACCAGAGCCTGAGGAACAAAACCAGAGGATGAGGAACAAAACCAGATGTCGAGGAACAAAACCAGAGACAGAGGAACAAAAGGAGGGCCCGAGGAATAAAACCAAGTGTGGAGGAACAAAACCAGAGTCCGAGGAACAAAACCAGAGCCAGAGGAACAAAAGCAGTGCCCGAGGAAAATAATAAGTGCCCGAGGAATGAAACGAGAGCTAGAGAAACAAAACCAGAGCCCGAGGAACAAAACTAGAGCCTGAGGAACAAAACCAGAGCCCCAGGAACTAAACCAGAGCCCGAGGAACAAAACCAGAGCTCAAGGAACAAAACCAGAGACTGAGGAACAAAACAAGAGCCCGAGGAACAAAACCACAGTCCGTGGACCTACACTAGAGGCCGAGGATCAAAACCAGAGCTGGAGGAACAAAATAAGACCCCGAGGAACAAAACCAGAGCCCAAGGAACTAAACCAGAGGGCAAGGAAGAAAACCAGAGCCTGAGGAACAAAACCAGAGCCCAAGGAACAAAACCAGATGTCGAGGAAAAAATCGAGGGACCGAGGAACAAAACCAGAGTCTGAGGAACAAAACCAGTACCTGAGGCACTAAACCAGTGCCTGAGGAACAAAACCAGAGCTGGAGGAACAAAACCAGAGCCCGAGGAACAAAACCAGAGCGCAAGGAACAAAACCAGAGGCCGAGGTAGAAAACCAGAGTCTGAAGGAAAAACCCAGTACCTGAGGAACTAAACCAGAGCCCAAGGAACAAATCCAGAGCTTAAGGAACAAAACCAGAGCTCGAGGAACAAAACCAGAGCCCAAGGAACAAACCCAGAGCCCGAGGAAGTAAACCAGAGCCTGAGGAACAAAACCATAGACCGAGGAACAAAAGGAGGGCGCGAGGGACAAAACCAGACTCCGAGAAACAAACCCAGAGCCCGAGGGAATAAATCAGGACCCGAGGAATTAAACCAGAGCCAGAGGAACGAAACCACAGCCGAGGAAGAAAACCGGAGACTGAGTAACTAAACCAGAGCCCGAGGAACAAAACCAGAGCCCAAGGAATAAAACCATAGCCTGAGGAACAAAACCAGAGCCAGAGGAGCAAAACCAGAGCCCAAGTAATAAAACCAGAGTTAGAGGAACAAAACCAGAGCCCAAGGAATTAAACCAGAAGCTGAGGGAGAAAACCAGAGCCCGAGGAACAGAACCAGAGGATGAGGAACAAAACCAGATGTCGAGGAACAAAACCAGAGACAAAGGAACAAAAGAAGTGCCCGAGGAATAAAACCAAGTGTGGAGGAACAAAACCAGAGTCCAAGGAACAAAACCAGAGCCAGAGGAACAAAACCAGTGCCCGAGGAAAATAATCAGTGCCCGAGGAATGAAACGAGAGCTAGAGAAACAAAACCAGAGCCCGAGGAACAAAACGAGAGCCCAAGGAATAAAACCAGAGCCTGAGGATCAAAACCAGAGCCCGAGGAGCAAAACCAGAGCCCGAGGAACCAAACCAGCGCCAGAGGAAGAAAACCAGAGCCCAAGGAATAAAACCAGAGCTGGAGGAACAAAAACAGAGCCCGAGGAACAAAAACAGAGCCCGAGTAATAAAACCAGAGTTAGAGGAACAAAACCAGAGCCCAAGGTATTAAACCAGAAGCTGAGGGAGAAAAGCAGAGCCCGAGGAACAAAACCAGAGGATAAGTAACAAAACCAGATGTCGAGGAACAAAACCAGAGACCGAGGAACAAAACCAGAGCCAGAGGAACAAAACCAGTGCCCGAGGAAAATAATCAGTGCCCGAGGAATGAAACGAGAGCTAGAGAAACAAAACCAGAGCCCGAGGAACAAAACTACAGCCTGAGGAACAAAACCAGAGCCCGAGGAACTAAACCAGAGCCCAAGGAACAAATCCAGAGCTTAAGGAACAAAACCAGAGCTCGAGGAACAAAACCAGAGCCCAAGGAACAAACCAGAGCCCGAGGAATAAAACCAGAGCCTGAGGAACAAAACCATAGACCGAGGAACAAAAGGAGGGCCCGAGGGACAAAACCAGAGTCCGAGGAACAAACCCAGAGCCCGAGGGAATAAATCAGGACCCGAGGAATTAAACCAGAGCCAGAGGAACAAAACCACAGCCCGAGGAAGAAAACCGGAGGCTGAGTAACTAAACCAGAGCCCGAGGAAAAAAAACAGAGCCCAAGGAATAAAACCAGAGCTGGAGGAACAAAACCAGAGCCAGAGGAGCAAAAACAGAGCCCAAGTAATAAAACCAGAGTTAGAGGAACAAAACCAGAGCCCAAGGAATTAAACCAGAAGCTGAGGGAGAAAACCAGAGCCCGAGGAACAAAACCAGAGGATGAGGAACAAAACCAGATGTCGAGGAACAAAACCAGAGACAGAGGAACAAAAGGAGGGCCCGAGGAATAAAACCAAGTGTGGAGGAACAAAACCAGAGTCCGAGGAACAAAACCAGAGCCAGAGGAACAAAAGCAGTGCCCGAGGAAAATAATCAGTGCCCGAGGAATGAAACGAGAGCTAGAGAAACAAAACCAGAGCCCGAGGAACAAAACTAGAGCCTGAGGAACAAAACCAGAGCCCCAGGAACTAAACCAGAGCCCGAGGAACAAATCCAGAGCTTAAGGAACAAAACCAGAGCTCGAGGAACAAAACCAGAGCCCAAGGAAAAAAAACAGAGGCCGAGGAAGAAAACCAGAGCCCGAGGAACAAAACCAGAGCCCAAGGAACTAAACCAGAGGGCAAGGAAGAAAACCAGAGCCTGAGGAACAAAACCAGAGCCCAAGGAACAAAACCAGATGTCGAGGAAAAAAACGAGAGACCGAAAAAAAAACAGAGTCCGAGGAACAAAACCAGTACCTGAGGCACTAAACCAGTGCCTGAGGAACAAAACCAGAGCTGGAGGAACAAAACCAGAGCCCGAGGAAAAAAACCAGAGCCCGAGGAACAAATCCAGAGCCTGAAGAATAAAACCAGAGCCCGAGGAACAAAACCAGAGTCCGAGGAACCAAACCAGCGCCAGAGGAAGAGAACCAGAGCCCAAGGAATAAAACCAGAGCTGGAGGAACAAAAACAGAGCCCGAGGAACAAAAACAGAGCCCGAGTAATAAAACCAGAGTTAGAGGAACAAAACCAGAGCCCAAGGTATTAAACCAGAAGCTGAGGGAGAAAAGCAGAGCCCGAGGAACAAAACCAGAGGATGAGGAACAAAACCAGATGTCGAGGAACAAAACCAGAGACAGAGGAACAAAAGGAGGGCCCGAGGAATAAAACCAAGTGTGGAGGAACAAAACCAGAGTCCGAGGAACAAAACCAGAGCCAGAGGAACAAAAGCAGTGCCCGAGGAAAATAATCAGTGCCCGAGGAATGAAACGAGAGCTAGAGAAACAAAACCAGAGCCCGAGGAACAAAACTAGAGCCTGAGGAACAAAACCAGAGCCCCAGGAACTAAACCAGAGCCCGAGGAACAAATCCAGAGCTTAAGGAACAAAACCAGAGCTCGAGGAACAAAACCAGAGCCCAAGGAAAAAAAACAGAGCCCGAGGAAGAAAACCAGAGCCCGAGGAACAAAACCAGAGCCCAAGGAACTAAACCAGAGGGCAAGGAAGAAAACCAGAGCCTGAGGAACAAAACCAGAGCCCAAGGAACAAAACCAGATGTCGAGGAAAAAAACGAGAGACCGAGGAACAAATCCAGAGCCTGAAGAATAAAACCAGAGCCCGAGGAACAAAACCAGAGTCCGAGGAACCAAACCAGCGCCAGAGGAAGAAAACCAGAGCCCAAGGAATAAAACCAGAGCTGGAGGAACAAAAACAGAGCCCGAGGAACAAAAACAGAGCCCGAGTAATAAAACCAGAGTTAGAGGAACAAAACCAGAGCCCAAGGTATTAAACCAGAAGCTGAGGGAGAAAAGCAGAGCCCGAGGAACAAAACCAGAGGATAAGTAACAAAACCAGATGTCGAGGAACAAAACCAGAGACCGAGGAACAAAACCAGAGCCAGAGGAACAAAACCAGTGCCCGAGGAAAATAATCAGTGCCCGAGGAATGAAACGAGAGCTAGAGAAACAAAACCAGAGCCCGAGGAACAAAACTACAGCCTGAGGAACAAAACCAGAGCCCGAGGAACTAAACCAGAGCCCAAGGAACAAATCCAGAGCTTAAGGAACAAAACCAGAGCTCGAGGAACAAAACCAGAGCCCAAGGAACAAACCAGAGCCCGAGGAATAAAACCAGAGCCTGAGGAACAAAACCATAGACCGAGGAACAAAAGGAGGGCCCGAGGGACAAAACCAGAGTCCGAGGAACAAACCCAGAGCCCGAGGGAATAAATCAGGACCCGAGGAATTAAACCAGAGCCCGAGGAACAAAACCAGAGCCCAAGGAATAAAACCATAGCCTGAGGAACAAAACCAGAGCCAGAGGAGCAAAACCAGAGCCCAAGTAATAAAACCAGAGTTAGAGGAACAAAACCAGAGCCCAAGGAATTAAACCAGAAGCTGAGGGAGAAAACCAGAGCCCGAGGAACAGAACCAGAGGATGAGTAACAAAACCAGATGTCGAGGAACAAAACCAGAGACAAAGGAACAAAAGAAGTGCCCGAGGAATAAAACCAAGTGTGGAGGAACAAAACCAGAGTCCAAGGAACAAAACCAGAGCCAGAGGAACAAAACCAGTGCCCGAGGAAAATAATCAGTGCCCGAGGAATGAAACGAGAGCTAGAGAAACAAAACCAGAGCCCGAGGAACAAAACGAGAGCCCAAGGAATAAAACCAGAGCCTGAGGATCAAAACCAGAGCCCGAGGAGCAAAACCAGAGCCCGAGGAAAAAAAACAGAGTTGGAGGAACAAAACAAGAGGCCAAGGATTAAAACCAGAGGCCGAGGAAGAAAACCAGAGCTTGAGGAACAAAACCAGAGCCCGAGGAACAAAACCAGAGCCCGAGGAACAAAACCAGAGCTGGAGGAACAAAACCAGAGCCCAAGAAAGAAAACCAGAGCCTGAGGATCAAAACCAGAGACCGAGGAACAAAAGGAGGGCCCGAGGAATAAAACCAGGAGTCGAGGAACAAAACCAGAGTCCGAGGGAAAAAACCAGAGCCCAAGGAATAAAACCAGATGTCGAGGAACAAAACCAGAGCTCAAGGAACAAAACCAGAGACTGAGGAACAAAACAAGAGCCCGAGGAACAAAACCAGAGTCCATGGACCTACACTAGAGGCCGAGGAACAAAACCAGAGCTGGAGGAACAAAATAAGACCCCGAGGAACAAAACCAGAGCCCAAGGAACTAAACCAGAGGGCAAGGAAGAAAACCAGAGCCTGAGGAACAAAACCAGAGCCCAAGGAACAAAACCAGATGTCGAGGAAAAAAACGAGGGACCGAGGAACAAAACCAGAGTCTGAGGAACAAAACCAGTACCTGAGGCACTAAACCAGTGCCTGAGGAACAAAACCAGAGCTGGAGGAACAAAACCAGAGCCCGAGGAACAAAACCAGAGCTCAAGGAACAAAACCAGAGGCCGAGGTAGAAAACCAGAGTCTGAAGGAAAAACCCAGTACCTGAGGAACTAAACCAGAGCCCAAGGAACAAATCCAGAGCTTAAGGAACAAAACCAGAGCTCGAGGAACAAAACCAGAGCCCAAGGAACAAACCCAGAGCCCGAGGAAGTAAACCAGAGCCTGAGGAACAAAACCATAGACCGAGGAACAAAAGGAGGGCGCGAGGGACAACACCAGACTCCGAGAAACAAACCCAGAGCCCGAGGGAATAAATCAGGACCCGAGGAATTAAACCAGAGCCAGAGGAACAAAACCACAGACCGAGGAAGAAAACCGGAGGCTGAGTAAATAAACCAGAGCCCGAGGAAAAAAAACAGAGCCCAAGGAATAAAACCAGAGCTGGAGGAACAAAACCAGAGCCAGAGGAGCAAAACCAGAGCCCAAGTAATAAAACCAGAGTTAGAGGAACAAAACCAGAGCCCAAGGAATTAAACCAGAAGCTGAGGGAGAAAACCAGAGCCCGAGGAACAAAACCAGAGGATGAGGAACAAAACCAGATGTCGAGGAACAAAACCAGAGACAGAGGAACAAAAGGAGGGCCCGAGGAATAAAACCAAGTGTGGAGGAACAAAACCAGAGTCCGAGGAACAAAACCAGAGCCAGAGGAACAAAAGCAGTGCCCGAGGAAAATAATCAGTGCCCGAGGAATGAAACGAGAGCTAGAGAAACAAAACCAGAGCCCGAGGAACAAAACTAGAGCCTGAGGAACAAAACCAGAGCCCCAGGAACTAAACCAGAGCCCGAGGAACAAATCCAGAGCTTAAGGAACAAAACCAGAGCTCGAGGAACAAAACCAGAGCCCAAGGAAAAAAAACAGAGGCCGAGGAAGAAAACCAGAGCCCGAGGAACAAAACCAGAGCCCAAGGAACTAAACCAGAGGGCAAGGAAGAAAACCAGAGCCTGAGGAACAAAACCAGAGCCCAAGGAACAAAACCAGATGTCGAGGAAAAAAACGAGAGACCGAGGAACAAATCCAGAGCCTGAAGAATAAAACCAGAGCCCGAGGAACAAAACCAGAGTCCGAGGAACCAAACCAGCGCCAGAGGAAGAAAACCAGAGCCCAAGGAATAAAACCAGAGCTGGAGGAACAAAAACAGAGCCCGAGGAACAAAAACAGAGCCCGAGTAATAAAACCAGAGTTAGAGGAACAAAACCAGAGCCCAAGGTATTAAACCAGAAGCTGAGGGAGAAAAGCAGAGCCCGAGGAACAAAACCAGAGGATAAGTAACAAAACCAGATGTTGAGGAACAAAACCAGAGACCGAGGAACAAAACCAGAGCCAGAGGAACAAAACCAGTGCCCGAGGAAAATAATCAGTGCCCGAGGAATGAAACGAGAGCTAGAGAAACAAAACCAGAGCCCGAGGAACAAAACTACAGCCTGAGGAACAAAACCAGAGCCCGAGGAACTAAACCAGAGCCCAAGGAACAAATCCAGAGCTTAAGGAACAAAACCAGAGCTCGAGGAACAAAACCAGAGCCCAAGGAACAAACCCAGAGCCCGAGGAAGTAAACCAGAGCCTGAGGAACAAAACCATAGACCGAGGAACAAAAGGAGGGCCCGAGGGACAAAACCAGAGTCCGAGGAACAAACCCAGAGCCCGAGGGAATAAATCAGGACCCGAGGAATTAAACCAGAGGCAGAGGAACAAAACCACAGCCCGAGGAAGAAAACCGGAGACTGAGTAACTAAACAAGAGCCCAAGGAAAAAAACCAGAGCCCAAGGAAAAAAAACAGAGGCCGAGGAAGAAAACCAGAGCCCGAGGAACAAAACCAGAGCCCAAGGAACTAAACCAGAGGGCAAGGAAGAAAACCAGAGCCTGAGGAACAAAACCAGAGCCCAAGGAACAAAACCAGATGTCGAGGAAAAAAACGAGAGACCGAGGAACAAATCCAGAGCCTGAAGAATAAAACCAGAGCCCGAGGAACAAAACCAGAGTCCGAGGAACCAAACCAGCACCAGAGGAAGAAAACCAGAGCCCAAGGAATAAAACCAGAGCTGGAGGAACAAAAACAGAGCCCGAGGAACAAAAACAGAGCCCGAGTAATAAAACCAGAGTTAGAGGAACAAAACCAGAGCCCAAGGTATTAAACCAGAAGCTGAGGGAGAAAAGCAGAGCCCGAGGAACAAAACCAGAGGATAAGTAACAAAACCAGATGTCGAGTAACAAAACCAGAGACCGAGGAACAAAACCAGAGCCAGAGGAACAAAACCAGTGCCCGAGGAAAATAATCAGTGCCCGAGGAATGAAACGAGAGCTAGAGAAACAAAACCAGAGCCCGAGGAACAAAACGAGAGCCCAAGGAATAAAACCAGAGCCTGAGGATCAAAACCAGAGCCCGAGGAGCAAAACGAGAGACCGAGGAAAAAAAACAGAGTTGGAGGAACAAAACAAGAGGCCAAGGATTAAAACCAGAGGCCGAGGAAGAAAACCAGAGCTTGAGGAACAAAACCAGAGCCCGAGGAACAAAACCAGAGCCCGAGGAACAAAACCAGAGCTAGAGGAACAAAACCAGAGCCCAAGAAAGAAAACCAGAGCCTGAGGATCAAAACCAGAGACCGAGGAACAAAAGGAGGGCCCGAGGAATAAAACCAGGAGTCGAGGAACAAAACCAGAGTCCGAGGGAAAAAACCAGAGCCCAAGGAATAAAACCAGATGTCGAGGAACAAAACCAGAGCTCAAGGAACAAAACCAGAGACTGAGGAACAAAACAAGAGCCCGAGGAACAAAACCAGAGTCCATGGACCTACACTAGAGGCCGAGGAACAAAACCAGAGCTGGAGGAACAAAATAAGACCCCGAGGAACAAAACCAGAGCCCAAGGAACTAAACCAGAGGGCAAGGAAGAAAACCAGAGCCTGAGGAACAAAACCAGAGCCCAAGGAACAAAACCAGATGTCGAGGAAAAAAACGAGGGACCGAGGAACAAAACCAGAGTCTGAGGAACAAAACCAGTACCTGAGGCACTAAACCAGTGCCTGAGGAACAAAACCAGAGCTGGAGGAACAAAACCAGAGCCCGAGGAACAAAACCAGAGCTCAAGGAACAAAACCAGAGGCCGAGGTAGAAAACCAGAGTCTGAAGGAAAAACCCAGTACCTGAGGAACTAAACCAGAGCCCAAGGAACAAATCCAGAGCTTAAGGAACAAAACCAGAGCTCGAGGAACAAAACCAGAGCCCAAGGAACAAACCCAGAGCCCGAGGAAGTAAACCAGAGCCTGAGGAACAAAACCATAGACCGAGGAACAAAAGGAGGGCGCGAGGGACAAAACCAGACTCCGAGAAACAAACCCAGAGCCCGAGGGAATAAATCAGGACCCGAGGAATTAAACCAGAGCCAGAGGAACAAAACCACAGCCCGAGGAAGAAAACCGGAGGCTGAGTAACTAAACCAGAGCCCGAGGAAAAAAAACAGAGCCCAAGGAATAAAACCAGAGCTGGAGGAACAAAACCAGAGCCAGAGGAGCAAAACCAGAGCCCAAGTAATAAAACCAGAGTTAGAGGAACAAAACCAGAGCCCAAGGAATTAAACCAGAAGCTGAGGGAGAAAACCAGAGCCCGAGGAACAGAACCAGAGGATGAGGAACAAAACCAGATGTCGAGGAACAAAACCAGAGACAGAGGAACAAAAGGAGGGCCCGAGGAATAAAACCAAGTGTGGAGGAACAAAACCAGAGTCCGAGGAACAAAACCAGAGCCAGAGGAACAAAAGCAGTGCCCGAGGAAAATAATAAGTGCCCGAGGAATGAAACGAGAGCTAGAGAAACAAAACCAGAGCCCGAGGAACAAAACTAGAGCCTGAGGAACAAAACCAGAGCCCCAGGAACTAAACCAGAGCCCGAGGAACAAAACCAGAGTCCGTGGACCTACACTAGAGGCCGAGGAACAAAACCAGAGCTGGAGGAACAAAATAAGACCCCGAGGAACAAAACCAGAGCCCAAGGAACTAAACCAGAGGGCAAGGAAGAAAACCAGAGCCTGAGGAACAAAACCAGAGCCCAAGGAACAAAACCAGATGTCGAGGAAAAAAACGAGGGACCGAGGAACAAAACCAGAGTCTGAGGAACAAAACCAATACCTGAGGCACTAAACCAGTGCCTGAGGAACAAAACCAGAGCTGGAGGAACAAAACCAGAGCCCGAGGAACAAAACCAGAGCTCAAGGAACAAAACCAGAGGCCGAGGTAGAAAACCAGATTCTGAAGGAAAAACCCAGTACCTGAGGAACTAAACCAGAGCCCAAGGAACAAATCCAGAGCTTAAGGAACAAAACCAGAGCTCGAGGAACAAAACCAGAGCCCAAGGAACAAACCCAGAGCCCGAGGAAGTAAACCAGAGCCTGAGGAACAAAACCATAGACCGAGGAACAAAAGGAGGGCGCGAGGGACAAAACCAGACTCCGAGAAACAAACCCAGAGCCCGAGGGAATAAATCAGGACCCGAGGAATTAAACCAGAGCCAGAGGAACGAAACCACAGCCGAGGAAGAAAACCGGAGACTGAGTAACTAAACCAGAGCCCGAGGAACAAAACCAGAGCCCAAGGAATAAAACCATAGCCTGAGGAACAAAACCAGAGCCCAAGTAATAAAACCAGAGTTAGAGGAACAAAACCAGAGCCCAAGGAATTAAACCAGAAGCTGAGGGAGAAAACCAGAGCCCGAGGAACAAAACCAGAGGATGAGTAACAAAACCAGATGTCGAGGAACAAAACCAGAGACAAAGGAACAAAAGAAGGGCCCGAGGAATAAAACCAAGTGTGGAGGAACAAAACCAGAGTCCAAGGAACAAAACCAGAGCCAGAGGAACAAAACCAGTGCCCGAGGAAAATAATCAGTGCCCGAGGAATGAAACGAGAGCTAGAGAAACAAAACCAGAGCCCGAGGAACAAAACGAGAGACCAAAGAATAAAACCAGAGCCTGAGGATCAAAACCAGAGCCCGAGGAACAAAACTAGAGCCTGAGGAACAAAACCAGAGCCCCAGGAACTAAACCAGAGCCCGAGGAACAAATCCAGAGCTTAAGGAACAAAACCAGAGCTCGAGGAACAAAACCAGAGCCCAAGGAAAAAAAACAGAGGCCGAGGAAGAAAACCAGAGCCCGAGGAACAAAACCAGAGCCCAAGGAACTAAACCAGAGGGCAAGGAAGAAAACCAGAGCCTGAGGAACAAAACCAGAGCCCAAGGAACAAAACCAGATGTCGAGGAAAAAAAACGAGAGACCGAGGAACAAATCCAGAGCCTGAAGAATAAAACCAGAGCCCGAGGAACAAAACCAGAGTCCGAGGAACCAAACCAGCGCCAGAGGAAGAAAACCAGAGCCCAAGGAATAAAACCAGAGCTGGAGGAACAAAAACAGAGCCCGAGGAACAAAAACAGAGCCCGAGTAATAAAACCAGAGTTAGAGGAACAAAACCAGAGCCCAAGGTATTAAACCAGAAGCTGAGGGAGAAAAGCAGAGCCCGAGGAACAAAACCAGAGGATAAGTAACAAAACCAGATGTCGAGGAACAAAACCAGAGACCGAGGAACAAAACCAGAGCCAGAGGAACAAAACCAGTGCCCGAGGAAAATAATCAGTGCCCGAGGAATGAAACGAGAGCTAGAGAAACAAAACCAGAGCCCGAGGAACAAAACTACAGCCTGAGGAACAAAACCAGAGCCCTAGGAACTAAACCAGAGCCCAAGGAACAAATCCAGAGCTTAAGGAACAAAACCAGAGCTCGAGGAACAAAACCAGAGCCCAAGGAACAAACCAGAGCCCGAGGAATAAAACCAGAGCCTGAGGAACAAAACCATAGACGGAGGAACAAAAGGAGGGCCCGAGGGAAAAAACCAGAGTCCGAGGAACAAACCCAGAGCCCGAGGGAATAAATCAGGACCCGAGGAATTAAACCAGAGCCAGAGGAACAAAACCACAGCCCGAGGAAGAAAACCGGAGGCTGAGTAACTAAACCAGAGCCCGAGGAACAAAACCAGAGCCCAAGGAATAAAACCAGAGCTGGAGGAACAAAACCAGAGCCCGAGGAGCAAAACCAGAGCCCAAGTAATAAAACCAGAGTTAGAGGAACAAAACCAGAGCCCAAGGAATTAAACCAGAAGCTGAGGGACAAAACCAGAGCCTGAGGAACAAAACCAGAGGATGAGGAACAAAACCAGATGTCGAGGAACAAAACCAGAGACAGAGGAACAAAAGGAGGGCCCGAGGAATAAAACCAAGTGTGGAGGAACAAAACCAGAGTCCGAGGAACAAAACCAGAGCCAGAGGAACAAAAGCAGTGCCCGAGGAAAATAATAAGTGCCCGAGGAATGAAACGAGAGCTAGAGAAACAAAACCAGAGCCCGAGGAACAAAACTAGAGCCTGAGGAACAAAACCAGAGCCCCAGGAACTAAACCAGAGCCCGAGGAACAAAACCAGAGCTCAAGGAACAAAACCAGAGACTGAGGAACAAAACAAGAGCCCGAGGAACAAAACCACAGTCCGTGGACCTACACTAGAGGCCGAGGATCAAAACCAGAGCTGGAGGAACAAAATAAGACCCCGAGGAACAAAACCAGAGCCCAAGGAACTAAACCAGAGGGCAAGGAAGAAAACCAGAGCCTGAGGAACAAAACCAGAGCCCAAGGAACAAAACCAGATGTCGAGGAAAAAATCGAGGGACCGAGGAACAAAACCAGAGTCTGAGGAACAAAACCAGTACCTGAGGCACTAAACCAGTGCCTGAGGAACAAAACCAGAGCTGGAGGAACAAAACCAGAGCCCGAGGAACAAAACCAGAGCGCAAGGAACAAAACCAGAGGCCGAGGTAGAAAACCAGAGTCTGAAGGAAAAACCCAGTACCTGAGGAACTAAACCAGAGCCCAAGGAACAAATCCAGAGCTTAAGGAACAAAACCAGAGCTCGAGGAACAAAACCAGAGCCCAAGGAACAAACCCAGAGCCCGAGGAAGTAAACCAGAGCCTGAGGAACAAAACCATAGACCGAGGAACAAAAGGAGGGCGCGAGGGACAAAACCAGACTCCGAGAAACAAACCCAGAGCCCGAGGGAATAAATCAGGACCCGAGGAATTAAACCAGAGCCAGAGGAACGAAACCACAGCCGAGGAAGAAAACCGGAGACTGAGTAACTAAACCAGAGCCCGAGGAACAAAACCAGAGCCCAAGGAATAAAACCATAGCCTGAGGAACAAAACCAGAGCCAGAGGAGCAAAACCAGAGCCCAAGTAATAAAACCAGAGTTAGAGGAACAAAACCAGAGCCCAAGGAATTAAACCAGAAGCTGAGGGAGAAAACCAGAGCCCGAGGAACAGAACCAGAGGATGAGGAACAAAACCAGATGTCGAGGAACAAAACCAGAGACAAAGGAACAAAAGAAGTGCCCGAGGAATAAAACCAAGTGTGGAGGAACAAAACCAGAGTCCAAGGAACAAAACCAGAGCCAGAGGAACAAAACCAGTGCCCGAGGAAAATAATCAGTGCCCGAGGAATGAAACGAGAGCTAGAGAAACAAAACCAGAGCCCGAGGAACAAAACGAGAGCCCAAGGAATAAAACCAGAGCCTGAGGATCAAAACCAGAGCCCGAGGAGCAAAACCAGAGCCCGAGGAACCAAACCAGCGCCAGAGGAAGAAAACCAGAGCCCAAGGAATAAAACCAGAGCTGGAGGAACAAAAACAGAGCCCGAGGAACAAAAACAGAGCCCGAGTAATAAAACCAGAGTTAGAGGAACAAAACCAGAGCCCAAGGTATTAAACCAGAAGCTGAGGGAGAAAAGCAGAGCCCGAGGAACAAAACCAGAGGATAAGTAACAAAACCAGATGTCGAGGAACAAAACCAGAGACCGAGGAACAAAACCAGAGCCAGAGGAACAAAACCAGTGCCCGAGGAAAATAATCAGTGCCCGAGGAATGAAACGAGAGCTAGAGAAACAAAACCAGAGCCCGAGGAACAAAACTACAGCCTGAGGAACAAAACCAGAGCCCGAGGAACTAAACCAGAGCCCAAGGAACAAATCCAGAGCTTAAGGAACAAAACCAGAGCTCGAGGAACAAAACCAGAGCCCAAGGAACAAACCAGAGCCCGAGGAATAAAACCAGAGCCTGAGGAACAAAACCAGAGCCCAAGGAACAAAACCAGATGTCGAGGAAAAAAACGAGGGACCGAGGAACAAAACCAGAGTCTGAGGAACAAAACCAGTACCTGAGGCACTAAACCAGTGCCTGAGGAACAAAACCAGAGCTGGAGGAACAAAACCAGAGCCCGAGGAACAAAACCAGAGCTCAAGGAACAAAACCAGAGGCCGAGGTAGAAAACCAGAGTCTGAAGGAAAAACCCAGTACCTGAGGAACTAAACCAGAGCCCAAGGAACAAATCCAGAGCTTAAGGAACAAAACCAGAGCTCGAGGAACAAAACCAGAGCCCAAGGAACAAACCCAGAGCCCGAGGAAGTAAACCAGAGCCTGAGGAACAAAACCATAGACCGAGGAACAAAAGGAGGGCGCGAGGGACAACACCAGACTCCGAGAAACAAACCCAGAGCCCGAGGGAATAAATCAGGACCCGAGGAATTAAACCAGAGCCAGAGGAACAAAACCACAGACCGAGGAAGAAAACCGGAGGCTGAGTAAATAAACCAGAGCCCGAGGAAAAAAAACAGAGCCCAAGGAATAAAACCAGAGCTGGAGGAACAAAACCAGAGCCAGAGGAGCAAAACCAGAGCCCAAGTAATAAAACCAGAGTTAGAGGAACAAAACCAGAGCCCAAGGAATTAAACCAGAAGCTGAGGGAGAAAACCAGAGCCCGAGGAACAAAACCAGAGGATGAGGAACAAAACCAGATGTCGAGGAACAAAACCAGAGACAGAGGAACAAAAGGAGGGCCCGAGGAATAAAACCAAGTGTGGAGGAACAAAACCAGAGTCCGAGGAACAAAACCAGAGCCAGAGGAACAAAAGCAGTGCCCGAGGAAAATAATCAGTGCCCGAGGAATGAAACGAGAGCTAGAGAAACAAAACCAGAGCCCGAGGAACAAAACTAGAGCCTGAGGAACAAAACCAGAGCCCCAGGAACTAAACCAGAGCCCGAGGAACAAATCCAGAGCTTAAGGAACAAAACCAGAGCTCGAGGAACAAAACCAGAGCCCAAGGAAAAAAAACAGAGGCCGAGGAAGAAAACCAGAGCCCGAGGAACAAAACCAGAGCCCAAGGAACTAAACCAGAGGGCAAGGAAGAAAACCAGAGCCTGAGGAACAAAACCAGAGCCCAAGGAACAAAACCAGATGTCGAGGAAAAAAACGAGAGACCGAGGAACAAATCCAGAGCCTGAAGAATAAAACCAGAGCCCGAGGAACAAAACCAGAGTCCGAGGAACCAAACCAGCGCCAGAGGAAGAAAACCAGAGACCAAGGAATAAAACCAGAGCTGGAGGAACAAAAACAGAGCCCGAGGAACAAAAACAGAGCCCGAGTAATAAAACCAGAGTTAGAGGAACAAAACCAGAGCCCAAGGTATTAAACCAGAAGCTGAGGGAGAAAAGCAGAGCCCGAGGAACAAAACCAGAGGATAAGTAACAAAACCAGATGTCGAGGAACAAAACCAGAGACCGAGGAACAAAACCAGAGCCAGAGGAACAAAACCAGTGCCCGAGGAAAATAATCAGTGCCCGAGGAATGAAACGAGAGCTAGAGAAACAAAACCAGAGCCCGAGGAACAAAACTACAGCCTGAGGAACAAAACCAGAGCCCGAGGAACTAAACCAGAGCCCAAGGAACAAATCCAGAGCTTAAGGAACAAAACCAGAGCTCGAGGAACAAAACCAGAGCCCAAGGAACAAACCCAGAGCCCGAGGAAGTAAACCAGAGCCTGAGGAACAAAACCATAGACCGAGGAACAAAAGGAGGGCCCGAGGGACAAAACCAGAGTCCGAGGAACAAACCCAGAGCCCGAGGGAATAAATCAGGACCCGAGGAATTAAACCAGAGGCAGAGGAACAAAACCACAGCCCGAGGAAGAAAACCGGAGACTGAGTAACTAAACAAGAGCCCAAGGAAAAAAACCAGAGCCCAAGGAAAAAAAACAGAGGCCGAGGAAGAAAACCAGAGCCCGAGGAACAAAACCAGAGCCCAAGGAACTAAACCAGAGGGCAAGGAAGAAAACCAGAGCCTGAGGAACAAAACCAGAGCCCAAGGAACAAAACCAGATGTCGAGGAAAAAAACGAGAGACCGAGGAACAAATCCAGAGCCTGAAGAATAAAACCAGAGCCCGAGGAACAAAACCAGAGTCCGAGGAACCAAACCAGCACCAGAGGAAGAAAACCAGAGCCCAAGGAATAAAACCAGAGCTGGAGGAACAAAAACAGAGCCCGAGGAACAAAAACAGAGCCCGAGTAATAAAACCAGAGTTAGAGGAACAAAACCAGAGCCCAAGGTATTAAACCAGAAGCTGAGGGAGAAAAGCAGAGCCCGAGGAACAAAACCAGAGGATAAGTAACAAAACCAGATGTCGAGTAACAAAACCAGAGACCGAGGAACAAAACCAGAGCCAGAGGAACAAAACCAGTGCCCGAGGAAAATAATCAGTGCCCGAGGAATGAAACGAGAGCTAGAGAAACAAAACCAGAGCCCGAGGAACAAAACGAGAGCCCAAGGAATAAAACCAGAGCCTGAGGATCAAAACCAGAGCCCGAGGAGCAAAACGAGAGACCGAGGAAAAAAAACAGAGTTGGAGGAACAAAACAAGAGGCCAAGGATTAAAACCAGAGGCCGAGGAAGAAAACCAGAGCTTGAGGAACAAAACCAGAGCCCGAGGAACAAAACCAGAGCCCGAGGAACAAAACCAGAGCTAGAGGAACAAAACCAGAGCCCAAGGAAGAAAACCAGAGCCTGAGGATCAAAACCAGAGACCGAGGAACAAAAGGAGGGCCCGAGGAATAAAACCAGGAGTCGAGGAACAAAACCAGAGTCCGAGGGAAAAAACCAGAGCCCAAGGAATAAAACCAGATGTCGAGGAACAAAACCAGAGCTCAAGGAACAAAACCAGAGACTGAGGAACAAAACAAGAGCCCGAGGAACAAAACCAGAGTCCATGGACCTACACTAGAGGCCGAGGAACAAAACCAGAGCTGGAGGAACAAAATAAGACCCCGAGGAACAAAACCAGAGCCCAAGGAACTAAACCAGAGGGCAAGGAAGAAAACCAGAGCCTGAGGAACAAAACCAGAGCCCAAGGAACAAAACCAGATGTCGAGGAAAAAAACGAGGGACCGAGGAACAAAACCAGAGTCTGAGGAACAAAACCAGTACCTGAGGCACTAAACCAGTGCCTGAGGAACAAAACCAGAGCTGGAGGAACAAAACCAGAGCCCGAGGAACAAAACCAGAGCTCAAGGAACAAAACCAGAGGCCGAGGTAGAAAACCAGAGTCTGAAGGAAAAACCCAGTACCTGAGGAACTAAACCAGAGCCCAAGGAACAAATCCAGAGCTTAAGGAACAAAACCAGAGCTCGAGGAACAAAACCAGAGCCCAAGGAACAAACCCAGAGCCCGAGGAAGTAAACCAGAGCCTGAGGAACAAAACCATAGACCGAGGAACAAAAGGAGGGCGCGAGGGACAAAACCAGACTCCGAGAAACAAACCCAGAGCCCGAGGGAATAAATCAGGACCCGAGGAATTAAACCAGAGCCAGAGGAACAAAACCACAGCCCGAGGAAGAAAACCGGAGGCTGAGTAACTAAACCAGAGCCCGAGGAAAAAAAACAGAGCCCAAGGAATAAAACCAGAGCTGGAGGAACAAAACCAGAGCCAGAGGAGCAAAACCAGAGCCCAAGTAATAAAACCAGAGTTAGAGGAACAAAACCAGAGCCCAAGGAATTAAACCAGAAGCTGAGGGAGAAAACCAGAGCCCGAGGAACAGAACCAGAGGATGAGGAACAAAACCAGATGTCGAGGAACAAAACCAGAGACAGAGGAACAAAAGGAGGGCCCGAGGAATAAAACCAAGTGTGGAGGAACAAAACCAGAGTCCGAGGAACAAAACCAGAGCCAGAGGAACAAAAGCAGTGCCCGAGGAAAATAATAAGTGCCCGAGGAATGAAACGAGAGCTAGAGAAACAAAACCAGAGCCCGAGGAACAAAACTAGAGCCTGAGGAACAAAACCAGAGCCCCAGGAACTAAACCAGAGCCCGAGGAACAAAACCAGAGTCCGTGGACCTACACTAGAGGCCGAGGAACAAAACCAGAGCTGGAGGAACAAAATAAGACCCCGAGGAACAAAACCAGAGCCCAAGGAACTAAACCAGAGGGCAAGGAAGAAAACCAGAGCCTGAGGAACAAAACCAGAGCCCAAGGAACAAAACCAGATGTCGAGGAAAAAAACGAGGGACCGAGGAACAAAACCAGAGTCTGAGGAACAAAACCAGTACCTGAGGCACTAAACCAGTGCCTGAGGAACAAAACCAGAGCTGGAGGAACAAAACCAGAGCCCGAGGAACAAAACCAGAGCTCAAGGAACAAAACCAGAGGCCGAGGTAGAAAACCAGATTCTGAAGGAAAAACCCAGTACCTGAGGAACTAAACCAGAGCCCAAGGAACAAATCCAGAGCTTAAGGAACAAAACCAGAGCTCGAGGAACAAAACCAGAGCCCAAGGAACAAACCCAGAGCCCGAGGAAGTAAACCAGAGCCTGAGGAACAAAACCATAGACCGAGGAACAAAAGGAGGGCGCGAGGGACAAAACCAGACTCCGAGAAACAAACCCAGAGCCCGAGGGAATAAATCAGGACCCGAGGAATTAAACCAGAGCCAGAGGAACGAAACCACAGCCGAGGAAGAAAACCGGAGACTGAGTAACTAAACCAGAGCCCGAGGAACAAAACCAGAGCCCAAGGAATAAAACCATAGCCTGAGGAACAAAACCAGAGCCCAAGTAATAAAACCAGAGTTAGAGGAACAAAACCAGAGCCCAAGGAATTAAACCAGAAGCTGAGGGAGAAAACCAGAGCCCGAGGAACAAAACCAGAGGATGAGTAACAAAACCAGATGTCGAGGAACAAAACCAGAGACAAAGGAACAAAAGAAGGGCCCGAGGAATAAAACCAAGTGTGGAGGAACAAAACCAGAGTCCAAGGAACAAAACCAGAGCCAGAGGAACAAAACCAGTGCCCGAGGAAAATAATCAGTGCCCGAGGAATGAAACGAGAGCTAGAGAAACAAAACCAGAGCCCGAGGAACAAAACGAGAGACCAAAGAATAAAACCAGAGCCTGAGGATCAAAACCAGAGCCCGAGGAACAAAACTAGAGCCTGAGGAACAAAACCAGAGCCCCAGGAACTAAACCAGAGCCCGAGGAACAAATCCAGAGCTTAAGGAACAAAACCAGAGCTCGAGGAACAAAACCAGAGCCCAAGGAAAAAAAACAGAGGCCGAGGAAGAAAACCAGAGCCCGAGGAACAAAACCAGAGCCCAAGGAACTAAACCAGAGGGCAAGGAAGAAAACCAGAGCCTGAGGAACAAAACCAGAGCCCAAGGAACAAAACCAGATGTCGAGGAAAAAAAACGAGAGACCGAGGAACAAATCCAGAGCCTGAAGAATAAAACCAGAGCCCGAGGAACAAAACCAGAGTCCGAGGAACCAAACCAGCGCCAGAGGAAGAAAACCAGAGCCCAAGGAATAAAACCAGAGCTGGAGGAACAAAAACAGAGCCCGAGGAACAAAAACAGAGCCCGAGTAATAAAACCAGAGTTAGAGGAACAAAACCAGAGCCCAAGGTATTAAACCAGAAGCTGAGGGAGAAAAGCAGAGCCCGAGGAACAAAACCAGAGGATAAGTAACAAAACCAGATGTCGAGGAACAAAACCAGAGACCGAGGAACAAAACCAGAGCCAGAGGAACAAAACCAGTGCCCGAGGAAAATAATCAGTGCCCGAGGAATGAAACGAGAGCTAGAGAAACAAAACCAGAGCCCGAGGAACAAAACTACAGCCTGAGGAACAAAACCAGAGCCCTAGGAACTAAACCAGAGCCCAAGGAACAAATCCAGAGCTTAAGGAACAAAACCAGAGCTCGAGGAACAAAACCAGAGCCCAAGGAACAAACCAGAGCCCGAGGAATAAAACCAGAGCCTGAGGAACAAAACCATAGACGGAGGAACAAAAGGAGGGCCCGAGGGAAAAAACCAGAGTCCGAGGAACAAACCCAGAGCCCGAGGGAATAAATCAGGACCCGAGGAATTAAACCAGAGCCAGAGGAACAAAACCACAGCCCGAGGAAGAAAACCGGAGGCTGAGTAACTAAACCAGAGCCCGAGGAACAAAACCAGAGCCCAAGGAATAAAACCAGAGCTGGAGGAACAAAACCAGAGCCCGAGGAGCAAAACCAGAGCCCAAGTAATAAAACCAGAGTTAGAGGAACAAAACCAGAGCCCAAGGAATTAAACCAGAAGCTGAGGGACAAAACCAGAGCCTGAGGAACAAAACCAGAGGATGAGGAACAAAACCAGATGTCGAGGAACAAAACCAGAGACAGAGGAACAAAAGGAGGGCCCGAGGAATAAAACCAAGTGTGGAGGAACAAAACCAGAGTCCGAGGAACAAAACCAGAGCCAGAGGAACAAAAGCAGTGCCCGAGGAAAATAATAAGTGCCCGAGGAATGAAACGAGAGCTAGAGAAACAAAACCAGAGCCCGAGGAACAAAACTAGAGCCTGAGGAACAAAACCAGAGCCCCAGGAACTAAACCAGAGCCCGAGGAACAAAACCAGAGCTCAAGGAACAAAACCAGAGACTGAGGAACAAAACAAGAGCCCGAGGAACAAAACCACAGTCCGTGGACCTACACTAGAGGCCGAGGATCAAAACCAGAGCTGGAGGAACAAAATAAGACCCCGAGGAACAAAACCAGAGCCCAAGGAACTAAACCAGAGGGCAAGGAAGAAAACCAGAG
Source organism: Calonectris borealis (assembly GCF_964195595.1). Taxonomy (NCBI): domain Eukaryota; kingdom Metazoa; phylum Chordata; class Aves; order Procellariiformes; family Procellariidae; genus Calonectris; species Calonectris borealis. The sequence goes on along the minus strand of NW_027441466.1, from coordinate 244,524 downwards.
CCTGAGGAACAAAACCAGAGCCCAAGGAACAAAACCAGATGTCGAGGAAAAAATCGAGGGACCGAGGAACAAAACCAGAGTCTGAGGAACAAAACCAGTACCTGAGGCACTAAACCAGTGCCTGAGGAACAAAACCAGAGCTGGAGGAACAAAACCAGAGCCCGAGGAACAAAACCAGAGCGCAAGGAACAAAACCAGAGGCCGAGGTAGAAAACCAGAGTCTGAAGGAAAAACCCAGTACCTGAGGAACTAAACCAGAGCCCAAGGAACAAATCCAGAGCTTAAGGAACAAAACCAGAGCTCGAGGAACAAAACCAGAGCCCAAGGAACAAACCCAGAGCCCGAGGAAGTAAACCAGAGCCTGAGGAACAAAACCATAGACCGAGGAACAAAAGGAGGGCGCGAGGGACAAAACCAGACTCCGAGAAACAAACCCAGAGCCCGAGGGAATAAATCAGGACCCGAGGAATTAAACCAGAGCCAGAGGAACGAAACCACAGCCGAGGAAGAAAACCGGAGACTGAGTAACTAAACCAGAGCCCGAGGAACAAAACCAGAGCCCAAGGAATAAAACCATAGCCTGAGGAACAAAACCAGAGCCAGAGGAGCAAAACCAGAGCCCAAGTAATAAAACCAGAGTTAGAGGAACAAAACCAGAGCCCAAGGAATTAAACCAGAAGCTGAGGGAGAAAACCAGAGCCCGAGGAACAGAACCAGAGGATGAGGAACAAAACCAGATGTCGAGGAACAAAACCAGAGACAAAGGAACAAAAGAAGTGCCCGAGGAATAAAACCAAGTGTGGAGGAACAAAACCAGAGTCCAAGGAACAAAACCAGAGCCAGAGGAACAAAACCAGTGCCCGAGGAAAATAATCAGTGCCCGAGGAATGAAACGAGAGCTAGAGAAACAAAACCAGAGCCCGAGGAACAAAACGAGAGCCCAAGGAATAAAACCAGAGCCTGAGGATCAAAACCAGAGCCCGAGGAGCAAAACCAGAGCCCGAGGAACCAAACCAGCGCCAGAGGAAGAAAACCAGAGCCCAAGGAATAAACCCAGAGCTGGAGGAACAAAAACAGAGCCCGAGGAACAAAAACAGAGCCCGAGTAATAAAACCAGAGTTAGAGGAACAAAACCAGAGCCCAAGGTATTAAACCAGAAGCTGAGGGAGAAAAGCAGAGCCCGAGGAACAAAACCAGAGGATAAGTAACAAAACCAGATGTCGAGGAACAAAACCAGAGACCGAGGAACAAAACCAGAGCCAGAGGAACAAAACCAGTGCCCGAGGAAAATAATCAGTGCCCGAGGAATGAAACGAGAGCTAGAGAAACAAAACCAGAGCCCGAGGAACAAAACTACAGCCTGAGGAACAAAACCAGAGCCCGAGGAACTAAACCAGAGCCCAAGGAACAAATCCAGAGCTTAAGGAACAAAACCAGAGCTCGAGGAACAAAACCAGAGCCCAAGGAACAAACCAGAGCCCGAGGAATAAAACCAGAGCCTGAGGAACAAAACCATAGACCGAGGAACAAAAGGAGGGCCCGAGGGACAAAACCAGAGTCCGAGGAACAAACCCAGAGCCCGAGGGAATAAATCAGGACCCGAGGAATTAAACCAGAGCCCGAGGAACAAAACCAGAGCCCAAGGAATAAAACCATAGCCTGAGGAACAAAACCAGAGCCAGAGGAGCAAAACCAGAGCCCAAGTAATAAAACCAGAGTTAGAGGAACAAAACCAGAGCCCAAGGAATTAAACCAGAAGCTGAGGGAGAAAACCAGAGCCCGAGGAACAGAACCAGAGGATGAGTAACAAAACCAGATGTCGAGGAACAAAACCAGAGACAAAGGAACAAAAGAAGTGCCCGAGGAATAAAACCAAGTGTGGAGGAACAAAACCAGAGTCCAAGGAACAAAACCAGAGCCAGAGGAACAAAACCAGTGCCCGAGGAAAATAATCAGTGCCCGAGGAATGAAACGAGAGCTAGAGAAACAAAACCAGAGCCCGAGGAACAAAACGAGAGCCCAAGGAATAAAACCAGAGCCTGAGGATCAAAACCAGAGCCCGAGGAGCAAAACCAGAGCCCGAGGAAAAAAAACAGAGTTGGAGGAACAAAACAAGAGGCCAAGGATTAAAACCAGAGGCCGAGGAAGAAAACCAGAGCTTGAGGAACAAAACCAGAGCCCGAGGAACAAAACCAGAGCCCGAGGAACAAAACCAGAGCTGGAGGAAAAAAAACAGAGCCCAAGAAAGAAAACCAGAGCCTGAAGATCAAAACCAGAGACCGAGGAACAAAAGGAGGGCCCGAGGAATAAAACCAGGAGTCGAGGAACAAAACCAGAGTCCGAGGGAAAAAACCAGAGCCCAAGGAATAAAACCAGATGTCGAGGAACAAAACCAGAGCTCAAGGAACAAAACCAGAGACTGAGGAACAAAACAAGAGCCCGAGGAACAAAACCAGAGTCCATGGACCTACACTAGAGGCCGAGGAAGAAAACCAGAGCTGGAGGAACAAAATAAGACCCCGAGGAACAAAACCAGAGCCCAAGGAACTAAACCAGAGGGCAAGGAAGAAAACCAGAGCCTGAGGAACAAAACCAGAGCCCAAGGAACAAAACCAGATGTCGAGGAAAAAAACGAGGGACCGAGGAACAAAACCAGAGTCTGAGGAACAAAACCAGTACCTGAGGCACTAAACCAGTGCCTGAGGAACAAAACCAGAGCTGGAGGAACAAAACCAGAGCCCGAGGAACAAAACCAGAGCTCAAGGAACAAAACCAGAGGCCGAGGTAGAAAACCAGAGTCTGAAGGAAAAACCCAGTACCTGAGGAACTAAACCAGAGCCCAAGGAACAAATCCAGAGCTTAAGGAACAAAACCAGAGCTCGAGGAACAAAACCAGAGCCCAAGGAACAAACCCAGAGCCCGAGGAAGTAAACCAGAGCCTGAGGAACAAAACCATAGACCGAGGAACAAAAGGAGGGCGCGAGGGACAACACCAGACTCCGAGAAACAAACCCAGAGCCCGAGGGAATAAATCAGGACCCGAGGAATTAAACCAGAGCCAGAGGAACAAAACCACAGACCGAGGAAGAAAACCGGAGGCTGAGTAAATAAACCAGAGCCCGAGGAAAAAAAACAGAGCCCAAGGAATAAAACCAGAGCTGGAGGAACAAAACCAGAGCCAGAGGAGCAAAACCAGAGCCCAAGTAATAAAACCAGAGTTAGAGGAACAAAACCAGAGCCCAAGGAATTAAACCAGAAGCTGAGGGAGAAAACCAGAGCCCGAGGAACAAAACCAGAGGATGAGGAACAAAACCAGATGTCGAGGAACAAAACCAGAGACAGAGGAACAAAAGGAGGGCCCGAGGAATAAAACCAAGTGTGGAGGAACAAAACCAGAGTCCGAGGAACAAAACCAGAGCCAGAGGAACAAAAGCAGTGCCCGAGGAAAATAATCAGTGCCCGAGGAATGAAACGAGAGCTAGAGAAACAAAACCAGAGCCCGAGGAACAAAACTAGAGCCTGAGGAACAAAACCAGAGCCCCAGGAACTAAACCAGAGCCCGAGGAACAAATCCAGAGCTTAAGGAACAAAACCAGAGCTCGAGGAACAAAACCAGAGCCCAAGGAAAAAAAACAGAGGCCGAGGAAGAAAACCAGAGCCCGAGGAACAAAACCAGAGCCCAAGGAACTAAACCAGAGGGCAAGGAAGAAAACCAGAGCCTGAGGAACAAAACCAGAGCCCAAGGAACAAAACCAGATGTCGAGGAAAAAAACGAGAGACCGAGGAACAAATCCAGAGCCTGAAGAATAAAACCAGAGCCCGAGGAACAAAACCAGAGTCCGAGGAACCAAACCAGCGCCAGAGGAAGAAAACCAGAGACCAAGGAATAAAACCAGAGCTGGAGGAACAAAAACAGAGCCCGAGGAACAAAAACAGAGCCCGAGTAATAAAACCAGAGTTAGAGGAACAAAACCAGAGCCCAAGGTATTAAACCAGAAGCTGAGGGAGAAAAGCAGAGCCCGAGGAACAAAACCAGAGGATAAGTAACAAAACCAGATGTCGAGGAACAAAACCAGAGACCGAGGAACAAAACCAGAGCCAGAGGAACAAAACCAGTGCCCGAGGAAAATAATCAGTGCCCGAGGAATGAAACGAGAGCTAGAGAAACAAAACCAGAGCCCGAGGAACAAAACTACAGCCTGAGGAACAAAACCAGAGCCCGAGGAACTAAACCAGAGCCCAAGGAACAAATCCAGAGCTTAAGGAACAAAACCAGAGCTCGAGGAACAAAACCAGAGCCCAAGGAACAAACCCAGAGCCCGAGGAAGTAAACCAGAGCCTGAGGAACAAAACCATAGACCGAGGAACAAAAGGAGGGCCCGAGGGACAAAACCAGAGTCCGAGGAACAAACCCAGAGCCCGAGGGAATAAATCAGGACCCGAGGAATTAAACCAGAGGCAGAGGAACAAAACCACAGCCCGAGGAAGAAAACCGGAGACTGAGTAACTAAACAAGAGCCCAAGGAAAAAAACCAGAGCCCAAGGAAAAAAAACAGAGGCCGAGGAAGAAAACCAGAGCCCGAGGAACAAAACCAGAGCCCAAGGAACTAAACCAGAGGGCAAGGAAGAAAACCAGAGCCTGAGGAACAAAACCAGAGCCCAAGGAACAAAACCAGATGTCGAGGAAAAAAACGAGAGACCGAGGAACAAATCCAGAGCCTGAAGAATAAAACCAGAGCCCGAGGAACAAAACCAGAGTCCGAGGAACCAAACCAGCACCAGAGGAAGAAAACCAGAGCCCAAGGAATAAAACCAGAGCTGGAGGAACAAAAACAGAGCCCGAGGAACAAAAACAGAGCCCGAGTAATAAAACCAGAGTTAGAGGAACAAAACCAGAGCCCAAGGTATTAAACCAGAAGCTGAGGGAGAAAAGCAGAGCCCGAGGAACAAAACCAGAGGATAAGTAACAAAACCAGATGTCGAGTAACAAAACCAGAGACCGAGGAACAAAACCAGAGCCAGAGGAACAAAACCAGTGCCCGAGGAAAATAATCAGTGCCCGAGGAATGAAACGAGAGCTAGAGAAACAAAACCAGAGCCCGAGGAACAAAACGAGAGCCCAAGGAATAAAACCAGAGCCTGAGGATCAAAACCAGAGCCCGAGGAGCAAAACGAGAGACCGAGGAAAAAAAACAGAGTTGGAGGAACAAAACAAGAGGCCAAGGATTAAAACCAGAGGCCGAGGAAGAAAACCAGAGCTTGAGGAACAAAACCAGAGCCCGAGGAACAAAACCAGAGCCCGAGGAACAAAACCAGAGCTAGAGGAACAAAACCAGAGCCCAAGAAAGAAAACCAGAGCCTGAGGATCAAAACCAGAGACCGAGGAACAAAAGGAGGGCCCGAGGAATAAAACCAGGAGTCGAGGAACAAAACCAGAGTCCGAGGGAAAAAACCAGAGCCCAAGGAATAAAACCAGATGTCGAGGAACAAAACCAGAGCTCAAGGAACAAAACCAGAGACTGAGGAACAAAACAAGAGCCCGAGGAACAAAACCAGAGTCCATGGACCTACACTAGAGGCCGAGGAACAAAACCAGAGCTGGAGGAACAAAATAAGACCCCGAGGAACAAAACCAGAGCCCAAGGAACTAAACCAGAGGGCAAGGAAGAAAACCAGAGCCTGAGGAACAAAACCAGAGCCCAAGGAACAAAACCAGATGTCGAGGAAAAAAACGAGGGACCGAGGAACAAAACCAGAGTCTGAGGAACAAAACCAGTACCTGAGGCACTAAACCAGTGCCTGAGGAACAAAACCAGAGCTGGAGGAACAAAACCAGAGCCCGAGGAACAAAACCAGAGCTCAAGGAACAAAACCAGAGGCCGAGGTAGAAAACCAGAGTCTGAAGGAAAAACCCAGTACCTGAGGAACTAAACCAGAGCCCAAGGAACAAATCCAGAGCTTAAGGAACAAAACCAGAGCTCGAGGAACAAAACCAGAGCCCAAGGAACAAACCCAGAGCCCGAGGAAGTAAACCAGAGCCTGAGGAACAAAACCATAGACCGAGGAACAAAAGGAGGGCGCGAGGGACAAAACCAGACTCCGAGAAACAAACCCAGAGCCCGAGGGAATAAATCAGGACCCGAGGAATTAAACCAGAGCCAGAGGAACAAAACCACAGCCCGAGGAAGAAAACCGGAGGCTGAGTAACTAAACCAGAGCCCGAGGAAAAAAAACAGAGCCCAAGGAATAAAACCAGAGCTGGAGGAACAAAACCAGAGCCAGAGGAGCAAAACCAGAGCCCAAGTAATAAAACCAGAGTTAGAGGAACAAAACCAGAGCCCAAGGAATTAAACCAGAAGCTGAGGGAGAAAACCAGAGCCCGAGGAACAGAACCAGAGGATGAGGAACAAAACCAGATGTCGAGGAACAAAACCAGAGACAGAGGAACAAAAGGAGGGCCCGAGGAATAAAACCAAGTGTGGAGGAACAAAACCAGAGTCCGAGGAACAAAACCAGAGCCAGAGGAACAAAAGCAGTGCCCGAGGAAAATAATAAGTGCCCGAGGAATGAAACGAGAGCTAGAGAAACAAAACCAGAGCCCGAGGAACAAAACTAGAGCCTGAGGAACAAAACCAGAGCCCCAGGAACTAAACCAGAGCCCGAGGAACAAAACCAGAGTCCGTGGACCTACACTAGAGGCCGAGGAACAAAACCAGAGCTGGAGGAACAAAATAAGACCCCGAGGAACAAAACCAGAGCCCAAGGAACTAAACCAGAGGGCAAGGAAGAAAACCAGAGCCTGAGGAACAAAACCAGAGCCCAAGGAACAAAACCAGATGTCGAGGAAAAAAACGAGGGACCGAGGAACAAAACCAGAGTCTGAGGAACAAAACCAGTACCTGAGGCACTAAACCAGAGCCCGAGGAACAAAACCAGAGCTCAAGGAACAAAACCAGAGGCCGAGGTAGAAAACCAGAGTCTGAAGGAAAAACCCAGTACCTGAGGAACTAAACCAGAGCCCAAGGAACAAATCCAGAGCTTAAGGAACAAAACCAGAGCTCGAGGAACAAAACCAGAGCCCAAGGAACAAACCCAGAGCCCGAGGAAGTAAACCAGAGCCTGAGGAACAAAACCATAGACCGAGGAACAAAAGGAGGGCGCAAGGGACAAAACCAGACTCCGAGAAACAAACCCAGAGCCCGAGGGAATAAATCAGGACCCGAGGAATTAAACCAGAGCCAGAGGAACGAAACCACAGCCGAGGAAGAAAACCGGAGACTGAGTAACTAAACCAGAGCCCGAGGAACAAAACCAGAGCCCAAGGAATAAAACCATAGCCTGAGGAACAAAACCAGAGCCAGAGGAGCAAAACCAGAGCCCAAGTAATAAAACCAGAGTTAGAGGAACAAAACCAGAGCCCAAGGAATTAAACCAGAAGCTGAGGGAGAAAACCAGAGCCCGAGGAACAGAACCAGAGGATGAGTAACAAAACCAGATGTCGAGGAACAAAACCAGAGACAAAGGAACAAAAGAAGTGCCCGAGGAATAAAACCAAGTGTGGAGGAACAAAACCAGAGTCCAAGGAACAAAACCAGAGCCAGAGGAACAAAACCAGTGCCCGAGGAAAATAATCAGTGCCCGAGGAATGAAACGAGAGCTAGAGAAACAAAACCAGAGCCCGAGGAACAAAACGAGAGCCCAAGGAATAAAACCAGAGCCTGAGGATCAAAACCAGAGCCCGAGGAGCAAAACCAGAGCCCGAGGAAAAAAAACAGAGTTGGAGGAACAAAACAAGAGGCCAAGGATTAAAACCAGAGGCCGAGGAAGAAAACCAGAGCTTGAGGAACAAAACCAGAGCCCGAGGAACAAAACCAGAGCCCGAGGAACAAAACCAGAGCTGGAGGAAAAAAAACAGAGCCCAAGAAAGAAAACCAGAGCCTGAGGATCAAAACCAGAGACCGAGGAACAAAAGGAGGGCCCGAGGAATAAAACCAGGAGTCGAGGAACAAAACCAGAGTCCGAGGGAAAAAACCAGAGCCCAAGGAATAAAACCAGATGTCGAGGAACAAAACCAGAGCTCAAGGAACAAAACCAGAGACTGAGGAACAAAACAAGAGCCCGAGGAACAAAACCAGAGTCCATGGACCTACACTAGAGGCCGAGGAACAAAACCAGAGCTGGAGGAACAAAATAAGACCCCGAGGAACAAAACCAGAGCCCAAGGAACTAAACCAGAGGGCAAGGAAGAAAACCAGAGCCTGAGGAACAAAACCAGAGCCCAAGGAACAAAACCAGATGTCGAGGAAAAAAACGAGGGACCGAGGAACAAAACCAGAGTCTGAGGAACAAAACCAGTACCTGAGGCACTAAACCAGTGCCTGAGGAACAAAACCAGAGCTGGAGGAACAAAACCAGAGCCCGAGGAACAAAACCAGAGCTCAAGGAACAAAACCAGAGGCCGAGGTAGAAAACCAGAGTCTGAAGGAAAAACCCAGTACCTGAGGAACTAAACCAGAGCCCAAGGAACAAATCCAGAGCTTAAGGAACAAAACCAGAGCTCGAGGAACAAAACCAGAGCCCAAGGAACAAACCCAGAGCCCGAGGAAGTAAACCAGAGCCTGAGGAACAAAACCATAGACCGAGGAACAAAAGGAGGGCGCGAGGGACAAAACCAGACTACGAGAAACAAACCCAGAGCCCGAGGGAATAAATCAGGACCCGAGGAATTAAACCAGAGCCAGAGGAACAAAACCACAGCCCGAGGAAGAAAACCGGAGACTGAGTAACTAAACCAGAGCCCGAGGAAAAAAAACAGAGCCCAAGGAATAAAACCAGAGCTGGAGGAACAAAACCAGAGCCAGAGGAGCAAAACCAGAGCCCAAGTAATAAAACCAGAGTTAGAGGAACAAAACCAGAGCCCAAGGAATTAAACCAGAAGCTGAGGGAGAAAACCAGAGCCCGAGGAACAAAACCAGAGGATGAGGAACAAAACCAGATGTCGAGGAACAAAACCAGAGACAGAGGAACAAAAGGAGGGCCCGAGGAATAAAACCAAGTGTGGAGGAACAAAACCAGAGTCCGAGGAACAAAACCAGAGCCAGAGGAACAAAAGCAGTGCCCGAGGAAAATAATAAGTGCCCGAGGAATGAAACGAGAGCTAGAGAAACAAAACCAGAGCCCGAGGAACAAAACTAGAGCCTGAGGAACAAAACCAGAGCCCCAGGAACTAAACCAGAGCCCGAGGAACAAATCCAGAGCTTAAGGAACAAAACCAGAGCTCGAGGAACAAAACCAGAGCCCAAGGAAAAAAAACAGAGGCCGAGGAAGAAAACCAGAGCCCGAGGAACAAAACCAGAGCCCAAGGAACTAAACCAGAGGGCAAGGAAGAAAACCAGAGCCTGAGGAACAAAACCAGAGCCCAAGGAACAAAACCAGATGTCGAGGAAAAAAACGAGAGACCGAGGAACAAATCCAGAGCCTGAAGAATAAAACCAGAGCCCGAGGAACAATACCAGAGTCCGAGGAACCAAACCAGCACCAGAGGAAGAAAACCAGAGCCCAAGGAATAAAACCAGAGCTGGAGGAACAAAAACAGAGCCCGAGGAACAAAAACAGAGCCCGAGTAATAAAATCAGAGTTAGAGGAACAAAACCAGAGCCCAAGGTATTAAACCAGGAGCTGAGGGAGAAAAGCAGAGCCCGAGGAACAAAACCAGAGGATAAGTAACAAAACCAGATGTCGAGGAACAAAACCAGAGGATAAGTAACAAAACCAGATGTCGAGGAACAAAACCAGAGACCGAGGAACAAAACCAGAGCCAGAGGAACAAAACCAGTGCCCGAGGAACAAAACTACAGCCTGAGGAACAAAACCAGAGCCCGAGGAACTAAACCAGAGCCCAAGGAACAAATCCAGAGCTTAAGGAACAAAACCAGAGCTCGAGGAACAAAACCAGAGCCCAAGGAACAAACCAGAGCCCGAGGAATAAAACCAGAGCCTGAGGAACAAAACCATAGACCGAGGAACAAAAGGAGGGCCCGAGGGACAAAACCAGAGTCCGAGGAACAAACCCAGAGCCCGAGGGAATAAATCAGGACCCGAGGAATTAAACCAGAGCCAGAGGAAAAAAACCACAGCCTGAGGAAGAAAACCGGAGGCTGAGTAACTAAACCAGAGCCCGAGGAAAAAAAACAGAGCCCAAGGAATAAAACCAGAGCTGGAGGAACAAAACCAGAGCCAGAGGAGCAAAACCAGAGCCCAAGTAATAAAACCAGAGTTAGAGGAACAAAACCAGAGCCCAAGGAATTAAACCAGAAGCTGAGGGAGAAAACCAGAGCCCGAGGAACAAAACCAGAGGATGAGGAACAAAACCAGATGTCGAGGAACAAAACCAGAGACAGAGGAACAAAAGGAGGGCCCGAGGAATAAAACCAAGTGTGGAGGAACAAAACCAGAGTCCGAGGAACAAAACCAGAGCCAGAGGAACAAAAGCAGTGCCCGAGGAAAATAATAAGTGCCCGAGGAATGAAACGAGAGCTAGAGAAACAAAACCAGAGCCCGAGGAACAAAACTAGAGCCTGAGGAACAAAACCAGAGCCCCAGGAACTAAACCAGAGCCCGAGGAACAAATCCAGAGCTTAAGGAACAAAACCAGAGCTCGAGGAACAAAACCAGAGCCCAAGGAAAAATAACAGAGGCCGAGGAAGAAAACCAGAGCCCGAGGAACAAAACCAGAGCCCAAGGAACTAAACCAGAGGGCAAGGAAGAAAACCAGAGCCTGAGGAACAAAACCAGAGCCCAAGGAACAAAACCAGATGTCGAGGAAAAAAACGAGAGACCGAGGAAAAAAAACAGAGTCCGAGGAACAAAACCAGTACCTGAGGCACTAAACCAGTGCCTGAGGAACAAAACCAAAGCCCGAGGAAGAAAACCAGAGCCCGAGGAAAAAAACCAGAGCCCGAGGAACAAATCCAGAGCCTGAAGAATAAAACCAGAGCCCGAGGAACAAAACCAGAGTCCGAGGAACCAAACCAGCGCCAGAGGAAGAAAACCAGAGCCCAAGGAATAAAACCAGAGCTGGAGGAACAAAAACAGAGCCCGAGGAACAAAAACAGAGCCCGAGTAATAAAACCAGAGTTAGAGGAACAAAACCAGAGCCCAAGGTATTAAACCAGAAGCTGAGGGAGAAAAGCAGAGCCCGAGGAACAAAACCAGAGGATAAGTAACAAAACCAGATGTCGAGGAACAAAACCAGAGACCGAGGAACAAAACCAGAGCCAGAGGAACAAAACCAGTGCCCGAGGAAAATAATCAGTGCCCGAGGAATGAAACGAGAGCTAGAGAAACAAAACCAGAGCCCGAGGAACAAAACTACAGCCTGAGGAACAAAACCAGAGTCCGAGGAAAAAAACCAGAGACTGAGGAACAAAACAAGAGCCCGAGGAACAAAACCAGAGCCCAAGGAATAAAACCAGAGCTGGAGGAACAAAACCAGAGCCAGAGGAGCAAAATCAGAGCCCAAGTAATAAAACCAGAGTTAGAGGAACAAAACCAGAGCCCAAGGAATTAAACCAGAAGCTGAGGGAGAAAACCAGAGCCCGAGGAACAAAACCAGAGGATGAGTAACAAAACCAGATGTCGAGGAACAAAACCAGAGCCCGAGGAACAAAACGAGAGCCCAAGGAATAAAACCAGAGCTGGAGGAACAAAACCAGAGCCCGAGGAGCAAAACCAGAGCCCGACAAAAAAAAACAGAGTTGGAGGAACAAAACAAGAGCCCAAGGATTAAAACCAGAGGCCGAGGAAGAAAACCAGAGCCCGAGGAACACAACCAGAGGCCTTGGAACTACACTAGAGCCCGAGGAACAAAACCAGAGCTTGAGGAACAAAACCAGAGCTGGAGGAAGAAAACCAGAGCCCAAGGAAGAAAACCAGAGCCTGAGGATCAAAACCAGAGACCGAGGAACAAAAGGAGGGCCCGAGGAATAAAACCAGGAGTCGAGGAACAAAACCAGAGCTCAAGGAACAAAACCAGAGACTGAGGAACAAAACAAGAGCCCGAGGAACAAAACCAGAGTCCGTGGACCTACACTAGAGGCCGAGGAACAAAACCAGAGCTGGAGGAACAAAATAAGACCCCGAGGAACAAAACCAGAGCCCAAGGAACTAAACCAGAGGGCAAGGAAGAAAACCAGAGCCTGAGGAACAAAACCAGAGCCCAAGGAACAAAACCAGATGTCGAGGAAAAAAACGAGGGACCGAGGAACAAAACCAGAGTCTGAGGAACAAAACCAGTACCTGAGGCACTAAACCAGTGCCTGAGGAACAAAACCAGAGCTGGAGGAACAAAACCAGAGCCCGAGGAACAAAACCAGAGCTCAAGGAACAAAACCAGAGGCCGAGGTAGAAAACCAGAGTCTGAAGGAAAAACCCAGTACCTGAGGAACTAAACCAGAGCCCAAGGAACAAATCCAGAGCTTAAGGAACAAAACCAGAGCTCGAGGAACAAAACCAGAGCCCAAGGAACAAACCCAGAGCCCGAGGAAGTAAACCAGAGCCTGAGGAACAAAACCATAGACCGAGGAACAAAAGGAGGGCGCGAGGGACAAAACCAGACTCCGAGAAACAAACCCAGAGCCCGAGGGAATAAATCAGGACCCGAGGAATTAAACCAGAGCCAGAGGAACAAAACCACAGCCCGAGGAAGAAAACCGGAGGCTGAGTAACTAAACCAGAGCCCGAGGAAAAAAAACAGAGCCCAAGGAATAAAACCAGAGCTGGAGGAACAAAACCAGAGCCAGAGGAGCAAAACCAGAGCCCAAGTAATAAAACCAGAGTTAGAGGAACAAAACCAGAGCCCAAGGAATTAAACCAGAAGCTGAGGGAGAAAACCAGAGCCCGAGGAACAAAACCAGAGGATGAGGAACAAAACCAGATGTCGAGGAACAAAACCAGAGACAGAGGAACAAAAGGAGGGCCCGAGGAATAAAACCAAGTGTGGAGGAACAAAACCAGAGTCCGAGGAACAAAACCAGAGCCAGAGGAACAAAAGCAGTGCCCGAGGAAAATAATAAGTGCCCGAGGAATGAAACGAGAGCTAGAGAAACAAAACCAGAGCACGAGGAACAAAACTAGAGCCTGAGGAACAAAACCAGAGCCCCAGGAACTAAACCAGAGCCCGAGGAACAAATCCAGAGCTTAAGGAACAAAACCAGAGCTCGAGGAAAAAAACCAGAGCCCAAGGAAAAAAAACAGAGGCCGAGGAAGAAAACCAGAGCCCGAGGAACAAAACCAGAGCCCAAGGAACTAAACCAGAGGGCAAGGAAGAAAACCAGAGCCTGAGGAACAAAACCAGAGCCCAAGGAACAAAACCAGATGTCGAGGAAAAAAACGAGAGACCGAGGAACAAATCCAGAGCCTGAAGAATAAAACCAGAGCCCGAGGAACAAAACCAGAGTCCGAGGAACCAAACCAGCGCCAGAGGAAGAAAACCAGAGACCAAGGAATAAAACCAGAGCTGGAGGAACAAAACCAGAGCTGGAGGATCAAAAACAGAGCCCGAGGAACAAAAACAGAGCCCGAGTAATAAAACCAGAGTTAGAGGAACAAAACCAGAGCCCAAGGTATTAAACCAGAAGCTGAGGGAGAAAAGCAGAGCCAGAGGAACAAAACCAGAGGATAAGTAACAAAACCAGATGTCGAGGAACAAAACCAGAGACCGAGGAACAAAACCAGAGCCAGAGGAACAAAACCAGTGCCCGAGGACAATAATCAGTGCCCGAGGAATGAAACGAGAGCTAGAGAAACAAAACCAGAGCCCGAGGAACAAAACTACAGCCTGAGGAACAAAACCAGAGCCCGAGGAACTAAACCAGAGCCCAAGGAACAAATCCAGAGCTTAAGGAACAAAACCAGAGCTCGAGGAACAAAACCAGAGCCCAAGGAACAAACCAGACCCGAGGAATAAAACCAGAGCCTGAGGAACAAAACCATAGACCGAGGAACAAAAGGAGGGCCCGAGGGACAAAACCAGAGTCCGAGGAACAAACCCAGAGCCCAAGGGAATAAATCAGGACCCGAGGAATTAAACCAGAGGCAGAGGAACAAAACCACAGCCCGAGGAAGAAAACCGGAGACTGAGTAACTAAACAAGAGCCCAAGGAACAAAACCAGAGCCCAAGGAAAAAAAACAGAGGCCGAGGAAAAAAACCAGAGCCCGAGGAACAAATCCAGAGCCTGAAGAATAAAACCAGAGCTGGAGGAACAAAACCAGAGTCCGAGGAACCAAACCAGTGCCAGAGGAACAAAACCAGAGCTCAAGGAATTAAACCAGAAGCTGAGGGAGAAAACCAGAGCCCGACGAACAAAACTAGAGGAAGAGTAACAAATCCAGATGTCGAGTAACAAAACCAGAGTTCGAGGAACAAAAGGAGGGCCCGAGGAATAAAACCAGTGCCCGAGGACAATAATCAGTGCCCGAGGAATAAAACGAGAGCTAGAGAAACAAAACCAGAGCCTGATAACCAAACTAGAGCCTGAAGAACAAAACCAGAGCTGGAGGAACAAAACCAGAGCTGGAGGAACAAAACCAGAGCCCAAGGAACAAAATTAGAGGCTGAGGAAGAAAACCAGAGTCTGAAGGAAAAACCCAGTACCTGAGGAACTAAACCAGAGCCCAAGGAACAAATCCAGAGCTTAAGGAACAAAACCAGAGCTCGAGGAACAAAACCAGAGCCCAAGGAACAAACCCAGAGCCCGAGGAAGAAAACCAGAGCCTGAGGAACAAAACCATAGACCGAGGAACAAAATGAGGGCGCGAGGGACAAAACCAGACTCCGAGGAACAAACCCAGAGCTCGAGGGAATAAATCAGGACCCGAGGAATTAAACCAGAGCCAGAGGAACAAAACCACAGCCCGAGGAAGAAAACCAGAGCCTGAGGAAAAAAACCAGAGCCCGAGGAACAAAACCAGAGCCCGAGGAACAAAACCAGAGCCCAAGGAACAAAACCAGAGCTCAAGGAACAAAACCAGATGTCGAGGAAGAAATCCAGAGTCTGAGGGAAAAACCCAGTACCTGAGGAACTAAACCAGAGCCCGAGGAACAAAACCACAGCCCGAGGAAGAAAACCGGAGACTGAGTAATTAAACCACAGTCCGAGGAACAAAACCAGAGCCCGAGGAAGAAAACCAGAGCCCGAGGAGCAAAACCAGAGCCCGACAAAAAAAACCAGAGTTGGAGGAACAAAACAGGAGCCCAAGGATTAAAACCAGAGCCCGAGGAAGAAAACCAGAGCCCGAGGAACAAAAACAGAGGCCTTGGAACTACACTAGAGCCTGAGGAACAAAACCAGAGCTCGAGGAAGAAAACCAGAGCCCTAGGAAAAAAAACAGACCCCGAGGAAGAAAAAAAGGACCCAAGAAACTACACCAGAGCCCGAGGAAAAAAACCAGAGCTGGAGGAAAGAAACCAGAGCCCGAGGAACAAAACCAGAGCCCAAGGAAAAAAAACAGAGGCCAAGGAACAAAACTAGAGCCCTAGAAACTAAACCAGAGGGCAAGGAAGAAAACCATAGCCTGAGGAACAAAACCAGAGCCCAAGGAACAAAACCAGATGCCGAGGAAAAAACGAGAGACCGAGGAACAAAACCAGAACCCGAGGAACAAATCCAGAGCCCAAGGAACAAATCCAGAGCCCGAGGAAAAAAACCAGATTCCGAGGAACCAAACCAGTGCCAGAGGAAGAAAACCAGAGCCCAAGAAATAAAACCAGAGCTGGAGGAACAAAAACAGAGCCCGAGGAACAAAAACAGAGCCCAAGTAATAAAACCAGAGTTAGAGGAACAAAACGAGAGCCCAAGGAATTCAACCAGAAGCTGAGGGAGAAAACCAGAGCCCGACGAACAAAACCAGAGGAAGAGTAACAAAACCAGATGTCGAGGAACAAAACCAGAGACCGAGGAACAAAACCAGAGCCAGAGGAACAAAACCAGTGCCCGAGGAAAATAATCAGTGCCCGAGGAATGAAACGAGAACTAGAGAAACAAAACCAGAGCCCGAGGAACAAAACTACAGCCTGAGGAACAAAACCAGAGCCCGAGGAACTAAACCAGAGCCCAAGGAACAAATCCAGAGCCCCAGGAACAAAACCAGAGCTCGAGGAACAAAACCAGAGCCCAAGGAACAAACCCAGAGCCCGAGGAAGAAAACCAGAGCCTGAGGAACAAAACCATAGACGGAGGAACAAAAGGAGGGCCCGAGGGACAAAACCAGAGTCCGAGGAACAAACCCAGAGCCCGAGGGAATAAATCAGGACCCGAGGAATTAAACCAGAGGCAGAGGAACAAAACCACAGCCCGAGGAAGAAAACCGGAGACTGAGTAACTAAACAAGAGCCCAAGGAACAAAACCAGAGCCCAAGGAAAAAAAACAGAGGCCGAGGAAGAAAACCAGAGCCCGAGGAACAAAACCAGAGCCCAAGGAACTAAACCAGAGGGCAAGGAAGAAAACCAGAGCCTGAGGAACAAAACCAGAGCCCAAGGAACAAAACCAGATGTCGAGGAAAAAAACGAGAGACCGAGGAACAAATCCAGAGCCTGAAGAATAAAACCAGAGCCCGAGGAACAAAACCAGAGTCCGAGGAGCCAAACCAGCACCAGAGGAAGAAAACCAGAGCCCAAGGAATAAAACCAGAGCTGGAGGAACAAAAACAGAGCCCGAGGAACAAAAACAGAGCCCGAGTAATAAAACCAGAGTTAGAGGAACAAAACCAGAGCCCAAGGTATTAAACCAGAAGCTGAGGGAGAAAAGCAGAGCCCGAGGAACAAAACCAGAGGATAAGTAACAAAACCAGATGTCGAGGAACAAAACCAGAGACCGAGGAACAAAACCAGAGCCGGAGGAACAAAACCAGTGCCCGAGGAAAATAATCAGTGCCCGAGGAATGAAACGAGAGCTAGAGAAACAAAACCAGAGCCCGAGGAACAAAACTACAGCCTGAGGAACAAAACCAGAGCCCGAGGAACTAAACCAGAGCCCAAGGAACAAATCCAGAGCTTAAGGAACAAAACCAGAGCTCGAGGAACAAAACCAGAGCCCAAGGAACAAACCAGAGCCCGAGGAATAAAACCAGAGCCTGAGGAACAAAACCATAGACCGAGGAACAAAAGGAGGGCGCGAGGGACAAAACCAGACTCCGAGAAACAAACCCAGAGCCCGAGGGAATAAATCAGGACCCGAGGAATTAAAGCAGAGCCAGAGGAACAAAACCACAGCCCGAGGAAGAAAACCGGAGGCTGAGTAACTAAACCAGAGCCCGAGGAAAAAAAACAGAGCCCAAGGAATAAAACCAGAGCTGGAGGAACAAAACCAGAGCCAGAGGAGCAAAACCAGAGCCCAAGTAATAAAACCAGAGTTAGAGGAACAAAACCAGAGCCCAAGGAATTAAACCAGAAGCTGAGGGAGAAAACCAGAGCCCGAGGAACAAAACCAGAGGATGAGGAACAAAACCAGATGTCGAGGAACAAAACCAGAGACAGAGGAACAAAAGGAGGGCCCGAGGAATAAAACCAAGTGTGGAGGAACAAAACCAGAGTCCGAGGAACAAAACCAGAGCCAGAGGAACAAAAGCAGTGCCCGAGGAAAATAATCAGTGCCCGAGGAATGAAACGAGAGCTAGAGAAACAAAACCAGAGCCCGAGGAACAAAACTAGAGCCTGAGGAACAAAACCAGAGCCCCAGGAACTAAACCAGAGCCCGAGGAACAAATCCAGAGCTTAAGGAACAAAACCAGAGCTCGAGGAACAAAACCAGAGCCCAAGGAAAAAAAACAGAGGCCGAGGAAGAAAACCAGAGCCCGAGGAACAAAACCAGAGCCCAAGGAACTAAACCAGAGGGCAAGGAAGAAAACCAGAGCCTGAGGAACAAAACCAGAGCCCAAGGAACAAAACCAGATGTCGAGGAAAAAAACGAGAGACCGAGGAAAAAAAACAGAGTCCGAGGAACAAAACCAGTACCTGAGGCACTAAACCAGTGCCTGAGGAACAAAACCAAAGCCCGAGGAAGAAAACCAGAGCCCGAGGAAAAAAACCAGAGCCCGAGGAACAAATCCAGAGCCTGAAGAATAAAACCAGAGCCCGAGGAACAAAACCAGAGTCCGAGGAACCAAACCAGCGCCAGAGGAAGAAAACCAGAGCCCAAGGAATAAAACCAGAGCTGGAGGAACAAAAACAGAGCCCGAGGAACAAAAACAGAGCCCGAGTAATAAAACCAGAGTTAGAGGAACAAAACCAGAGCCCAAGGTATTAAACCAGAAGCTGAGGGAGAAAAGCAGAGCCCGAGGAACAAAACCAGAGGATAAGTAACAAAACCAGATGTCGAGGAACAAAACCAGAGACCGAGGAACAAAACCAGAGCCAGAGGAACAAAACCAGTGCCCGAGGAAAATAATCAGTGCCCGAGGAATGAAACGAGAGCTAGAGAAACAAAACCAGAGCCCGAGGAACAAAACTACAGCCTGAGGAACAAAACCAGAGTCCGAGGAAAAAAACCAGACCCCAAGGAATAAAACCAGATGTCGAGGAACAAAACCAGAGCTCAAGGAACAAAACCAGAGACTGAGGAACAAAACAAGAGCCCGAGGAACAAAACCAGAGCCCAAGGAATAAAACCAGAGCTGGAGGAACAAAACCAGAGCCAGAGGAGCAAAACCAGAGCCCAAGTAATAAAACCAGAGTTAGAGGAACAAAACCAGAGCCCAAGGAATTAAACCAGAAGCTGAGGGAGAAAACCAGAGCCCGAGGAACAAAACCAGAGGATGAGGAACAAAACCAGATGTCGAGGAACAAAACCAGAGCCCGAGGAACAAAACGAGAGCCCAAGGAATAAAACCAGAGCTGGAGGAACAAAACCAGAGCCCGAGGAGCAAAACCAGAGCCCGACAAAAAAAAACAGAGTTGGAGGAACAAAACAAGAGCCCAAGGATTAAAACCAGAGGCCGAGGAAGAAAACCAGAGCCCGAGGAACAAAACCAGAGCTTGAGGAACAAAACCAGAGCTGGAGGAAGAAAACCAGAGCCCAAGGAAGAAAACCAGAGCCTGAGGATCAAAACCAGAGACCGAGGAACAAAAGGAGGGCCCGAGGAATAAAACCAGGAGTCGAGGAACAAAACCAGAGCCCAAGGAACAAAACCAGAGACTGAGGAACAAAACAAGAGCCCGAGGAACAAAACCAGAGTCCGTGGACCTACACTAGAGGCCGAGGAACAAAAGCAGAGCTGGAGGAACAAAATAAGACCCCGAGGAACAAAACCAGAGCCCAAGGAACTAAACCAGAGGGCAAGGAAGAAAACCAGAGCCTGAGGAACAAAACCAGAGCCCAAGGAACAAAACCAGATGTCGAGGAAAAAAACGAGGGACCGAGGAACAAAACCAGAGTCTGAGGAACAAAACCAGTACCTGAGGCACTAAACCAGTGCCTGAGGAACAAAACCAGAGCTGGAGGAACAAAACCAGAGCCCGAGGAACAAAACCAGAGCTCAAGGAACAAAACCAGAGGCCGAGGTAGAAAACCAGAGTCTGAAGGAAAAACCCAGTACCTGAGGAACTAAACCAGAGCCCAAGGAACAAATCCAGAGCTTAAGGAACAAAACCAGAGCTCGAGGAACAAAACCAGAGCTCAAGGAACAAACCCAGAGCCCGAGGAAGAAAACCAGAGCCTGAGGAACAAAACCATAGACCGAGGAACAAAAGGAGGGCGTGAGGGACAAAACCAGACTCCGAGAAACAAACCCAGAGCCCGAGGGAATAAATCAGGACCCGAGGAATTAAACCAGAGCCAGAGGAACAAAACCACAGCCGAGGAAGAAAACCGGAGACTGAGTAACTAAACCAGAGCCCGAGGAACAAAACCAGAGCCCAAGGAATAAAACCATAGCCTGAGGAACAAAACCAGAGCCAGAGGAGCAAAACCAGAGCCCAAGTAATAAAACCAGAGTTAGAGGAACAAAACCAGAGCCCAAGGAATTAAACCAGAAGCTGAGGGAGAAAAGCAGAGCCCGAGGAACAAAACCAGAGGATAAGTAACAAAACCAGATGTCGAGGAACAAAACCAGAGACCGAGGAACAAAACCAGAGCCAGAGGAACAAAACCAGTGCCCGAGGAAAATAATCAGTGCCCGAGGAATGAAACGAGAGCTAGAGAAACAAAACCAGAGCCCGAGGAACAAAACTACAGCCTGAGGAACAAAACCAGAGCCCGAGGAACTAAACCAGAGCCCAAGGAACAAATCCAGAGCTTAAGGAACAAAACCAGAGCTCGAGGAACAAAACCAGAGCCCAAGGAACAAACCAGAGCCCGAGGAATAAAACCAGAGCCTGAGGAACAAAACCATAGACCGAGGAACAAAAGGAGGGCCCGAGGGACAAAACCAGACTCCGAGAAACAAACCCAGAGCCCGAGGGAATAAATCAGGACCCGAGGAATTAAAGCAGAGCCAGAGGAACAAAACCACAGACCGAGGAAGAAAACCGGAGGCTGAGTAACTAAACCAGAGCCCGAGGAAAAAAAACAGAGCCCAAGGAATAAAACCAGAGCTGGAGGAACAAAACCAGAGCCAGAGGAGCAAAACCAGAGCCCAAGTAATAAAACCAGAGTTAGAGGAACAAAACCAGAGCCCAAGGAATTAAACCAGAAGCTGAGGGAGAAAACCAGAGCCCGAGGAACAAAACCAGAGGATGAGGAACAAAACCAGATGTCGAGGAACAAAACCAGAGACAGAGGAACAAAAGGAGGGCCCGAGGAATAAAACCAAGTGTGGAGGAACAAAACCAGAGTCCGAGGAACAAAACCAGAGCCAGAGGAACAAAAGCAGTGCCCGAGGAAAATAATCAGTGCCCGAGGAATGAAACGAGAGCTAGAGAAACAAAACCAGAGCCCGAGGAACAAAACTAGAGCCTGAGGAACAAAACCAGAGCCCCAGGAACTAAACCAGAGCCCGAGGAACAAATCCAGAGCTTAAGGAACAAAACCAGAGCTCGAGGAACAAAACCAGAGCCCAAGGAAAAAAAACAGAGGCCGAGGAAGAAAACCAGAGCCCGAGGAACAAAACCAGAGCCCAAGGAACTAAACCAGAGGGCAAGGAAGAAAACCAGAGCCTGAGGAACAAAACCAGAGCCCAAGGAACAAAACCAGATGTCGAGGAAAAAAACGAGAGACCGAGGAAAAAAAACAGAGTCCGAGGAACAAAACCAGTACCTGAGGCACTAAACCAGTGCCTGAGGAACAAAACCAAAGCCCGAGGAAGAAAACCAGAGCCCGAGGAAAAAAACCAGAGCCCGAGGAACAAATCCAGAGCCTGAAGAATAAAACCAGAGCCCGAGGAACAAAACCAGAGTCCGAGGAACCAAACCAGCGCCAGAGGAAGAAAACCAGAGCCCAAGGAATAAAACCAGAGCTGGAGGAACAAAAACAGAGCCCGAGGAACAAAAACAGAGCCCGAGTAATAAAACCAGAGTTAGAGGAACAAAACCAGAGCCCAAGGTATTAAACCAGAAGCTGAGGGAGAAAAGCAGAGCCCGAGGAACAAAACCAGAGGATAAGTAACAAAACCAGATGTCGAGGAACAAAACCAGAGACCGAGGAACAAAACCAGAGCCAGAGGAACAAAACCAGTGCCCGAGGAAAATAATCAGTGCCCGAGGAATGAAACGAGAGCTAGAGAAACAAAACCAGAGCCCGAGGAACAAAACTACAGCCTGAGGAACAAAACCAGAGTCCGAGGAAAAAAACCAGACCCCAAGGAATAAAACCAGATGTCGAGGAACAAAACCAGAGCTCAAGGAACAAAACCAGAGACTGAGGAACAAAACAAGAGCCCGAGGAACAAAACCAGAGCCCAAGGAATAAAACCAGAGCTGGAGGAACAAAACCAGAGCCAGAGGAGCAAAACCAGAGCCCAAGTAATAAAACCAGAGTTAGAGGAACAAAACCAGAGCCCAAGGAATTAAACCAGAAGCTGAGGGAGAAAACCAGAGCCCGAGGAACAAAACCAGAGGATGAGGAACAAAACCAGATGTCGAGGAACAAAACCAGAGCCCGAGGAACAAAACGAGAGCCCAAGGAATAAAACCAGAGCTGGAGGAACAAAACCAGAGCCCGAGGAGCAAAACCAGAGCCCGACAAAAAAAAACAGAGTTGGAGGAACAAAACAAGAGCCCAAGGATTAAAACCAGAGGCCGAGGAAGAAAACCAGAGCCCGAGGAACAAAACCAGAGCTTGAGGAACAAAACCAGAGCTGGAGGAAGAAAACCAGAGCCCAAGGAAGAAAACCAGAGCCTGAGGATCAAAACCAGAGACCGAGGAACAAAAGGAGGGCCCGAGGAATAAAACCAGGAGTCGAGGAACAAAACCAGAGCCCAAGGAACAAAACCAGAGACTGAGGAACAAAACAAGAGCCCGAGGAACAAAACCAGAGTCCGTGGACCTACACTAGAGGCCGAGGAACAAAAGCAGAGCTGGAGGAACAAAATAAGACCCCGAGGAACAAAACCAGAGCCCAAGGAACTAAACCAGAGGGCAAGGAAGAAAACCAGAGCCTGAGGAACAAAACCAGAGCCCAAGGAACAAAACCAGATGTCGAGGAAAAAAACGAGGGACCGAGGAACAAAACCAGAGTCTGAGGAACAAAACCAGTACCTGAGGCACTAAACCAGTGCCTGAGGAACAAAACCAGAGCTGGAGGAACAAAACCAGAGCCCGAGGAACAAAACCAGAGCTCAAGGAACAAAACCAGAGGCCGAGGTAGAAAACCAGAGTCTGAAGGAAAAACCCAGTACCTGAGGAACTAAACCAGAGCCCAAGGAACAAATCCAGAGCTTAAGGAACAAAACCAGAGCTCGAGGAACAAAACCAGAGCTCAAGGAACAAACCCAGAGCCCGAGGAAGAAAACCAGAGCCTGAGGAACAAAACCATAGACCGAGGAACAAAAGGAGGGCGCGAGGGACAAAACCAGACTCCGAGAAACAAACCCAGAGCCCGAGGGAATAAATCAGGACCCGAGGAATTAAACCAGAGCCAGAGGAACGAAACCACAGCCGAGGAAGAAAACCGGAGACTGAGTAACTAAACCAGAGCCCGAGGAACAAAACCAGAGCCCAAGGAATAAAACCATAGCCTGAGGAACAAAACCAGAGCCAGAGGAGCAAAACCAGAGCCCAAGTAATAAAACCAGAGTTAGAGGAACAAAACCAGAGCCCAAGGAATTAAACCAGAAGCTGAGGGAGAAAAGCAGAGCCCGAGGAACAAAACCAGAGGATAAGTAACAAAACCAGATGTCGAGGAACAAAACCAGAGACCGAGGAACAAAACCAGAGCCAGAGGAACAAAACCAGTGCCCGAGGAAAATAATCAGTGCCCGAGGAATGAAACGAGAGCTAGAGAAACAAAACCAGAGCCCGAGGAACAAAACTACAGCCTGAGGAACAAAACCAGAGCCCGAGGAACTAAACCAGAGCCCAAGGAACAAATCCAGAGCTTAAGGAACAAAACCAGAGCTCGAGGAACAAAACCAGAGCCCAAGGAACAAACCAGAGCCCGAGGAATAAAACCAGAGCCTGAGGAACAAAACCATAGACCGAGGAACAAAAGGAGGGCCCGAGGGACAAAACCAGACTCCGAGAAACAAACCCAGAGCCCGAGGGAATAAATCAGGACCCGAGGAATTAAAGCAGAGCCAGAGGAACAAAACCACAGCCCGAGGAAGAAAACCGGAGGCTGAGTAACTAAACCAGAGCCCGAGGAAAAAAAACAGAGCCCAAGGAATAAAACCAGAGCTGGAGGAACAAAACCAGAGCCAGAGGAGCAAAACCAGAGCCCAAGTAATAAAACCAGAGTTAGAGGAACAAAACCAGAGCCCAAGGAATTAAACCAGAAGCTGAGGGAGAAAACCAGAGCCCGAGGAACAAAACCAGAGGATGAGGAACAAAACCAGATGTCGAGGAACAAAACCAGAGACAGAGGAACAAAAGGAGGGCCCGAGGAATAAAACCAAGTGTGGAGGAACAAAACCAGAGTCCGAGGAACAAAACCAGAGCCAGAGGAACAAAAGCAGTGCCCGAGGAAAATAATCAGTGCCCGAGGAATGAAACGAGAGCTAGAGAAACAAAACCAGAGCCCGAGGAACAAAACTAGAGCCTGAGGAACAAAACCAGAGCCCCAGGAACTAAACCAGAGCCCGAGGAACAAATCCAGAGCTTAAGGAACAAAACCAGAGCTCGAGGAACAAAACCAGAGCCCAAGGAAAAAAAACAGAGGCCGAGGAAGAAAACCAGAGCCCGAGGAACAAAACCAGAGCCCAAGGAACTAAACCAGAGGGCAAGGAAGAAAACCAGAGCCTGAGGAACAAAACCAGAGCCCAAGGAACAAAACCAGATGTCGAGGAAAAAAACGAGAGACCGAGGAAAAAAAACAGAGTCCGAGGAACAAAACCAGTACCTGAGGCACTAAACCAGTGCCTGAGGAACAAAACCAAAGCCCGAGGAAGAAAACCAGAGCCCGAGGAAAAAAACCAGAGCCCGAGGAACAAATCCAGAGCCTGAAGAATAAAACCAGAGCCCGAGGAACAAAACCAGAGTCCGAGGAACCAAACCAGCGCCAGAGGAAGAAAACCAGAGCCCAAGGAATAAAACCAGAGCTGGAGGAACAAAAACAGAGCCCGAGGAACAAAAACAGAGCCCGAGTAATAAAACCAGAGTTAGAGGAACAAAACCAGAGCCCAAGGTATTAAACCAGAAGCTGAGGGAGAAAAGCAGAGCCCGAGGAACAAAACCAGAGGATAAGTAACAAAACCAGATGTCGAGGAACAAAACCAGAGACCGAGGAACAAAACCAGAGCCAGAGGAACAAAACCAGTGCCCGAGGAAAATAATCAGTGCCCGAGGAATGAAACGAGAGCTAGAGAAACAAAACCAGAGCCCGAGGAACAAAACTACAGCCTGAGGAACAAAACCAGAGTCCGAGGAAAAAAACCAGACCCCAAGGAATAAAACCAGATGTCGAGGAACAAAACCAGAGCTCAAGGAACAAAACCAGAGACTGAGGAACAAAACAAGAGCCCGAGGAACAAAACCAGAGCCCAAGGAATAAAACCAGAGCTGGAGGAACAAAACCAGAGCCAGAGGAGCAAAACCAGAGCCCAAGTAATAAAACCAGAGTTAGAGGAACAAAACCAGAGCCCAAGGAATTAAACCAGAAGCTGAGGGAGAAAACCAGAGCCCGAGGAACAAAACCAGAGGATGAGGAACAAAACCAGATGTCGAGGAACAAAACCAGAGCCCGAGGAACAAAACGAGAGCCCAAGGAATAAAACCAGAGCTGGAGGAACAAAACCAGAGCCCGAGGAGCAAAACCAGAGCCCGACAAAAAAAAACAGAGTTGGAGGAACAAAACAAGAGCCCAAGGATTAAAACCAGAGGCCGAGGAAGAAAACCAGAGCCCGAGGAACAAAACCAGAGCTTGAGGAACAAAACCAGAGCTGGAGGAAGAAAACCAGAGCCCAAGGAAGAAAACCAGAGCCTGAGGATCAAAACCAGAGACCGAGGAACAAAAGGAGGGCCCGAGGAATAAAACCAGGAGTCGAGGAACAAAACCAGAGCCCAAGGAACAAAACCAGAGACTGAGGAACAAAACAAGAGCCCGAGGAACAAAACCAGAGTCCGTGGACCTACACTAGAGGCCGAGGAACAAAAGCAGAGCTGGAGGAACAAAATAAGACCCCGAGGAACAAAACCAGAGCCCAAGGAACTAAACCAGAGGGCAAGGAAGAAAACCAGAGCCTGAGGAACAAAACCAGAGCCCAAGGAACAAAACCAGATGTCGAGGAAAAAAACGAGGGACCGAGGAACAAAACCAGAGTCTGAGGAACAAAACCAGTACCTGAGGCACTAAACCAGTGCCTGAGGAACAAAACCAGAGCTGGAGGAACAAAACCAGAGCCCGAGGAACAAAACCAGAGCTCAAGGAACAAAACCAGAGGCCGAGGTAGAAAACCAGAGTCTGAAGGAAAAACCCAGTACCTGAGGAACTAAACCAGAGCCCAAGGAACAAATCCAGAGCTTAAGGAACAAAACCAGAGCTCGAGGAACAAAACCAGAGCTCAAGGAACAAACCCAGAGCCCGAGGAAGAAAACCAGAGCCTGAGGAACAAAACCATAGACCGAGGAACAAAAGGAGGGCGCGAGGGACAAAACCAGACTCCGAGAAACAAACCCAGAGCCCGAGGGAATAAATCAGGACCCGAGGAATTAAACCAGAGCCAGAGGAACGAAACCACAGCCGAGGAAGAAAACCGGAGACTGAGTAACTAAACCAGAGCCCGAGGAACAAAACCAGAGCCCAAGGAATAAAACCATAGCCTGAGGAACAAAACCAGAGCCAGAGGAGCAAAACCAGAGCCCAAGTAATAAAACCAGAGTTAGAGGAACAAAACCAGAGCCCAAGGAATTAAACCAGAAGCTGAGGGAGAAAACCAGAGCCCGAGGAACAGAACCAGAGGATGAGTAACAAAACCAGATGTCGAGGAACAAAACCAGAGACAAAGGAACAAAAGAAGGGCCCGAGGAATAAAACCAAGTGTGGAGGAACAAAACCAGAGTCCAAGGAACAAAACCAGAGCTAGAGGAACAAAACCAGTGCCCGAGGAAAATAATCAGTGCCCGAGGAATGAAACGAGAGCTAGAGAAACAAAACCAGAGCCCGAGGAACAAAACGAGAGCCCAAGGAATAAAACCAGAGCCTGAGGATCAAAACCAGAGCCCGAGGAGCAAAACCAGAGCCCGAGGAAAAAAAACAGAGTTGGAGGAACAAAACAAGAGGCCAAGGATTAAAACCAGAGGCCGAGGAAGAAAACCAGAGCTTGAGGAACAAAACCAGAGCCCGAGGAACAAAACCAGAGCCCGAGGAACAAAACCAGAGCTGGAGGAACAAAACCAGAGCCCAAGAAAGAAAACCAGAGCCTGAGGATCAAAACCAGAGACCGAGGAACAAAAGGAGGGCCCGAGGAATAAAACCAGGAGTCGAGGAACAAAACCAGAGTCCGAGGGAAAAAACCAGAGCCCAAGGAATAAAACCAGATGTCGAGGAACAAAACCAGAGCTCAAGGAACAAAACCAGAGACTGAGGAACAAAACAAGAGCCCGAGGAACAAAACCAGAGTCCATGGACCTACACTAGAGGCCGAGGAACAAAACCAGAGCTGGAGGAACAAAATAAGACCCCGAGGAACAAAACCAGAGCCCAAGGAACAAAACCAGATGTCGAGGAAAAAAACGAGGGACCGAGGAACAAAACCAGAGTCTGAGGAACAAAACCAGTACCTGAGGCACTAAACCAGTGCCTGAGGAACAAAACCAGAGCTGGAGGAACAAAACCAGAGCCCGAGGAACAAAACCAGAGCTCAAGGAACAAAACCAGAGGCCGAGGTAGAAAACCAGAGTCTGAAGGAAAAACCCAGTACCTGAGGAACTAAACCAGAGCCCAAGGAACAAATCCAGAGCTTAAGGAACAAAACCAGAGCTCGAGGAACAAAACCAGAGCCCAAGGAACAAACCCAGAGCCCGAGGAAGTAAACCAGAGCCTGAGGAACAAAACCATAGACCGAGGAACAAAAGGAGGGCCCGAGGGACAAAACCAGACTCCGAGAAACAAACCCAGAGCCCGAGGGAATAAATCAGGACCCGAGGAATTAAACCAGAGCCAGAGGAACAAAACCACAGCCCGAGGAAGAAAACCGGAGGCTGAGTAACTAAACCAGAGCCCGAGGAAAAAAAACAGAGCCCAAGGAATAAAACCAGAGCTGGAGGAACAAAACCAGAGCCAGAGGAGCAAAACCAGAGCCCAAGTAATAAAACCAGAGTTAGAGGAACAAAACCAGAGCCCAAGGAATTAAACCAGAAGCTGAGGGAGAAAACCAGAGCCCGAGGAACAAAACCAGAGGATGAGGAACAAAACCAGATGTCGAGGAACAAAACCAGAGACAGAGGAACAAAAGGAGGGCCCGAGGAATAAAACCAAGTGTGGAGGAACAAAACCAGAGTCCGAGGAACAAAACCAGAGCCAGAGGAACAAAAGCAGTGCCCGAGGAAAATAATCAGTGCCCGAGGAATGAAACGAGAGCTAGAGAAACAAAACCAGAGCCCGAGGAACAAAACTAGAGCCTGAGGAACAAAACCAGAGCCCCAGGAACTAAACCAGAGCCCGAGGAACAAATCCAGAGCTTAAGGAACAAAACCAGAGCTCGAGGAACAAAACCAGAGCCCAAGGAAAAATAACAGAGGCCGAGGAAGAAAACCAGAGCCCGAGGAACAAAACCAGAGCCCAAGGAACTAAACCAGAGGGCAAGGAAGAAAACCAGAGCCTGAGGAACAAAACCAGAGCCCAAGGAACAAAACCAGATGTCGAGGAAAAAAACGAGAGACCGAGGAAAAAAAACAGAGTCCGAGGAACAAAACCAGTACCTGAGGCACTAAACCAGTGCCTGAGGAACAAAACCAAAGCCCGAGGAAGAAAACCAGAGCCCGAGGAAAAAAACCAGAGCCCGAGGAACAAATCCAGAGCCTGAAGAATAAAACCAGAGCCCGAGGAACAAAACCAGAGTCCGAGGAACCAAACCAGCGCCAGAGGAAGAAAACCAGAGCCCAAGGAATAAAACCAGAGCTGGAGGAACAAAAACAGAGCCCGAGGAACAAAAACAGAGCCCGAGTAATAAAACCAGAGTTAGAGGAACAAAACCAGAGCCCAAGGTATTAAACCAGAAGCTGAGGGAGAAAAGCAGAGCCCGAGGAACAAAACCAGAGGATAAGTAACAAAACCAGATGTCGAGGAACAAAACCAGAGACCGAGGAACAAAACCAGAGCCAGAGGAACAAAACCAGTGCCCGAGGAAAATAATCAGTGCCCGAGGAATGAAACGAGAGCTAGAGAAACAAAACCAGAGCCCGAGGAACAAAACTACAGCCTGAGGAACAAAACCAGAGTCCGAGGAAAAAAACCAGACCCCAAGGAATAAAACCAGATGTCGAGGAACAAAACCAGAGCTCAAGGAACAAAACCAGAGACTGAGGAACAAAACAAGAGCCCGAGGAACAAAACCAGAGCCCAAGAAATAAAACCATAGCCTGAGGAACAAAACCAGAGCCAGAGGAGCAAAACCAGAGCCCAAGTAATAAAACCAGAGTTAGAGGAACAAAACCAGAGCCCAAGGAATTAAACCAGAAGCTGAGGGAGAAAACCAGAGCCCGAGGAACAGAACCAGAGGATGAGTAACAAAACCAGATGTCGAGGAACAAAACCAGAGACAAAGGAACAAAAGAAGGGCCCGAGGAATAAAACCAAGTGTGGAGGAACAAAACCAGAGTCCAAGGAACAAAACCAGAGCTAGAGGAACAAAACCGTGCCCGAGGAAAATAATCAGTGCCCGAGGAATGAAACGAGAGCTAGAGAAACAAAACCAGAGCCCGAGGAACAAAACGAGAGCCCAAGGAATAAAACCAGAGCCTGAGGATCAAAACCAGAGCCCGAGGAGCAAAACCAGAGCCCGAGGAAAAAAAACAGAGTTGGAGGAACAAAACAAGAGGCCAAGGATTAAAACCAGAGGCCGAGGAAGAAAACCAGAGCTTGAGGAACAAAACCAGAGCCCGAGGAATAAAACCAGAGCCCGAGGAACAAAACCAGAGCTGGAGGAACAAAACCAGAGCCCAAGGAAGAAAACCAGAGCCTGAGGATCAAAACCAGAGACCGAGGAACAAAAGGAGGGCCCGAGGAATAAAACCAGGAGTCGAGGAACAAAACCAGAGTCCGAGGGAAAAAACCAGAGCCCAAGGAATAAAACCAGATGTCGAGGAACAAAACCAGAGCTCAAGGAACAAAACCAGAGACTGAGGAACAAAACAAGAGCCCGAGGAACAAAACCAGAGTCCATGGACCTACACTAGAGGCCGAGGAAGAAAACCAGAGCTGGAGGAACAAAATAAGACCCCGAGGAACAAAACCAGAGCCCAAGGAACAAATCCAGAGCTTAAGGAACAAAACCAGAGCTCGAGGAACAAAACCAGAGCCCAAGGAACAAACCCAGAGCCCGAGGAAGTAAACCAGAGCCTGAGGAACAAAACCATAGACCGAGGAACAAAAGGAGGGCCCGAGGGACAAAACCAGACTCCGAGAAACAAACCCAGAGCCCGAGGGAATAAATCAGGACCCGAGGAATTAAACCAGAGCCAGAGGAACAAAACCACAGCCCGAGGAAGAAAACCGGAGGCTGAGTAACTAAACCAGAGCCCGAGGAAAAAAAACAGAGCCCAAGGAATAAAACCAGAGCTGGAGGAACAAAACCAGAGCCAGAGGAGCAAAACCAGAGCCCAAGTAATAAAACCAGAGTTAGAGGAACAAAACCAGAGCCCAAGGAATTAAACCAGAAGCTGAGGGAGAAAACCAGAGCCCGAGGAACAAAACCAGAGGATGAGGAACAAAACCAGATGTCGAGGAACAAAACCAGAGACAGAGGAACAAAAGGAGGGCCCGAGGAATAAAACCAAGTGTGGAGGAACAAAACCAGAGTCCGAGGAACAAAACCAGAGCCAGAGGAACAAAAGCAGTGCCCGAGGAAAATAATCAGTGCCCGAGGAATGAAACGAGAGCTAGAGAAACAAAACCAGAGCCCGAGGAACAAAACTAGAGCCTGAGGAACAAAACCAGAGCCCCAGGAACTAAACCAGAGCCCGAGGAACAAATCCAGAGCTTAAGGAACAAAACCAGAGCTCGAGGAACAAAACCAGAGCCCAAGGAAAAATAACAGAGGCCGAGGAAGAAAACCAGAGCCCGAGGAACAAAACCAGAGCCCAAGGAACTAAACCAGAGGGCAAGGAAGAAAACCAGAGCCTGAGGAACAAAACCAGAGCCCAAGGAACAAAACCAGATGTCGAGGAAAAAAACGAGAGACCGAGGAAAAAAAACAGAGTCCGAGGAACAAAACCAGTACCTGAGGCACTAAACCAGTGCCTGAGGAACAAAACCAAAGCCCGAGGAAGAAAACCAGAGCCCGAGGAAAAAAACCAGAGCCCGAGGAACAAATCCAGAGCCTGAAGAATAAAACCAGAGCCCGAGGAACAAAACCAGAGTCCGAGGAACCAAACCAGCGCCAGAGGAAGAAAACCAGAGCCCAAGGAATAAAACCAGAGCTGGAGGAACAAAAACAGAGCCCGAGGAACAAAAACAGAGCCCGAGTAATAAAACCAGAGTTAGAGGAACAAAACCAGAGCCCAAGGTATTAAACCAGAAGCTGAGGGAGAAAAGCAGAGCCCGAGGAACAAAACCAGAGGATAAGTAACAAAACCAGATGTCGAGGAACAAAACCAGAGACCGAGGAACAAAACCAGAGCCAGAGGAACAAAACCAGTGCCCGAGGAAAATAATCAGTGCCCGAGGAATGAAACGAGAGCTAGAGAAACAAAACCAGAGCCCGAGGAACAAAACTACAGCCTGAGGAACAAAACCAGAGTCCGAGGAAAAAAACCAGACCCCAAGGAATAAAACCAGATGTCGAGGAACAAAACCAGAGCTCAAGGAACAAAACCAGAGACTGAGGAACAAAACAAGAGCCCGAGGAACAAAACCAGAGCCCAAGAAATAAAACCATAGCCTGAGGAACAAAACCAGAGCCAGAGGAGCAAAACCAGAGCCCAAGTAATAAAACCAGAGTTAGAGGAACAAAACCAGAGCCCAAGGAATTAAACCAGAAGCTGAGGGAGAAAACCAGAGCCCGAGGAACAGAACCAGAGGATGAGTAACAAAACCAGATGTCGAGGAACAAAACCAGAGACAAAGGAACAAAAGAAGGGCCCGAGGAATAAAACCAAGTGTGGAGGAACAAAACCAGAGTCCAAGGAACAAAACCAGAGCTAGAGGAACAAAACCGTGCCCGAGGAAAATAATCAGTGCCCGAGGAATGAAACGAGAGCTAGAGAAACAAAACCAGAGCCCGAGGAACAAAACGAGAGCCCAAGGAATAAAACCAGAGCCTGAGGATCAAAACCAGAGCCCGAGGAGCAAAACCAGAGCCCGAGGAAAAAAAACAGAGTTGGAGGAACAAAACAAGAGGCCAAGGATTAAAACCAGAGGCCGAGGAAGAAAACCAGAGCTTGAGGAACAAAACCAGAGCCCGAGGAATAAAACCAGAGCCCGAGGAACAAAACCAGAGCTGGAGGAACAAAACCAGAGCCCAAGGAAGAAAACCAGAGCCTGAGGATCAAAACCAGAGACCGAGGAACAAAAGGAGGGCCCGAGGAATAAAACCAGGAGTCGAGGAACAAAACCAGAGTCCGAGGGAAAAAACCAGAGCCCAAGGAATAAAACCAGATGTCGAGGAACAAAACCAGAGCTCAAGGAACAAAACCAGAGACTGAGGAACAAAACAAGAGCCCGAGGAACAAAACCAGAGTCCATGGACCTACACTAGAGGCCGAGGAAGAAAACCAGAGCTGGAGGAACAAAATAAGACCCCGAGGAACAAAACCAGAGCCCAAGGAACTAAACCAGAGGGCAAGGAAGAAAACCAGAGCCTGAGGAACAAAACCAGAGCCCAAGGAACAAAACCAGATGTCGAGGAAAAAAACGAGGGACCGAGGAACAAAACCAGAGTCTGAGGAACAAAACCAGTACCTGAGGCACTAAACCAGTGCCTGAGGAACAAAACCAGAGCTGGAGGAACAAAACCAGAGCCCGAGGAACAAAACCAGAGCTCAAGGAACAAAACCAGAGGCCGAGGTAGAAAACCAGAGTCTGAAGGAAAAACCCAGTACCTGAGGAACTAAACCAGAGCCCAAGGAACAAATCCAGAGCTTAAGGAACAAAACCAGAGCTCGAGGAACAAAACCAGAGCCCAAGGAACAAACCCAGAGCCCGAGGAAGTAAACCAGAGCCTGAGGAACAAAACCATAGACCGAGGAACAAAAGGAGGGCGCGAGGGACAAAACCAGACTCCGAGAAACAAACCCAGAGCCCGAGGGAATAAATCAGGACCCGAGGAATTAAACCAGAGCCAGAGGAACAAAACCACAGCCCGAGGAAGAAAACCGGAGACTCAGTAACTAAACCAGAGCCCGAGGAAAAAAAACAGAGCCCAAGGAATAAAACCAGAGCTGGAGGAACAAAACCAGAGCCAGAGGAGCAAAACCAGAGCCCAAGTAATAAAACCAGAGTTAGAGGAACAAAACCAGAGCCCAAGGAATTAAACCAGAAGCTGAGGGAGAAAACCAGAGCCCGAGGAACAAAACCAGAGGATGAGGAACAAAACCAGATGTCGAGGAACAAAACCAGAGACAGAGGAACAAAAGGAGGGCCCGAGGAATAAAACCAAGTGTGGAGGAACAAAACCAGAGTCCGAGGAACAAAACCAGAGCCAGAGGAACAAAAGCAGTGCCCGAGGAAAATAATAAGTGCCCGAGGAATGAAACGAGAGCTAGAGAAACAAAACCAGAGCCCGAGGAACAAAACTAGAGCCTGAGGAACAAAACCAGAGCCCCAGGAACTAAACCAGAGCCCGAGGAACAAATCCAGAGCTTAAGGAACAAAACCAGAGCTCGAGGAACAAAACCAGAGCCCAAGGAAAAAAAACAGAGGCCGAGGAAGAAAACCAGAGCCCGAGGAACAAAACCAGAGCCCAAGGAACTAAACCAGAGGGCAAGGAAGAAAACCAGAGCCTGAGGAACAAAACCAGAGCCCAAGGAACAAAACCAGATGTCGAGGAAAAAAACGAGAGACCGAGGAAAAAAAACAGAGTCCGAGGAACAAAACCAGTACCTGAGGCACTAAACCAGTGCCTGAGGAACAAAACCAAAGCCCGAGGAAGAAAACCAGAGCCCGAGGAAAAAAACCAGAGCCCGAGGAACAAATCCAGAGCCTGAAGAATAAAACCAGAGCCCGAGGAACAAAACCAGAGTCCGAGGAACCAAACCAGCGCCAGAGGAAGAAAACCAGAGCCCAAGGAATAAAACCAGAGCTGGAGGAACAAAAACAGAGCCCGAGGAACAAAACCAGAGCCCGAGGAACAAAACCAGAGCTGGAGGAACAAAACCAGAGCCCAAGAAAGAAAACCAGAGCCTGAGGATCAAAACCAGAGACCGAGGAACAAAAGGAGGGCCCGAGGAATAAAACCAGGAGTCGAGGAACAAAACCAGAGTCCGAGGGAAAAAACCAGAGCCCAAGGAATAAAACCAGATGTCGAGGAACAAAACCAGAGCTCAAGGAACAAAACCAGAGACTGAGGAACAAAACAAGAGCCCGAGGAACAAAACCAGAGTCCATGGACCTACACTAGAGGCCGAGGAACAAAACCAGAGCTGGAGGAACAAAATAAGACCCCGAGGAACAAAACCAGAGCCCAAGGAACAAAACCAGATGTCGAGGAAAAAAACGAGGGACCGAGGAACAAAACCAGAGTCTGAGGAACAAAACCAGTACCTGAGGCACTAAACCAGTGCCTGAGGAACAAAACCAGAGCTGGAGGAACAAAACCAGAGCCCGAGGAACAAAACCAGAGCTCAAGGAACAAAACCAGAGGCCGAGGTAGAAAACCAGAGTCTGAAGGAAAAACCCAGTACCTGAGGAACTAAACCAGAGCCCAAGGAACAAATCCAGAGCTTAAGGAACAAAACCAGAGCTCGAGGAACAAAACCAGAGCCCAAGGAACAAACCCAGAGCCCGAGGAAGTAAACCAGAGCCTGAGGAACAAAACCATAGACCGAGGAACAAAAGGAGGGCCCGAGGGACAAAACCAGACTCCGAGAAACAAACCCAGAGCCCGAGGGAATAAATCAGGACCCGAGGAATTAAACCAGAGCCAGAGGAACAAAACCACAGCCCGAGGAAGAAAACCGGAGGCTGAGTAACTAAACCAGAGCCCGAGGAAAAAAAACAGAGCCCAAGGAATAAAACCAGAGCTGGAGGAACAAAACCAGAGCCAGAGGAGCAAAACCAGAGCCCAAGTAATAAAACCAGAGTTAGAGGAACAAAACCAGAGCCCAAGGAATTAAACCAGAAGCTGAGGGAGAAAACCAGAGCCCGAGGAACAAAACCAGAGGATGAGGAACAAAACCAGATGTCGAGGAACAAAACCAGAGACAGAGGAACAAAAGGAGGGCCCGAGGAATAAAACCAAGTGTGGAGGAACAAAACCAGAGTCCGAGGAACAAAACCAGAGCCAGAGGAACAAAAGCAGTGCCCGAGGAAAATAATCAGTGCCCGAGGAATGAAACGAGAGCTAGAGAAACAAAACCAGAGCCCGAGGAACAAAACT
The DNA here is from genome assembly GCF_964195595.1 of Calonectris borealis. Classification (NCBI taxonomy): domain Eukaryota; kingdom Metazoa; phylum Chordata; class Aves; order Procellariiformes; family Procellariidae; genus Calonectris; species Calonectris borealis. The sequence goes on along the minus strand of NW_027441466.1, from coordinate 209,184 downwards.
AGAGCCTGAGGAACAAAACCAGAGCCCCAGGAACTAAACCAGAGCCCGAGGAACAAATCCAGAGCTTAAGGAACAAAACCAGAGCTCGAGGAACAAAACCAGAGCCCAAGGAAAAATAACAGAGGCCGAGGAAGAAAACCAGAGCCCGAGGAACAAAACCAGAGCCCAAGGAACTAAACCAGAGGGCAAGGAAGAAAACCAGAGCCTGAGGAACAAAACCAGAGCCCAAGGAACAAAACCAGATGTCGAGGAAAAAAACGAGAGACCGAGGAAAAAAAACAGAGTCCGAGGAACAAAACCAGTACCTGAGGCACTAAACCAGTGCCTGAGGAACAAAACCAAAGCCCGAGGAAGAAAACCAGAGCCCGAGGAAAAAAACCAGAGCCCGAGGAACAAATCCAGAGCCTGAAGAATAAAACCAGAGCCCGAGGAACAAAACCAGAGTCCGAGGAACCAAACCAGCGCCAGAGGAAGAAAACCAGAGCCCAAGGAATAAAACCAGAGCTGGAGGAACAAAAACAGAGCCCGAGGAACAAAAACAGAGCCCGAGTAATAAAACCAGAGTTAGAGGAACAAAACCAGAGCCCAAGGTATTAAACCAGAAGCTGAGGGAGAAAAGCAGAGCCCGAGGAACAAAACCAGAGGATAAGTAACAAAACCAGATGTCGAGGAACAAAACCAGAGACCGAGGAACAAAACCAGAGCCAGAGGAACAAAACCAGTGCCCGAGGAAAATAATCAGTGCCCGAGGAATGAAACGAGAGCTAGAGAAACAAAACCAGAGCCCGAGGAACAAAACTACAGCCTGAGGAACAAAACCAGAGTCCGAGGAAAAAAACCAGACCCCAAGGAATAAAACCAGATGTCGAGGAACAAAACCAGAGCTCAAGGAACAAAACCAGAGACTGAGGAACAAAACAAGAGCCCGAGGAACAAAACCAGAGCCCAAGAAATAAAACCATAGCCTGAGGAACAAAACCAGAGCTAGAGGAGCAAAACCAGAGCCCAAGTAATAAAACCAGAGTTAGAGGAACAAAACCAGAGCCCAAGGAATTAAACCAGAAGCTGAGGGAGAAAACCAGAGCCCGAGGAACAGAACCAGAGGATGAGTAACAAAACCAGATGTCGAGGAACAAAACCAGAGACAAAGGAACAAAAGAAGGGCCCGAGGAATAAAACCAAGTGTGGAGGAACAAAACCAGAGTCCAAGGAACAAAACCAGAGCTAGAGGAACAAAACCGTGCCCGAGGAAAATAATCAGTGCCCGAGGAATGAAACGAGAGCTAGAGAAACAAAACCAGAGCCCGAGGAACAAAACGAGAGCCCAAGGAATAAAACCAGAGCCTGAGGATCAAAACCAGAGCCCGAGGAGCAAAACCAGAGCCCGAGGAAAAAAAACAGAGTTGGAGGAACAAAACAAGAGGCCAAGGATTAAAACCAGAGGCCGAGGAAGAAAACCAGAGCTTGAGGAACAAAACCAGAGCCCGAGGAATAAAACCAGAGCCCGAGGAACAAAACCAGAGCTGGAGGAACAAAACCAGAGCCCAAGGAAGAAAACCAGAGCCTGAGGATCAAAACCAGAGACCGAGGAACAAAAGGAGGGCCCGAGGAATAAAACCAGGAGTCGAGGAACAAAACCAGAGTCCGAGGGAAAAAACCAGAGCCCAAGGAATAAAACCAGATGTCGAGGAACAAAACCAGAGCTCAAGGAACAAAACCAGAGACTGAGGAACAAAACAAGAGCCCGAGGAACAAAACCAGAGTCCATGGACCTACACTAGAGGCCGAGGAAGAAAACCAGAGCTGGAGGAACAAAATAAGACCCCGAGGAACAAAACCAGAGCCCAAGGAACTAAACCAGAGGGCAAGGAAGAAAACCAGAGCCTGAGGAACAAAACCAGAGCCCAAGGAACAAAACCAGATGTCGAGGAAAAAAACGAGGGACCGAGGAACAAAACCAGAGTCTGAGGAACAAAACCAGTACCTGAGGCACTAAACCAGTGCCTGAGGAACAAAACCAGAGCTGGAGGAACAAAACCAGAGCCCGAGGAACAAAACCAGAGCTCAAGGAACAAAACCAGAGGCCGAGGTAGAAAACCAGAGTCTGAAGGAAAAACCCAGTACCTGAGGAACTAAACCAGAGCCCAAGGAACAAATCCAGAGCTTAAGGAACAAAACCAGAGCTCGAGGAACAAAACCAGAGCTCAAGGAACAAACCCAGAGCCCGAGGAAGTAAACCAGAGCCTGAGGAACAAAACCATAGACCGAGGAACAAAAGGAGGGCGCGAGGGACAAAACCAGACTCCGAGAAACAAACCCAGAGCCCGAGGGAATAAATCAGGACCCGAGGAATTAAACCAGAGCCAGAGGAACAAAACCACAGCCCGAGGAAGAAAACCGGAGACTCAGTAACTAAACCAGAGCCCGAGGAAAAAAAACAGAGCCCAAGGAATAAAACCAGAGCTGGAGGAACAAAACCAGAGCCAGAGGAGCAAAACCAGAGCCCAAGTAATAAAACCAGAGTTAGAGGAACAAAACCAGAGCCCAAGGAATTAAACCAGAAGCTGAGGGAGAAAACCAGAGCCCGAGGAACAAAACCAGAGGATGAGGAACAAAACCAGATGTCGAGGAACAAAACCAGAGACAGAGGAACAAAAGGAGGGCCCGAGGAATAAAACCAAGTGTGGAGGAACAAAACCAGAGTCCGAGGAACAAAACCAGAGCCAGAGGAACAAAAGCAGTGCCCGAGGAAAATAATAAGTGCCCGAGGAATGAAACGAGAGCTAGAGAAACAAAACCAGAGCCCGAGGAACAAAACTAGAGCCTGAGGAACAAAACCAGAGCCCCAGGAACTAAACCAGAGCCCGAGGAACAAATCCAGAGCTTAAGGAACAAAACCAGAGCTCGAGGAACAAAACCAGAGCCCAAGGAAAAAAAACAGAGGCCGAGGAAGAAAACCAGAGCCCGAGGAACAAAACCAGAGCCCAAGGAACTAAACCAGAGGGCAAGGAAGAAAACCAGAGCCTGAGGAACAAAACCAGAGCCCAAGGAACAAAACCAGATGTCGAGGAAAAAAACGAGAGACCGAGGAAAAAAAACAGAGTCCGAGGAACAAAACCAGTACCTGAGGCACTAAACCAGTGCCTGAGGAACAAAACCAAAGCCCGAGGAAGAAAACCAGAGCCCGAGGAAAAAAACCAGAGCCCGAGGAACAAATCCAGAGCCTGAAGAATAAAACCAGAGCCCGAGGAACAAAACCAGAGTCCGAGGAACCAAACCAGCGCCAGAGGAAGAAAACCAGAGCCCAAGGAATAAAACCAGAGCTGGAGGAACAAAAACAGAGCCCGAGGAACAAAAACAGAGCCCGAGTAATAAAACCAGAGTTAGAGGAACAAAACCAGAGCCCAAGGTATTAAACCAGAAGCTGAGGGAGAAAAGCAGAGCCCGAGGAACAAAACCAGAGGATAAGTAACAAAACCAGATGTCGAGGAACAAAACCAGAGACCGAAGAACAAAACCAGAGCCAGAGGAACAAAACCAGTGCCCGAGGAAAATAATCAGTGCCCGAGGAATGAAACGAGAGCTAGAGAAACAAAACCAGAGCCCGAGGAACAAAACTACAGCCTGAGGAACAAAACCAGAGTCCGAGGAAAAAAACCAGACCCCAAGGAATAAAACCAGATGTCGAGGAACAAAACCAGAGCTCAAGGAACAAAACCAGAGACTGAGGAACAAAACAAGAGCCCGAGGAACAAAACCAGAGCCCAAGGAATAAAACCAGAGCTGGAGGAACAAAACCAGAGCCAGAGGAGCAAAACCAGAGCCCAAGTAATAAAACCAGAGTTAGAGGAACAAAACCAGAGCCCAAGGAATTAAACCAGAAGCTGAGGGAGAAAACCAGAGCCCGAGGAACAGAACCAGAGGATGAGTAACAAAACCAGATGTCGAGGAACAAAACCAGAGACAAAGGAACAAAAGAAGGGCCCGAGGAATAAAACCAAGTGTGGAGGAACAAAACCAGAGTCCAAGGAACAAAACCAGAGCTAGAGGAACAAAACCGTGCCCGAGGAAAATAATCAGTGCCCGAGGAATGAAACGAGAGCTAGAGAAACAAAACCAGAGCCCGAGGAACAAAACGAGAGCCCAAGGAATAAAACCAGAGCCTGAGGATCAAAACCAGAGCCCGAGGAGCAAAACCAGAGCCCGAGGAAAAAAAACAGAGTTGGAGGAACAAAACAAGAGGCCAAGGATTAAAACCAGAGGCCGAGGAAGAAAACCAGAGCTTGAGGAACAAAACCAGAGCCCGAGGAATAAAACCAGAGCCCGAGGAACAAAACCAGAGCTGGAGGAACAAAACCAGAGCCCAAGGAAGAAAACCAGAGCCTGAGGATCAAAACCAGAGACCGAGGAACAAAAGGAGGGCCCGAGGAATAAAACCAGGAGTCGAGGAACAAAACCAGAGTCCGAGGGAAAAAACCAGAGCCCAAGGAATAAAACCAGATGTCGAGGAACAAAACCAGAGCTCAAGGAACAAAACCAGAGACTGAGGAACAAAACAAGAGCCCGAGGAACAAAACCAGAGTCCATGGACCTACACTAGAGGCCGAGGAACAAAACCAGAGCTGGAGGAACAAAATAAGACCCCGAGGAACAAAACCAGAGCCCAAGGAACTAAACCAGAGGGCAAGGAAGAAAACCAGAGCCTGAGGAACAAAACCAGAGCCCAAGGAACAAAACCAGATGTCGAGGAAAAAAACGAGGGACCGAGGAACAAAACCAGAGTCTGAGGAACAAAACCAGTACCTGAGGCACTAAACCAGTGCCTGAGGAACAAAACCAGAGCTGGAGGAACAAAACCAGAGCCCGAGGAACAAAACCAGAGCTCAAGGAACAAAACCAGAGGCCGAGGTAGAAAACCAGAGTCTGAAGGAAAAACCCAGTACCTGAGGAACTAAACCAGAGCCCAAGGAACAAATCCAGAGCTTAAGGAACAAAACCAGAGCTCGAGGAACAAAACCAGAGCCCAAGGAACAAACCCAGAGCCCGAGGAAGTAAACCAGAGCCTGAGGAACAAAACCATAGACCGAGGAACAAAAGGAGGGCGCGAGGGACAAAACCAGACTCCGAGAAACAAACCCAGAGCCCGAGGGAATAAATCAGGACCCGAGGAATTAAACCAGAGCCAGAGGAACAAAACCACAGCCCGAGGAAGAAAACCGGAGACTCAGTAACTAAACCAGAGCCCGAGGAAAAAAAACAGAGCCCAAGGAATAAAACCAGAGCTGGAGGAACAAAACCAGAGCCAGAGGAGCAAAACCAGAGCCCAAGTAATAAAACCAGAGTTAGAGGAACAAAACCAGAGCCCAAGGAATTAAACCAGAAGCTGAGGGAGAAAACCAGAGCCCGAGGAACAAAACCAGAGGATGAGGAACAAAACCAGATGTCGAGGAACAAAACCAGAGACAGAGGAACAAAAGAAGGGCCCGAGGAATAAAACCAAGTGTGGAGGAACAAAACCAGAGTCCGAGGAACAAAACCAGAGCCAGAGGAACAAAAGCAGTGCCCGAGGAAAATAATAAGTGCCCGAGGAATGAAACGAGAGCTAGAGAAACAAAACCAGAGCCCGAGGAACAAAACTAGAGCCTGAGGAACAAAACCAGAGCCCCAGGAACTAAACCAGAGCCCGAGGAACAAATCCAGAGCTTAAGGAACAAAACCAGAGCTCGAGGAACAAAACCAGAGCCCAAGGAAAAATAACAGAGGCCGAGGAAGAAAACCAGAGCCCGAGGAACAAAACCAGAGCCCAAGGAACTAAACCAGAGGGCAAGGAAGAAAACCAGAGCCTGAGGAACAAAACCAGAGCCCAAGGAACAAAACCAGATGTCGAGGAAAAAAACGAGAGACCGAGGAAAAAAAACAGAGTCCGAGGAACAAAACCAGTACCTGAGGCACTAAACCAGTGCCTGAGGAACAAAACCAAAGCCCGAGGAAGAAAACCAGACCCGAGGAAAAAAACCAGAGCCCGAGGAACAAATCCAGAGCCTGAAGAATAAAACCAGAGCCCGAGGAACAAAACCAGAGTCCGAGGAACCAAACCAGCGCCAGAGGAAGAAAACCAGAGACCAAGGAATAAAACCAGAGCTGGAGGAACAAAAACAGAGCCCGAGGAACAAAAACAGAGCCCGAGTAATAAAACCAGAGTTAGAGGAACAAAACCAGAGCCCAAGGTATTAAACCAGAAGCTGAGGGAGAAAAGCAGAGCCCGAGGAACAAAACCAGAGGATAAGTAACAAAACCAGATGTCGAGGAACAAAACCAGAGACCGAGGAACAAAACCAGAGCCAGAGGAACAAAACCAGTGCCCGAGGAAAATAATCAGTGCCCGAGGAATGAAACGAGAGCTAGAGAAACAAAACCAGAGCCCGAGGAACAAAACTACAGCCTGAGGAACAAAACCAGAGTCCGAGGAAAAAAACCAGACCCCAAGGAATAAAACCAGATGTCGAGGAACAAAACCAGAGCTCAAGGAACAAAACCAGAGACTGAGGAACAAAACAAGAGCCCGAGGAACAAAACCAGAGCCCAAGGAATAAAACCAGAGCTGGAGGAACAAAACCAGAGCCAGAGGAGCAAAACCAGAGCCCAAGTAATAAAACCAGAGTTAGAGGAACAAAACCAGAGCCCAAGGAATTAAACCAGAAGCTGAGGGAGAAAACCAGAGCCCGAGGAACAAAACCAGAGGATGAGTAACAAAACCAGATGTCGAGGAACAAAACCAGAGCCCGAGGAACAAAACAAGAGCCCAAGGAATAAAACCAGAGCTGGAGGAACAAAACCAGAGCCCGAGGAGCAAAACCAGAGCCCGACAAAAAAAAACAGAGTTGGAGGAACAAAACAAGAGCCCAAGGATTAAAACCAGAGGCCGAGGAAGAAAACCAGAGCCCGAGGAACAAAACCAGAGGCCTTGGAACTACACTAGAGCCCGAGGAACAAAACCAGAGCTTGAGGAACAAAACCAGAGCTGGAGGAAGAAAACCAGAGCCCAAGGAAGAAAACCAGAGCCTGAGGATCAAAACCAGAGACCGAGGAACAAAAGGAGGGCCCGAGGAATAAAACCAGGAGTCGAGGAACAAAACCAGAGCTCAAGGAACAAAACCAGAGACTGAGGAACAAAACAAGAGCCCGAGGAACAAAACCAGAGTCCGTGGACCTACACTAGAGGCCGAGGAACAAAACCAGAGCTGGAGGAACAAAATAAGACCCCGAGGAACAAAACCAGAGCCCAAGGAACTAAACCAGAGGGCAAGGAAGAAAACCAGAGCCTGAGGAACAAAACCAGAGCCCAAGGAACAAAACCAGATGTCGAGGAAAAAAACGAGGGACCGAGGAACAAAACCAGAGTCTGAGGAACAAAACCAGTACCTGAGGCACTAAACCAGTGCCTGAGGAACAAAACCAGAGCTGGAGGAAAAAACCAGAGCCCGAGGAACAAAACCAGAGCTCAAGGAACAAAACCAGAGGCCGAGGTAGAAAACCAGAGTCTGAAGGAAAAACCCAGTACCTGAGGAACTAAACCAGAGCCCAAGGAACAAATCCAGAGCTTAAGGAACAAAACCAGAGCTCGAGGAACAAAACCAGAGCCCAAGGAACAAACCCAGAGCCCGAGGAAGTAAACCAGAGCCTGAGGAACAAAACCATAGACCGAGGAACAAAAGGAGGGCGCGAGGGACAAAACCAGACTCCGAGAAACAAACCCAGAGCCCGAGGGAATAAATCAGGACCCGAGGAATTAAACCAGAGCCAGAGGAACGAAACCACAGCCGAGGAAGAAAACCGGAGACTGAGTAACTAAACCAGAGCCCGAGGAACAAAACCAGAGCCCAAGGAATAAAACCATAGCCTGAGGAACAAAACCAGAGCCAGAGGAGCAAAACCAGAGCCCAAGTAATAAAACCAGAGTTAGAGGAACAAAACCAGAGCCCAAGGAATTAAACCAGAAGCTGAGGGAGAAAACCAGAGCCCGAGGAACAGAACCAGAGGATGAGTAACAAAACCAGATGTCGAGGAACAAAACCAGAGACAAAGGAACAAAAGAAGGGCCCGAGGAATAAAACCAAGTGTGGAGGAACAAAACCAGAGTCCAAGGAACAAAACCAGAGCCAGAGGAACAAAACCAGTGCCCGAGGAAAATAATCAGTGCCCGAGGAATGAAACGAGAGCTAGAGAAACAAAACCAGAGCCCGAGGAACAAAACGAGAGCCCAAGGAATAAAACCAGAGCCTGAGGATCAAAACCAGAGCCCGAGGAGCAAAACCAGAGCCCGAGGAAAAAAAACAGAGTTGGAGGAACAAAACAAGAGGCCAAGGATTAAAACCAGAGGCCGAGGAAGAAAACCAGAGCTTGAGGAACAAAACCAGAGCCCGAGGAACAAAACCAGAGCCCGAGGAACAAAACCAGAGCTGGAGGAACAAAACCAGAGCCCAAGAAAGAAAACCAGAGCCTGAGGATCAAAACCAGAGACCGAGGAACAAAAGGAGGGCCCGAGGAATAAAACCAGGAGTCGAGGAACAAAACCAGAGTCCGAGGGAAAAAACCAGAGCCCAAGGAATAAAACCAGATGTCGAGGAACAAAACCAGAGCTCAAGGAACAAAACCAGAGACTGAGGAACAAAACAAGAGCCCGAGGAACAAAACCAGAGCCCAAGGAATAAAACCAGAGCTGGAGGAACAAAACCAGAGCCAGAGGAGCAAAACCAGAGCCCAAGTAATAAAACCAGAGTTAGAGGAACAAAACCAGAGCCCAAGGAATTAAACCAGAAGCTGAGGGAGAAAACCAGAGCCCGAGGAACAAAACCAGAGGATGAGTAACAAAACCAGATGTCGAGGAACAAAACCAGAGCCCGAGGAACAAAACGAGAGCCCAAGGAATAAAACCAGAGCCGGAGGAACAAAACCAGAGCCCGAAGAGCAAAACCAGAGCCCGACAAAAAAAAACAGAGTTGGAGGAACAAAACAAGAGCCCAAGGATTAAAACCAGAGGCCGAGGAAGAAAACCAGAGCCCGAGGAACAAAACCAGAGGCCTTGGAACTACACTAGAGCCCGAGGAACAAAACCAGAGCCCAAGGAATTAAACCAGAAGCTGAGGGAGAAAACCAGAGCCCGAGGAACAAAACCAGAGGATGAGGAACAAAACCAGATGTCGAGGAACAAAACCAGAGACAGAGGAACAAAACCAGAGCCAGAGGAACAAAACCAGTGCCCGAGGAAAATAATCACTGCCCGAGGAATGAAACGAGAGCTAGAGAAACAAAACCAGAGCCCGAGGAACAAAACTAGAGCCTGAGGAACAAAACCAGAGCCCCAGGAACTAAACCAGAGCCCGAGGAACAAAACCAGAGTCCGTGGACCTACACTAGAGGCCGAGGAACAAAACCAGAGCTGGAGGAACAAAATAAGACCCCGAGGAACAAAACCAGAGCCCAAGGAACTAAACCAGAGGGCAAGGAAGAAAACCAGAGCCTGAGGAACAAAACCAGAGCCCAAGGAACAAAACCAGATGTCGAGGAAAAAAACGAGAGACCGAGGAAAAAAAACAGAGTCCGAGGAACAAAACCAGTACCTGAGGCACTAAACCAGTGCCTGAGGAACAAAACCAAAGCCCGAGGAAGAAAACCAGAGCCCGAGGAAAAAAACCAGAGCCCGAGGAACAAATCCAGAGCCTGAAGAATAAAACCAGAGCCCGAGGAACAAAACCAGAGTCCGAGGAACCAAACCAGCGCCAGAGGAAGAAAACCAGAGCCCAAGGAATAAAACCAGAGCTGGAGGAACAAAAACAGAGCCCGAGGAACAAAAACAGAGCCCGAGTAATAAAACCAGAGTTAGAGGAACAAAACCAGAGCCCAAGGTATTAAACCAGAAGCTGAGGGAGAAAAGCAGAGCCCGAGGAACAAAACCAGAGGATAAGTAACAAAACCAGATGTCGAGGAACAAAACCAGAGACCGAGGAACAAAACCAGAGCCAGAGGAAAAAAACCAGTGCCCGAGGAAAATAATAAGTGCCCGAGGAATGAAACGAGAGCTAGAGAAACAAAACCAGAGCCCGAGGAACAAAACTACAGCCTGAGGAACAAAACCAGAGTCCGAGGAAAAAAACCAGACCCCAAGGAATAAAACCAGATGTCGAGGAACAAAACCAGAGCTCAAGGAACAAAACCAGAGACTGAGGAACAAAACAAGAGCCCGCGGAACAAAACCAGAGCCCAAGGAATAAAACCAGAGCTGGAGGAACAAAACCAGAGCCAGAGGAGCAAAACCAGAGCCCAAGTAATAAAACCAGAGTTAGAGGAACAAAACCAGAGCCCAAGGAATTAAACCAGAAGCTGAGGGAGAAAACCAGAGCCCGAGGAACAAAACCAGAGGATGAGTAAAAAAACCAGATGTCGAGGAACAAAACCAGAGCCCGAGGAACAAAACGAGAGCCCAAGGAATAAAACCAGAGCTGGAGGAACAAAACCAGAGCCCGAGGAGCAAAACCAGAGCCCGACAAAAAAAAACAGAGTTGGAGGAACAAAACAAGAGCCCAAGGATTAAAACCAGAGGCCGAGGAAGAAAACCAGAGCCCGAGGAACAAAACCAGTACCTGAGGCACTAAACCAGTGCCTGAGGAACAAAACCAGAGCTGGAGGAACAAAACCAGAGCCCGAGGAACAAAACCAGAGCTCAAGGAACAAAACCAGAGGCCGAGGTAGAAAACCAGAGTCTGAAGGAAAAACCCAGTACCTGAGGAACTAAACCAGAGCCCAAGGAACAAATCCAGAGCTTAAGGAACAAAACCAGAGCTCGAGGAACAAAACCAGAGCCCAAGGAACAAACCCAGAGCCCGAGGAAGTAAACCAGAGCCTGAGGAACAAAACCATAGACCGAGGAACAAAAGGAGGGCGCGAGGGACAAAACCAGACTCCGAGAAACAAACCCAGAGCCCGAGGGAATAAATCAGGAACCGAGGAATTAAACCAGAGCCAGAGGAACAAAACCACAGCCCGAGGAAGAAAACCGGAGACTCAGTAACTAAACCAGAGCCCGAGGAAAAAAAACAGAGCCCAAGGAATAAAACCAGAGCTGGAGGAACAAAACCAGAGCCAGAGGAGCAAAACCAGAGCCCAAGTAATAAAACCAGAGTTAGAGGAACAAAACCAGAGCCCAAGGAATTAAACCAGAAGCTGAGGGAGAAAACCAGAGCCCGAGGAACAAAACCAGAGGATGAGGAACAAAACCAGATGTCGAGGAACAAAACCAGAGACAGAGGAACAAAAGGAGGGCCCGAGGAATAAAACCAAGTGTGGAGGAACAAAACCAGAGTCCGAGGAACAAAACCAGAGCCAGAGGAACAAAAGCAGTGCCCGAGGAAAATAATAAGTGCCCGAGGAATGAAACGAGAGCTAGAGAAACAAAACCAGAGCCCGAGGAACAAAACTAGAGCCTGAGGAACAAAACCAGAGCCCCAGGAACTAAACCAGAGCCCGAGGAACAAATCCAGAGCTTAAGGAACAAAACCAGAGCTCGAGGAACAAAACCAGAGCTCAAGGAAAAAAAACAGAGGCCGAGGAAGAAAACCAGAGCCCGAGGAACAAAACCAGAGCCCAAGGAACTAAACCAGAGGGCAAGGAAGAAAACCAGAGCCTGAGGAACAAAACCAGAGCCCAAGGAACAAAACCAGATGTCGAGGAAAAAAACGAGAGACCGAGGAACAAATCCAGAGCCTGAAGAATAAAACCAGAGCCCGAGGAACAAAACCAGAGTCCGAGGAACCAAACCAGCGCCAGAGGAAGAAAACCAGAGACCAAGGAATAAAACCAGAGCTGGAGGAACAAAACCAGAGCTGGAGGAACAAAAACAGAGCCCGAGGAACAAAAACAGAGCCCGAGTAATAAAACCAGAGTTAGAGGAACAAAACCAGAGCCCAAGGTATTAAACCAGAAGCTGAGGGAGAAAAGCAGAGCCCGAGGAACAAAACCAGAGGATAAGTAACAAAACCAGATGTCGAGGAACAAAACCAGAGACCGAGGAACAAAACCAGAGCCAGAGGAACAAAACCAGTGCCCGAGGAAAATAATCAGTGCCCGAGGAATGAAACGAGAGCTAGAGAAACAAAACCAGAGCCCGAGGAACAAAACTACAGCCTGAGGAACAAAACCAGAGCCCGAGGAACTAAACCAGAGCCCAAGGAACAAATCCAGAGCTTAAGGAACAAAACCAGAGCTCGAGGAACAAAACCAGAGCCCAAGGAACAAACCAGAGCCCGAGGAATAAAACCAGAGCCTGAGGAACAAAACCATAGACCGAGGAACAAAAGGAGGGCCCGAGGGACAAAACCAGAGTCCGAGGAACAAACCCAGAGCCCGAGGGAATAAATCAGGACCCGAGGAATTAAACCAGAGCCAGAGGAACAAAACCACAGCCCGAGGAAGAAAACCGGAGGCTGAGTAACTAAACCAGAGCCCGAGGAAAAAAAACAGAGCCCAAGGAATAAAACCAGAGCTGGAGGAACAAAACCAGAGCCAGAGGAGCAAAACCAGAGCCCAAGTAATAAAACCAGAGTTAGAGGAACAAAACCAGAGCCCAAGGAATTAAACCAGAAGCTGAGGGAGAAAACCAGAGCCCGAGGAACAAAACCAGAGGATGAGGAACAAAACCAGATGTCGAGGAACAAAACCAGAGACAGAGGAACAAAAGGAGGGCCCGAGGAATAAAACCAAGTGTGGAGGAACAAAACCAGAGTCCGAGGAACAAAACCAGAGCCAGAGGAACAAAAGCAGTGCCCGAGGAAAATAATCAGTGCCCGAGGAATGAAACGAGAGCTAGAGAAACAAAACCAGAGCCCGAGGAACAAAACTAGAGCCTGAGGAACAAAACCAGAGCCCCAGGAACTAAACCAGAGCCCGAGGAACAAAACCAGAGTCCGTGGACCTACACTAGAGGCCGAGGAACAAAACCAGAGCTGGAGGAACAAAATAAGACCCCGAGGAACAAAACCAGAGCCCAAGGAACTAAACCAGAGGGCAAGGAAGAAAACCAGAGCCTGAGGAACAAAACCAGAGCCCAAGGAACAAAACCAGATGTCGAGGAAAAAAACGAGGGACCGAGGAACAAAACCAGAGTCTGAGGAACAAAACCAGTACCTGAGGCACTAAACCAGTGCCTGAGGAACAAAACCAGAGCTGGAGGAACAAAACCAGAGCCCGAGGAACAAAACCAGAGCTCAAGGAACAAAACCAGAGGCCGAGGTAGAAAACCAGAGTCTGAAGGAAAAACCCAGTACCTGAGGAACTAAACCAGAGCCCAAGGAACAAATCCAGAGCTTAAGGAACAAAACCAGAGCTCGAGGAACAAAACCAGAGCCCAAGGAACAAACCCAGAGCCCGAGGAAGTAAACCAGAGCCTGAGGAACAAAACCATAGACCGAGGAACAAAAGGAGGGCGCGAGGGACAAAACCAGACTCCGAGAAACAAACCCAGAGCCCGAGGGAATAAATCAGGACCCGAGGAATTAAACCAGAGCCAGAGGAACGAAACCACAGCCGAGGAAGAAAACCGGAGACTGAGTAACTAAACCAGAGCCCGAGGAACAAAACCAGAGCCCAACGAATAAAACCATAGCCTGAGGAACAAAACCAGAGCCAGAGGAGCAAAACCAGAGCTCAAGTAATAAAACCAGAGTTAGAGGAACAAAACCAGAGCCCAAGGAATTAAACCAGAAGCTGAGGGAGAAAACCAGAGCCCGAGGAACAGAACCAGAGGATGAGTAACAAAACCAGATGTCGAGGAACAAAACCAGAGACAAAGGAACAAAAGAAGGGCCCGAGGAATAAAACCAAGTGTGGAGGAACAAAACCAGAGTCCAAGGAACAAAACCAGAGCCAGAGGAACAAAACCAGTGCCCGAGGAAAATAATCAGTGCCCGAGGAATGAAACGAGAGCTAGAGAAACAAAACCAGAGCCCGAGGAACAAAACGAGAGCCCAAGGAATAAAACCAGAGCCTGAGGATCAAAACCAGAGCCCGAGGAGCAAAACCAGAGCCCGAGGAAAAAAAACAGAGTTGGAGGAACAAAACAAGAGGCCAAGGATTAAAACCAGAGGCCGAGGAAGAAAACCAGAGCTTGAGGAACAAAACCAGAGCCCGAGGAACAAAACCAGAGCCCGAGGAACAAAACCAGAGCTGGAGGAACAAAACCAGAGCCCAAGAAAGAAAACCAGAGCCTGAGGATCAAAACCAGAGACCGAGGAACAAAAGGAGGGCCCGAGGAATAAAACCAGGAGTCGAGGAAAAAAACCAGAGTCCGAGGGAAAAAACCAGAGCCCAAGGAATAAAACCAGATGTCGAGGAACAAAACCAGAGCTCAAGGAACAAAACCAGAGACTGAGGAACAAAACAAGAGCCCGAGGAACAAAACCAGAGTCCATGGACCTACACTAGAGGCCGAGGAACAAAACCAGAGCTGGAGGAACAAAATAAGACCCCGAGGAACAAAACCAGAGCCCAAGGAACTAAACCAGAGGGCAAGGAAGAAAACCAGAGCCTGAGGAACAAAACCAGAGCCCAAGGAACAAAACCAGATGTCGAGGAAAAAAACGAGGGACCGAGGAACAAAACCAGAGTCTGAGGAACAAAACCAGTACCTGAGGCACTAAACCAGTGCCTGAGGAACAAAACCAGAGCTGGAGGAACAAAACCAGAGCCCGAGGAACAAAACCAGAGCTCAAGGAACAAAACCAGAGGCCGAGGTAGAAAACCAGAGTCTGAAGGAAAAACCCAGTACCTGAGGAACTAAACCAGAGCCCAAGGAACAAATCCAGAGCTTAAGGAACAAAACCAGAGCTCGAGGAACAAAACCAGAGCCCAAGGAACAAACCCAGAGCCCGAGGAAGTAAACCAGAGCCTGAGGAACAAAACCAGAGCCCAAGGAACTAAACCAGAGGGCAAGGAAGAAAACCAGAGCCTGAGGAACAAAACCAGAGCCCAAGGAACAAAACCAGATGTCGAGGAAAAAAACGAGAGACCGAGGAACAAATCCAGAGCCTGAAGAATAAAACCAGAGCCCGAGGAACAAAACCAGAGTCCGAGGAACCAAACCAGCGCCAGAGGAAGAAAACCAGAGCCCAAGGAATAAAACCAGAGCTGGAGGAACAAAAACAGAGCCCGAGGAACAAAAACAGAGCCCGAGTAATAAAACCAGAGTTAGAGGAACAAAACCAGAGCCCAAGGTATTAAACCAGAAGCTGAGGGAGAAAAGCAGAGCCCGAGGAACAAAACCAGAGGATAAGTAACAAAACCAGATGTCGAGGAACAAAACCAGAGACCGAGGAACAAAACCAGAGCCAGAGGAACAAAACCAGTGCCCGAGGAAAATAATCAGTGCCCGAGGAATGAAACGAGAGCTAGAGAAACAAAACCAGAGCCCGAGGAACAAAACTACAGCCTGAGGAACAAAACCAGAGCCCGAGGAACTAAACCAGAGCCCAAGGAACAAATCCAGAGACTAAGGAACAAAACCAGAGCTCGAGGAACAAAACCAGAGCCCAAGGAACAAACCCAGAGACCGAGGAAGAAAACCAGAGCCTGAGGAACAAAACCATAGACCGAGGAACAAAAGGAGGGCCCGAGGGACAAAACCAGAGTCCGAGGAACAAACCCAGAGCCCGAGGGAATAAATCAGGACCCGAGGAATTAAACCAGAGGCAGAGGAACAAAACCACAGCCCGAGGAAGAAAACCGGAGACTGAGTAACTAAACAAGAGCCCAAGGAACAAAACCAGAGCCCAAGGAAAAAAAACAGAGGCCGAGGAAGAAAACCAGAGCCCGAGGAACAAAACCAGAGCCCAAGGAACTAAACCAGAGGGCAAGGAAGAAAACCAGAGCCTGAGGAACAAAACCAGAGCCCAAGGAACAAAACCAGATGTCGAGGAAAAAAACGAGAGACCGAGGAACAAATCCAGAGCCTGAAGAATAAAACCAGAGCCCGAGGAACAATACCAGAGTCCGAGGAACCAAACCAGCACCAGAGGAAGAAAACCAGAGCCCAAGGAATAAAACCAGAGCTGGAGGAACAAAAACAGAGCCCGAGGAACAAAAACAGAGCCCGAGTAATAAAACCAGAGTTAGAGGAACAAAACCAGAGCCCAAGGTATTAAACCAGAAGCTGAGGGAGAAAAGCAGAGCCCGAGGAACAAAACCAGAGGATAAGTAACAAAACCAGATGTCGAGGAACAAAACCAGAGACCGAGGAACAAAACCAGAGCCAGAGGAACAAAACCAGTGCCCGAGGAAAATAATCAGTGCCCGAGGAATGAAACGAGAGCTAGAGAAACAAAACCAGAGCCCGAGGAACAAAACTACAGCCTGAGGAACAAAACCAGAGCCCGAGGAACTAAACCAGAGCCCAAGGAACAAACCAGAGCCCGAGGAATAAAACCAGAGCCTGAGGAACAAAACCATAGACCGAGGAACAAAAGGAGGGCCCGAGGGACAAAACCAGAGTCCGAGGAACAAACCCAGAGCCCGAGGGAATAAATCAGGACCCGAGGAATTAAAGCAGAGCCAGAGGAACAAAACCACAGCCCGAGGAAGAAAACCGGAGGCTGAGTAACTAAACCAGAGCCCGAGGAAAAAAAACAGAGCCCAAGGAATAAAACCAGAGCTGGAGGAACAAAACCAGAGCCAGAGGAGCAAAACCAGAGCCCAAGTAATAAAACCAGAGTTAGAGGAACAAAACCAGAGCCCAAGGAATTAAACCAGAAGCTGAGGGAGAAAACCAGAGCCCGAGGAACAAAACCAGAGGATGAGGAACAAAACCAGATGTCGAGGAACAAAACCAGAGACAGAGGAACAAAAGGAGGGCCCGAGGAAAATAAAAAGTGCCCGAGGAATGAAACGAGAGCTAGAGAAACAAAACCAGAGCCCGAGGAACAAAACTAGAGCCTGAGGAACAAAACCAGAGCCCCAGGAACTAAACCAGAGCCCGAGGAACAAATCCAGAGCTTAAGGAACAAAACCAGAGCTCGAGGAACAAAACGAGAGCCCAAGGAAAAAAAACAGAGGCCGAGGAAGAAAACCAGAGCTCGAGGAACAAAACCAGAGCCCAAGGAACTAAACCAGAGGGCAAGGAAGAAAACCAGAGCCTGAGGAACAAAACCAGAGCCCAAGGAACAAAACCAGATGTCGAGGAAAAAAACGAGAGACCGAGGAACAAAACCAGTACCTGAGGCACTAAACCAGTGCCTGAGGAACAAAACCAAAGCCCGAGGAAAAAAACCAGAGCCCGAGGAACAAATCCAGAGCCTGAAGAATAAAACCAGAGCCCGAGGAACAAAACCAGAGTCCGAGGAACCAAACCAGTGCCAGAGGAAGAAAACCAGAGCCCAAGGAATAAAACCAGAGCTGGAGGAACAAAAACAGAGCCCGAGGAACAAAAACAGAGCCCGAGTAATAAAACCAGAGTTAGAGGAACAAAACCAGAGCCCAAGGTATTAAACCAGAAGCTGAGGGAGAAAAGCAGAGCCCGAGGAACAAAACCAGAGGATAAGTAACAAAACCAGATGTCGAGGAACAAAACCAGAGACCGAGGAACAAAACCAGAGCCAGAGGAACAAAACCAGTGCCCGAGGAAAATAATCAGTGCCCGAGGAATGAAACGAGAGCTAGAGAAACAAAACCAGAGCCCGAGGAACAAAACTACAGCCTGAGGAACAAAACCAGAGTCCGAGGAAAAAAACCAGACCCCAAGGAATAAAACCAGATGTCGAGGAACAAAAGCAGAGCTCAAGGAACAAAACCAGAGACTGAGGAACAAAACAAGAGCCCGAGGAACAAAACCAGAGCCCAAGGAATAAAACCAGAGCTGGAGGAACAAAACCAGAGCCAGAGGAGCAAAACCAGAGCCCAAGTAATAAAACCAGAGTTAGAGGAACAAAACCAGAGCCCAAGGAATTAAACCAGAAGCTGAGGGAGAAAACCAGAGCCCGAGGAACAAAACCAGAGGATGAGTAACAAAACCAGATGTCGAGGAACAAAACCAGAGCCCGAGGAACAAAACGAGAGCCCAAGGAATAAAACCAGAGCTGGAGGAACAAAACCAGAGCCCGAGGAGCAAAACCAGAGCCCGACAAAAAAAAACAGAGTTGGAGGAACAAAACAAGAGCCCAAGGATTAAAACCAGAGGCCGAGGAAGAAAACCAGAGCCCGAGGAACAAAACCAGAGCTTGAGGAACAAAACCAGAGCTGGAGGAAGAAAACCAGAGCCAAAGGAAGAAAACCAGAGCCTGAGGATCAAAACCAGAGACCGAGGAACAAAAGGAGGGCCCGAGGAATAAAACCAGGAGTCGAGGAACAAAACCAGAGCTCAAGGAACAAAACCAGAAACTGAGGAACAAAACAAGAGCCCGAGGAACAAAACCAGAGTCCGTGGACCTACACTAGAGGCCGAGGAACAAAACCAGAGCTGGAGGAACAAAATAAGACCCCGAGGAACAAAACCAGAGCCCAAGGAACTAAACCAGAGGGCAAGGAAGAAAACCAGAGCCTGAGGAACAAAACCAGAGCCCAAGGAACAAAACCAGATGTCGAGGAAAAAAACGAGGGACCGAGGAACAAAACCAGAGTCTGAGGAACAAAACCAGTACCTGAGGCACTAAACCAGTGCCTGAGGAACAAAACCAGAGCTGGAGGAACAAAACCAGAGCCCGAGGAACAAAACCAGAGCTCAAGGAACAAAACCAGAGGCCGAGGTAGAAAACCAGAGTCTGAAGGAAAAACCCAGTACCTGAGGAACTAAACCAGAGCCCAAGGAACAAATCCAGAGCTTAAGGAACAAAACCAGAGCTCGAGGAACAAAACCAGAGCCCAAGGAACAAACCCAGAGCCCGAGGAAGAAAACCAGAGCCTGAGGAACAAAACCATAGACCGAGGAACAAAAGGAGGGCGCGAGGGACAAAACCAGACTCCGAGAAACAAACCCAGAGCCCGAGGGAATAAATCAGGACCCGAGGAATTAAACCAGAGCCAGAGGAACAAAACCACAGCCGAGGAAGAAAACCGGAGACTGAGTAACTAAACCAGAGCCGGAGGAACAAAACCAGAGCCCAAGGAATAAAACCATAGCCTGAGGAACAAAACCAGAGCCAGAGGAGCAAAACCAGAGCCCAAGTAATAAAACCAGAGTTAGAGGAACAAAACCAGAGCCCAAGGAATTAAACCAGAAGCTGAGGGAGAAAACCAGAGCCCGAGGAACAGAACCAGAGGATGAGTAACAAAACCAGATGTCGAGGAACAAAACCAGAGACAAAGGAACAAAAGAAGGGCCCGAGGAATAAAACCAAGTGTGGAGGAACAAAACCAGAGTCCAAGGAACAAAACCAGAGCTAGAGGAACAAAACCAGTGCCCGAGGAAAATAATCAGTGCCCGAGGAATGAAACGAGAGCTAGAGAAACAAAACCAGAGCCCGAGGAACAAAACGAGAGCCCAAGGAATAAAACCAGAGCCTGAGGATCAAAACCAGAGCCCGAGGAGCAAAACCAGAGCCCGAGGAAAAAAAACAGAGTTGGAGGAACAAAACAAGAGGCCAAGGATTAAAACCAGAGGCCGAGGAAGAAAACCAGAGCTTGAGGAACAAAACCAGAGCCCGAGGAACAAAACCAGAGCCCGAGGAACAAAACCAGAGCTGGAGGAACAAAACCAGAGCCCAAGAAAGAAAACCAGAGCCTGAGGATCAAAACCAGAGACCGAGGAACAAAAGGAGGGCCCGAGGAATAAAACCAGGAGTCGAGGAACAAAACCAGAGTCCGAGGGAAAAAACCAGAGCCCAAGGAATAAAACCAGATGTCGAGGAACAAAACCAGAGCTCAAGGAACAAAACCAGAGACTGAGGAACAAAACAAGAGCCCGAGGAACAAAACCAGAGTCCATGGACCTACACTAGAGGCCGAGGAACAAAACCAGAGCTGGAGGAACAAAATAAGACCCCGAGGAACAAAACCAGAGCCCAAGGAACAAAACCAGAGGGCAAGGAAGAAAACCAGAGCCTGAGGAACAAAACCAGAGCCCAAGGAACAAAACCAGATGTCGAGGAAAAAAACGAGGGACCGAGGAACAAAACCAGAGTCTGAGGAACAAAACCAGTACCTGAGGCACTAAACCAGTGCCTGAGGAACAAAACCAGAGCCTGAGGAACAAAACCAGAGCCCAAGGAACAAAACCAGATGTCGAGGAAAAAAACGAGGGACCGAGGAACAAAACCAGAGTCTGAGGAACAAAACCAGTACCTGAGGCACTAAACCAGTGCCTGAGGAACAAAACCAGAGCTGGAGGAACAAAACCAGAGCCCGAGGAACAAAACCAGAGCTCAAGGAACAAAACCAGAGGCCGAGGTAGAAAACCAGAGTCTGAAGGAAAAACCCAGTACCTGAGGAACTAAACCAGAGCCCAAGGAACAAATCCAGAGCTTAAGGAACAAAACCAGAGCTCGAGGAACAAAACCAGAGCCCAAGGAACAAACCCAGAGCCCGAGGAAGTAAACCAGAGCCTGAGGAACAAAACCATAGACCGAGGAACAAAAGGAGGGCGCGAGGGACAAAACCAGACTCCGAGAAACAAACCCAGAGCCCGAGGGAATAAATCAGGACCCGAGGAATTAAACCAGAGCCAGAGGAACAAAACCACAGCCCGAGTAAGAAAACCGGAGGCTGAGTAACTAAACCAGAGCCCGAGGAAAAAAAACAGAGCCCAAGGAATAAAACCAGAGCTGGAGGAACAAAACCAGAGCCAGAGGAGCAAAACCAGAGCCCAAGTAATAAAACCAGAGTTAGAGGAACAAAACCAGAGCCCAAGGAATTAAACCAGAAGCTGAGGGAGAAAACCAGAGCCCGAGGAACAAAACCAGAGGATGAGGAACAAAACCAGATGTCGAGGAACAAAACCAGAGACAGAGGAACAAAAGGAGGGCCCGAGGAATAAAACCAAGTGTGGAGGAACAAAACCAGAGTCCGAGGAACAAAACCAGAGCCAGAGGAACAAAAGCAGTGCCCGAGGAAAATAATAAGTGCCCGAGGAATGAAACGAGAGCTAGAGAAACAAAACCAGAGCCCGAGGAACAAAACTAGAGCCTGAGGAACAAAACCAGAGCCCCAGGAACTAAACCAGAGCCCGAGGAACAAATCCAGAGCTTAAGGAACAAAACCAGAGCTCGAGGAACAAAACCAGAGCCCAAGGAAAAATAACAGAGGCCGAGGAAGAAAACCAGAGCCCGAGGAACAAAACCAGAGCCCAAGGAACTAAACCAGAGGGCAAGGAAGAAAACCAGAGCCTGAGGAACAAAACCAGAGCCCAAGGAACAAAACCAGATGTCGAGGAAAAAAACGAGAGACCGAGGAAAAAAAACAGAGTCCGAGGAACAAAACCAGTACCTGAGGCACTAAACCAGTGCCTGAGGAACAAAACCAAAGCCCGAGGAAGAAAACCAGAGCCCGAGGAAAAAAACCAGAGCCCGAGGAACAAATACAGAGCCTGAAGAATAAAACCAGAGCCCGAGGAACAAAACCAGAGTCCGAGGAACCAAACCAGCGCCAGAGGAAGAAAACCAGAGACCAAGGAATAAAACCAGAGCTGGAGGAACAAAAACAGAGCCCGAGGAACAAAAACAGAGCCCGAGTAATAAAACCAGAGTTAGAGGAACAAAACCAGAGCCCAAGGTATTAAACCAGAAGCTGAGGGAGAAAAGCAGAGCCCGAGGAACAAAACCAGAGGATAAGTAACAAAACCAGATGTCGAGGAACAAAACCAGAGACCGAGGAACAAAACCAGAGCCAGAGGAACAAAACCAGTGCCCGAGGAAAATAATCAGTGCCCGAGGAATGAAACGAGAGCTAGAGAAACAAAACCAGAGCCCGAGGAACAAAACTACAGCCTGAGGAACAAAACCAGAGTCCGAGGAAAAAAACCAGACCCCAAGGAATAAAACCAGATGTCGAGGAACAAAACCAGAGCTCAAGGAACAAAACCAGAGACTGAGGAACAAAACAAGAGCCCGAGGAACAAAACCAGAGCCCAAGGAATAAAACCAGAGCTGGAGGAACAAAACCAGAGCCAGAGGAGCAAAAACAGAGCCCAAGTAATAAAACCAGAGTTAGAGGAACAAAACCAGAGCCCAAGGAATTAAACCAGAAGCTGAGGGAGAAAACCAGAGCCCGAGGAACAAAACCAGAGGATGAGTAACAAAACCAGATGTCGAGGAACAAAACCAGAGCCCGAGGAACAAAACAAGAGCCCAAGGAATAAAACCAGAGCTGGAGGAACAAAACCAGAGCCCGAGGAGCAAAACCAGAGCCCGACAAAAAAAAACAGAGTTGGAGGAACAAAACAAGAGCCCAAGGATTAAAACCAGTGGCCGAGGAAGAAAACCAGAGCCCGAGGAACAAAACCAGAGGCCTTGGAACTACACTAGAGCCCGAGGAACAAAACCAGAGCTTGAGGAACAAAACCAGAGCTGGAGGAAGAAAACCAGAGCCCAAGGAAGAAAACCAGAGCCTGAGGATCAAAACCAGAGACCGAGGAACAAAAGGAGGGCCCGAGGAATAAAACCAGGAGTCGAGGAACAAAACCAGAGCTCAAGGAACAAAACCAGAGACTGAGGAACAAAACAAGAGCCCGAGGAACAAAACCAGAGTCCGTGGACCTACACTAGAGGCCGAGGAACAAAAGCAGAGCTGGAGGAACAAAATAAGACCCCGAGGAACAAAACCAGAGCCCAAGGAACTAAACCAGAGGGCAAGGAAGAAAACCAGAGCCTGAGGAACAAAACCAGAGCCCAAGGAACAAAACCAGATGTCGAGGAAAAAAACGAGGGACCGAGGAACAAAACCAGAGTCTGAGGAACAAAACCAGTACCTGAGGCACTAAACCAGTGCCTGAGGAACAAAACCAGAGCTGGAGGAACAAAACCAGAGCCCGAGGAACAAAACCAGAGCTCAAGGAACAAAACCAGAGGCCGAGGTAGAAAACCAGAGTCTGAAGGAAAAACCCAGTACCTGAGGAACTAAACCAGAGCCCAAGGAACAAATCCAGAGCTTAAGGAACAAAACCAGAGCTCGAGGAACAAAACCAGAGCCCAAGGAACAAACCCAGAGCCCGAGGAAGTAAACCAGAGCCTGAGGAACAAAACCATAGACCGAGGAACAAAAGGAGGGCGCGAGGGACAAAACCAGACTCCGAGAAACAAACCCAGAGCCCGAGGGAATAAATCAGGACCCGAGGAATTAAACCAGAGCCAGAGGAACGAAACCACAGCCGAGGAAGAAAACCGGAGACTGAGTAACTAAACCAGAGCCCGAGGAACAAAACCAGAGCCCAACGAATAAAACCATAGCCTGAGGAACAAAACCAGAGCCAGAGGAGCAAAACCAGAGCCCAAGTAATAAAACCAGAGTTAGAGGAACAAAACCAGAGCCCAAGGAATTAAACCAGAAGCTGAGGGAGAAAACCAGAGCCCGAGGAACAGAACCAGAGGATGAGTAACAAAACCAGATGTCGAGGAACAAAACCAGAGACAAAGGAACAAAAGAAGGGCCCGAGGAATAAAACCAAGTGTGGAGGAACAAAACCAGAGTCCAAGGAACAAAACCAGAGCCAGAGGAACAAAACCAGTGCCCGAGGAAAATAATCAGTGCCCGAGGAATGAAACGAGAGCTAGAGAAACAAAACCAGAGCCCGAGGAACAAAACCAGAGCTGGAGGAACAAAACCAGAGCCCAAGAAAGAAAACCAGAGCCTGAGGATCAAAACCAGAGACCGAGGAACAAAAGGAGGGCCCGAGGAATAAAACCAGGAGTCGAGGAACAAAACCAGAGTCCGAGGGAAAAAACCAGAGCCCAAGGAATAAAACCAGATGTCGAGGAACAAAACCAGAGCTCAAGGAACAAAACCAGAGACTGAGGAACAAAACAAGAGCCCGAGGAACAAAACCAGAGCCCAAGGAATAAAACCAGAGCTGGAGGAACAAAACCAGAGCCAGAGGAGCAAAACCAGAGCCCAAGTAATAAAACCAGAGTTAGAGGAACAAAACCAGAGCCCAAGGAATTAAACCAGAAGCTGAGGGAGAAAACCAGAGCCCGAGGAACAAAACCAGAGGATGAGTAACAAAACCAGATGTCGAGGAACAAAACCAGAGCCCGAGGAAAAAAACGAGAGCCCCAGGAATAAAACCAGAGCTGGAGGAACAAAACCAGAGCCCGAAGAGCAAAACCAGAGCCCGACAAAAAAAAACAGAGTTGGAGGAACAAAACAAGAGCCCAAGGATTAAAACCAGAGGCCGAGGAAGAAAACCAGAGCCCGAGGAACAAAACCAGAGGCCTTGGAACTACACTAGAGCCCGAGGAACAAAACCAGAGCCCAAGGAATTAAACCAGAAGCTGAGGGAGAAAACCAGAGCCCGAGGAACAAAACCAGAGGATGAGGAACAAAACCAGATGTCGAGGAACAAAACCAGAGACAGAGGAACAAAAGGAGGGCCCGAGGAATAAAACCAAGTGTGGAGGAACAAAACCAGAGTCCGAGGAACAAAACCAGAGCCAGAGGAACAAAAGCAGTGCCCGAGGAAAATAATAAGTGCCCGAGGCATGAAACGAGAGCTAGAGAAACAAAACCAGAGCCCGAGGAACAAAACTAGAGCCTGAGGAACAAAACCAGAGCCCCAGGAACTAAACCGGAGCCCGAGGAACAAATCCAGAGCTTAAGGAACAAAACCAGAGCTCGAGGAACAAAACCAGAGCCCAAGGAAAAAAAACAGAGGCCGAGGAAGAAAACCAGAGCCCGAGGAACAAAACCAGAGCCCAAGGAACTAAACCAGAGGGCAAGGAAGAAAACCAGAGCCTGAGGAACAAAACCAGAGCCCCAGGAACAAAACCAGATGTCGAGGAAAAAAACGAGAGACCGAGGAACAAATCCAGAGCCTGAAGAATAAAACCAGAGCCCGAGGAACAAAACCAGAGTCCGAGGAACCAAACCAGCGCCAGAGGAAGAAAACCAGAGACCAAGGAATAAAACCAGAGCTGGAGGAACAAAACCAGAGCTGGAGGAACAAAAACAGAGCCCGAGGAACAAAAACAGAGCCCGAGTAATAAAACCAGAGTTAGAGGAACAAAACCAGAGCCCAAGGTATTAAACCAGAAGCTGAGGGAGAAAAGCAGAGCCCGAGGAACAAAACCAGAGGATAAATAACAAAACCAGATGTCGAGGAACAAAACCAGAGACCGAGGAACAAAACCAGAGCCAGAGGAACAAAACCAGTGCCCGAGGAAAATAATCAGTGCCCGAGGAATGAAACGAGAGCTAGAGAAACAAAACCAGAGCCCGAGGAACAAAACTACAGCCTGAGGAACAAAACCAGAGCCCGAGGAACTAAACCAGAGCCCAAGGAACAAATCAAGAGCTTAAGGAACAAAACCAGAGCTCGAGGAACAAAACCAGAGCCCAAGGAACAAACCAGAGCCCGAGGAATAAAACCAGAGCCTGAGGAACAAAACCATAGACCGAGGAACAAAAGGAGGGCCCGAGGGACAAAACCAGAGTCCGAGGAACAAACCCAGAGCCCGAGGGAATAAATCAGGACCCGAGGAATTAAACCAGAGGCAGAGGAACAAAACCACAGCCCGAGGAAGAAAACCGGAGACTGAGTAACTAAACAAGAGCCCAAGGAACAAAACCAGAGCCCAAGGAAAAAAAACAGAGGCCGAGGAAAAAAACCAGAGCCCGAGGAACAAATCCAGAGCCTGAAGAATAAAACCAGAGCTGGAGGAACAAAACCAGAGTCCGAGGAACCAAACCAGCGCCAGAGGAACAAAACCAGAGCTCAAGGAATTAAACCAGAAGCTGAGGGAGAAAACCAGAGCCCGACGAACAAAACTAGAGGAAGAGTAACAAAACCAGATGTCGAGTAACAAAACCAGAGTTCGAGGAACAAAAGGAGGGCCCGAGGAATAAAACCAGTGCCCGAGGACAATAATCAGTGCCCGAGGAATAAAACGAGACCTAGAGAAACAAAACCAGAGCCTGATAACCAAACTAGAGCCTGAAGAACAAAACCAGAGCTGGAGGAACAAAACCAGAGCTGGAGGAACAAAACCAGAGCCCAAGGAACAAAATTAGAGGCTGAGGAAGAAAACCAGAGTCTGAAGGAAAAACCCAGTACCTGAGGAACTAAACCAGAGCCCAAGGAACAAATCCAGAGCTTAAGGAACAAAACCAGAGCTCGAGGAACAAAACCAGAGCCCAAGGAACAAACCCAGAGCCCGAGGAAGTAAACCAGAGCCTGAGGAACAAAACCATACACCGAGGAACAAAAGGAGGGCGCGAGGGACAAAACCAGACTCCGAGGAACAAACCCAGAGCCCGAGGGAATAAATCAGGACCCGAGGAATTAAACCAGAGCCAGAGGAACAAAACCACAGCCCGAGGAAGAAAACCAGAGCCTGAGGAAAAAAACCAGAGCCCGAGGAACAAAACCAGAGCCCGAGGAACAAAACCAGAGCCCAAGGAACAAAACCAGAGCTCAAGGAACAAAACCAGATGTCGAGGAAGAAATCCAGAGTCTGAGGGAAAAACCCAGTACCTGAGGAACTAAACCAGAGCCCGAGGAACAAAACCACAGCCCGAGGAAGAAAACCGGAGACTGAGTAATTAAACCACAGCCCGAGGAACAAAACCAGAGCCCGAGGAAGAAAACCAGAGCCCGAGGAGCAAAACCAGAGCCCGAGGAAAAAAAACAGAGTTGGAGGAACAAAACAAGAGCCCAAGGATTAAAACCAGAGGCCGAGGAAGAAAACCAGAGCCCGAGGAACAAAACCAGAGGCCTTGGAACTACACTAGAGCCTGAGGAACAAAACCAGAGCTCGAGGAAGAAAACCAGAGCCCTAGGAAAAAAAACAGACACCGAGGAAGAAAAAAAGGACCCAAGAAACTACACCAGAGCCCGAGGCAAAAAACCAGAGCTGGAGGAAAGAAAC
Organism: Calonectris borealis; assembly: GCF_964195595.1. Taxonomy (NCBI): domain Eukaryota; kingdom Metazoa; phylum Chordata; class Aves; order Procellariiformes; family Procellariidae; genus Calonectris; species Calonectris borealis. The sequence goes on along the minus strand of NW_027441466.1, from coordinate 182,137 downwards.
CAGAGCCCGAGGAACACAACCAGAGCCCAAGTTAAAAAAACAGAGGCCGAGGAACAAAACTAGAGCCCTAGAAACTAAACCAGAGGGCAAGGAAGAAAACCAGAGCCCAAGGAACAAAACCAGATGCCGAGGAAAAAACGAGAGACCGAGGAACAAAACCAGAACCCGAGGAACAAATCCAGAGCCCAAGGAATAAATCCAGAGCCCGAGGAAAAAAACCAGATTCCGAGGAACCAAACCAGTGCCAGAGGAAGAAAACCAGAGCCCAAGAAATAAAACCAGAGCTGGAGGAACAAAAACAGAGCCCGAGGAACAAAAACAGAGCCCAAGTAATAAAACCAGAGTTAGAGGAACAAAACGAGAGCCCAAGGAATTGAACCAGAAGCTGAGGGAGAAAACCAGAGCCCGACGAACAAAACCAGAGGAAGAGTAACAAAACCAGATGTCGAGTAACAAAACCAGAGTTCGAGGAACAAAAGGAGAGCCCGAGGAATAAAACCAGTGCCCGAGGAAAATAATCAGTGCCCGAGGAATAAAACGAGAGCTAGAGAAACAAAACCAGAGCCTGATAACCAAACTAGAGCCTGAAGAACAAAACCAGAGCTGGAGGAACAAAACCAGAGCCCGAGGAACAAAACCAGAGCCCAAGGAACAAAATTAGAGGCTGAGGAAGAAAACCAGAGTCTGAAGGAAAAACCCAGTACCTGAGGAACTAAACCAGAGCCCAAGGAACAAATCCAGAGCTTAAGGAACGAAACCAGAGCTCGAGGAACAAAACCAGAGCCCAAGGAACAAACCCAGAGCCCGAGGAAGAAAACCAGAGCCTGAGGAACAAAACCATAGACCGAGGAACAAAAGGAGGGCCCGAGGGACAAAACCAGAGTTCGAGGAACAAACCCAGAGCCCGAGGGAATAAATCAGGACCCGAGGAATTAAACCAGAGCCAGAGGAACAAAACCACAGCCCGAGGAAGAAAACCGGAGACTGAGTAACTAAACCAGAGTCCGAGGAACAAAACCAGTACCTGAGGCACTAAACCAGTACCTGAGGAACAAAACCAGAGCCAGAGTAACAAAACCAGAGCCCGAGGGAAAAAACCAGAGCCCGAGGAACAAATCCAGAGCCTGAAGAATAAAACCAGAGCTGGAGGAACAAAACCAGAGTCCGAGGAACCAAACCAGCGCCAGAGGAACAAAACCAGAGCTCAAGGAATTAAACCAGAAGCTGAGGGAGAAAACCAGAGCCCGACGAACAAAACTAGAGGAAGAGTAACAAAACCAGATGTCGAGTAACAAAACCAGAGTTCGAGGAACAAAAGGAGGGCCCGAGGAATAAAACCAGTGCCCGAGGACAATAATCAGTGCCCGAGGAATAAAACGAGAGCTAGAGAAACAAAACCAGAGCCTGATAACCAAACTAGAGCCTGAAGAACAAAACCAGAGCTGGAGGAACAAAACCAGAGCTGGAGGAACAAAACCAGAGCCCAAGGAACAAAATTAGAGGCTGAGGAAGAAAACCAGAGTCTGAAGGAAAAACCCAGTACCTGAGGAACTAAACCAGAGCCCAAGGAACAAATCCAGAGCTTAAGGAACAAAACCAGAGCTCGAGGAACAAAACCAGAGCCCAAGGAACAAACCCAGAGCCCGAGGAAGAAAACCAGAGCCTGAGGAACAAAACCATACACCGAGGAACAAAAGGAGGGCCCGAGGGACAAAACCAGAGTCCGAGGAACAAACCCAGAGCCCGAGGGAATAAATCACGACCCGAGGAATTAAACCAGAGCCAGAGGAACAAAACCACAGCCCGAGGAAGAAAACCAGAGCCTGAGGAAAAAAACCAGAGCCCGAGGAACAAAACCAGAGCCCGAGGAACAAAACCAGAGCCCAAGGAACAAAACCAGAGCTCAAGGAACAAAACCAGATGTCGAGGAAGAAATCCAGAGTCTGAGGGAAAAACCCAGTACCTGAGGAACTAAACCAGAGCCCGAGGAACAAAACCACAGCCCGAGGAAGAAAACCGGAGACTGAGTAATTAAACCACAGCCCGAGGAACAAAACCAGAGCCCGAGGAAGAAAACCAGAGCCCGAGGAGCAAAACCAGAGCCCGACAAAAAAAAACAGAGTTGGAGGAACAAAACAAGAGCCCAAGGATTAAAACCAGAGGCCGAGGAAGAAAACCAGAGCCCGAGGAACAAAACCAGAGGCCTTGGAACTACACTAGAGCCTGAGGAACAAAACCAGAGCTTGAGGAACAAAAACCAGAGCCCAAGGAACAAAACCAGATCCCGAGGAACAAAACCAGAGCTCGAGGAAGAAAACCAGAGCCCTAGGAAAAAAAACAGACCCCGAGGAAGAAAAAAAGGACCCAAGAAACTACACCAGAGCCCGAGGAAAAAAACCAGAGCTGGAGGAAAGAAACCAGAGCCCGAGGAACAAAACCAGAGCCCAAGGAAAAAAAACAGAGGCCAAGGAACAAAACTAGAGCCCTAGAAACTAAACCAGAGGGCAAGGAAGAAAACCATAGCCTGAGGAACAAAACCAGAGCCCAAGGAACAAAACCAGATGCCGAGGAAAAAACGAGAGACCGAGGAACAAAACCAGAACCCGAGGAACAAATCCAGAGCCCAAGGAACAAATCCAGAGCCCGAGGAAAAAAACCAGATTCCGAGGAACCAAACCAGTGCCAGAGGAAGAAAACCAGAGCCCAAGAAATAAAACCAGAGCTGGAGGAACAAAAACAGAGCCCGAGGAACAAAAACAGAGCCCAAGTAATAAAACCAGAGTTAGAGGAACAAAACGAGAGCCCAAGGAATTGAACCAGAAGCTGAGGGAGAAAACCAGAGCCCGACGAACAAAACCAGAGGAAGAGTAACAAAACCAGATGTCGAGTAACAAAACCAGAGTTCGAGGAACAAAAGGAGAGCCCGAGGAATAAAACCAGTGCCCGAGGAAAATAATCAGTGCCCGAGGAATAAAACGAGAGCTAGAGAAACAAAACCAGAGCCTGATAACCAAACTAGAGCCTGAAGAACAAAACCAGAGCTGGAGGAACAAAACCAGAGCCCGAGGAACAAAACCAGAGCCCAAGGAATAAAACCAGAGCTGGAGGAACAAAACCAGAGCCAGAGGAGCAAAACCAGAGCCCAAGTAATAAAACCAGAGTTAGAGGAACAAAACCAGAGCCCAAGGAATTAAAACAGAAGCTGAGGGAGAAAAACAGAGCCCGAGGAACAAACCCAGAGCCCGAGGAAGAAAACCAGAGCTTGAGGAACAAAACCATAGACCGAGGAACAAAAGGAGGGCCCGAGGGACAAAACCAGAGTCCGAGGAACAAACCCAGAGCCCGAGGGAATAAATCAGGACCCGAGGAATTAAACCAGAGCCAGAGGAACAAAACCACAGCCCGAGGAAGAAAACCACAGCCCGAGGAAGAAAACCAGAGCCCGAGGAACAAAACCACAGCCCAAGGAATAAAACCAGAGCCCAAGGAAGAAAACCAGAGACCGAGGAAGAAAACCAGAGTCTGAAGGAAAAACCCAGTACCTGAGGAACTAAACCACAGCCCAAGGAACAAATCCAGAGCTTAAGGAACGAAACCAGAGCTCGAGGAACAAAACCAGAGCCCAAGGAACAAACCCAGAGCCCGAGGAAGAAAACCAGAGCCTGAGGAACAAAACCATAGACCGAGGAACAAAAGGAGGGCGCGAGGGACAAAACCAGACTCCGAGAAACAAACCCAGAGCCCGAGGGAATAAATCAGGACCCGAGGAATTAAAGCAGAGCCAGAGGAACAAAACAACAGCCCGAGGAAGAAAACCGGAGACTGAGTAACTAAACCAGAGCCCGAGGGAAAAACCAGAGACCAAGGAATAAAACCAGAGCTGGAGGAACAAAACCAGAGCCAGAGGAGCAAAACCAGAGCCCAAGTAATAAAACCAGAGTTAGAGGAACAAAACCAGAGCCCAAGGAATTAAAACAGAAGCTGAGGGAGAAAACCAGAGCCCGAGGAACAAAACCAGAGGATGAGTAAAAAAACCAGATGTCGAGGAACAAAACCAGAGACAGAGGAAAAAAAGGAGGGCCCGAGGAATAAAACCAAGTGTGGAGGAACAAAACCAGAGTCCAAGGAACAAAACCAGAGCCAGAGGAACAAAACCAGTGCCCGAGGAAAATAATCAGTGCCCGAGGAATGAAACGAGAGCTAGAGAAACAAAACCAGAGCCCGAGGAACAAAACGAGAGCCCAAGGAATAAAACCAGAGCTGGAGGAACAAAACCAGAGCCCGAGGAGCAAAACCAGAGCCCGAGGAAAAAAACCAGAATTGGAGGAACAAAACAAGAGCCCAAGGATTAAAACCAGAGGCCGAGGAAGAAAACCAGAGTTAGAGGAATAAAACCAGATGTCGAGGAACAAAACCAGAGTCCGAGGAACAAATCCAGAGGCTAAGGAGCAAAACCAGAGCTCGAGGAACAAAACCAGAGCCCAAGGAACAAACCCAGAGCCCAACGAAGAAAACCAGAGCCTGAGGAATAAAACCATAGACCGAGGAACAAAAGGAGGGCCCGAGGAATAAAACCAGGAGTCGAGGAACAAAACCACAGCCCGAGTAATAAAACCGGAGTTAGAGGAATAAAACCAGATGTCGAGGAACAAAACCAGAGTCCGAGGAACAAAACCAGAGCCCGAGGAACAAAACCAGAGCTCAAGGAACAAAACCAGAGCTGGAGGAACAAAACAAGAGCCCGAGGAAGAAAACCAGAGACCGTGGCACTACACTAGAGCCCGAGGAACAAAACCAGAGCTCGAGGAACAAAATCAGAGCCCAAGGAACGGAACCAGAGCTCGAGGAAGAAAACCAGAGCCCTAGGAAAAAAAACAGACCCCGAGGAAGAAAAAAAGGACCCGAGAAACTACACCAGAGCCCAAGGAAAAAAAACAGAGCTGGAGGAAAGAAACAAGAGCCTGAGGAACAAAACCAGAGCCCAAGGAAAAAAAACAGAGGCCGAGGAAGAAAACCAGAGCACGAGGAACAAAACCAGAGCCCAAGGAACTAAACCAGAGGGCAAGGAAGAAAACCAGAGCCTGAGGAACAAAACCAGAGCCCAAGGAACAAAACCAGATGTCGAGGAAAAAAACGAGAGACCGAGGAAAAAAAACAGAGTCCGAGGAACAAAACCAGTACCTGAGGCACTAAACCAGTGCCTGAGGAACAAAACCAGAGCTGGAGGAACAAAACCAGAGCCCGAGGAAAAAAACCAGAGCCCGAGGAACAAATCCAGAGCCTGAAGAATAAAACCAGAGCTGGAGGAACAAAACCATAGTCCGAGGAACCAAACCAGCGCCAGAGGAAGAAAACCAGAGCCCAAGGAATAAAACCAGAGCTGGAGGAACAAAAACAGAGCCCGAGGAACAAAAACAGAGCCCGAGTAATAAAACCAGAGTTAGAGGAACAAAACCAGAGCCCAAGGTATTAAACCAGAAGCTGAGGGAGAAAAGCAGAGCCCGAGGAACAAAACCAGAGGATAAGTAACAAAACCAGATGTCGAGGAACAAAACCAGAGCCCGAGGAACAAAACCAGAGCCCAAGGAACAAAACCAGAGCCCGAGGAAAAAAACCAGAGCCCGAGGAACAAATCCAGAGCCTGAAGAATAAAACCAGAGCCAGAGGAACAAAACCAGAGCCCGAGGAAAAAAACCAGAGCCCGAGGAACAAATGCAGAGCCTGAAGAATAAAACCACAGCCCGAGGAACAAAACCAGAGTCCGAGGAACCAAACCAGCGCCAGAGGAAGAAAACCAGAGCCCAAGGAATAAAACCAGAGCTGGAGGAACAAAAACAGAGCCCGAGGAACAAAAACAGAGCCCGAGTAATAAAACCAGAGTTAGAGGAACAGAAACAGAGCCCAAGGTATTAAAACAGAAGCTGAGGGAGAAAACCAGAGCCCGAGGAATAAAACCAGAGGATGGGTAACAAAACCAGATGTCGAGGAACAAAACCAGAGACAGAGGAAAAAAAGGAGGGCCCGAGGAATAAAACCAAGTGTGGAGGAACAAAACCAGAGTCCAAGGAACAAAACCAGAGCCCAAGGAACAAAACCAGTGCCCGAGGAAAATAATCAGTGCCCGAGGAATGAAACGAGAGCTAGAGAAACAAAACCAGAGCCCGAGGAACAAAACGAGAGCCCAAGGAATAAAACCAGAGCTGGAGGAACAAAACCAGAGCCCGAGGAGCAAAATCAGAACCCGAGGAAAAAAAACAGAATTGGAGGAACAAAACAAGAGCCCAAGGATTAAAACCAGAGGCCGAAGAAGAAAACCAGAGTTAGAGGAATAAAACCAGATGTCGAGGAACAAAACCAGAGTCCGAGGAACAAATCCAGAGCCTAAGGAGCAAAACCAGAGCTCGAGGAACAAAACCAGAGCCCAAGGAACAAACCCAGAGCCCAAGGAAGAAAACCAGAGCCTGAGGAAAAAAACCATAGACCGAGGAAAAAAAGGAGGGCCCGAGGGACAAAACCAGAGGCCTTGGAAATACACTAGAGCCCGAGGAACAAAACCAGAGCTGGAGGAACAAAACCAGAGCCCGAGGAAGAAAACCAGAGCCTGAGGATCAAAACCAGAGACCGAGGAACAAAAGGAGGGCCCGAGGAATAAAACCAGGAGTCGATGAACAAAACCAGAGCCCGAGTAATAAAACCAGAGTTAGAGGAATAAAACCAGATGTCGAGGAACAAAACCAGAGTCCGAGGAACAAAACCAGAGCCTGAGGAACAAAACCAGAGCTCAAGGAACAAAACCAGAGACCGAGGAACAAAACAAGAGCCCGAGGAAGAAAACCAGAGACCGTGGCACTACACTAGAGCCCGAGGAACAAAACCAGAGCTGGAGGAACAAAATCAGAGCCCAAGGAACGGAACCAGAGCTCGAGGAAGAAAACCAGAGCCCTAGGAAAAAAAACAGACCCCGAGGAAGAAAAAAAGGACCCGAGAAACTACCCCAGAGCCCAAGGAAAAAAAACAGAGCTGGAGGAAAGAAACCAGAGCCTGAGGAAAAAAACCAGAGCCCAAGGAAAAAAAACAGAGGCCGAGGAAGAAAACCAGAGCCCGAGGAACAAAACCAGAGCCCAAGAAAATAAACCAGAGGGCAAGGAAGAAAACCAGAGCCTGAGGAACAAAACCAGAGCCCAAGGAACAAAACCAGATGTCGAGGAAAAAAACGAGAGACCGAGGAACAAAACCAGAGTCCGAGGAACAAAACCAGTACCTGAGGCACTAAACCAGTGCCTGAGGAACAAAACCAGAGCCAGAGGAACAAAACCAGAGCCCGAGGAAAAAAACCAGAGCCCGAGGAACAAATCCAGAGCCTGAAGAATAAAACCAGAGCTGGAGGAACAAAACCATAGTCCGAGGAACCAAACCAGCGCCAGAGGAACAAAACCAGAGCTCAAGGAATTAAACCAGAAGCTGAGGGAGAAAACCAGAGCCCGACGAACAAAACCAGAGGATGAGTAACAAAACCAGATGTCGAGTAACAAAACCAGAGTTCGAGGAACAAAAGGAGGGCCCGAGGAATAAAACCAGTGCCCGAGGAAAATAATCAGTGCCCGAGGAATAAAACGAGAGCTAGAGAAACAAAACCAGAGCCTGATAACCAAACTAGAGCCTGAAGAACAAAACAGAGCTGGAGGAACAAAACCAGAGCCCAAGGAACAAAACCAGAGCCCAAGGAACAAAATTAGAGGCCGAGGAAGAAAACCAGAGTCTGAAGGAAAAACCCAGTACCTGAGGAACTAAACCACAGCCCAAGGAACAAATCCAGAGCTTAAGGAACGAAACCAGAGCTCGAGGAACAAAACCAGAGCCCAAGGAACAAACCCAGAGCCCAAGGAAGAAAACCAGAGCCTGAGGAACAAAACCATAGACCGAGGAACAAAAGGAGGGCGCGAGGGACAAAACCAGAGTCCGAGGAACAAACCCAGAGCCCGAGGGAATAAATCAGGACCCGAGGAATTAAACCAGAGCCCAAGGAACAAAACCAGAGGCTGAGGAATAAAACCAGAGCCCTAGGAGCAAAACAAGAGCCCGAGGAACCAAACCAGAGCCCAAGGAACAAAACCAGGGCCCTAGAAACCAAACCAGAGCCCGAGGAACAAAACCAGGTCGTGGAAATAAACCAGAGCCCAAGGAACAAAACCAGACTCTGAGGGACAAAACCAGAGCCCGAGGAACAAAAACAGAGCCCGAAGAAGAAAACCAGGGTCCGAGGAAAAAAACCAGAACCCGAGGACATAAACCAGCTCTCGAGGAAAAAAACCAGAGCTTGAGGAAGAAAACGAGAACCCGAGGAAGAAAAGAACGGCCCGAGGAACTAAACCAGTGCCCGTGGAAAAAAACGAGGGCTTGAGGAACAAAAGGAGGGCTCGAGGAACAAAACCAGAGCCCGAAGAAATAAACAAGAGCCGAGGAACAAAACCAGACTCTGAGGAATAAAACCAGAGCTCGAGGAACAAAACCAGCCATCGAGGAACAAAACCAGAGCCCGAGGAACACAACCAGAGCCCTAGGAAGAAAACAAGAGCACGAGGAACAAAACGAGCGATCGAGGAAAAAAAACAGAGCCCGAGGAACAAAACCAGAGCCCAAGGAAAAAAAGGAGGGCCCAAGGAACAAAAAGCGGGCTCAAGGAACAAAACCAGAACCCTTGGAAAATAAACCAGGGTCCGAGGAACAAAAACAGAGCCCAAGAAAGAAAACCAGAGCCTGAGGAATAAAAGCAGATCTCGAGGAACAAAACCAGAGTCCGAGGAACAAAACCAGGCGCCGAGGAACAAAACCAAAGCCCGACGAAAAAAAGGCGGGCCCGAGGAACAAAAAAGAGGGCTCGAGGAATAAAACCAGAGCCCGAGGAACAAAACCAGAGCCCAAGGAACAAAACCAGGGTCCGAGGAACAAAACCAGAGCCTGAGGAACAAAACCAGGGTCCGAGGTACAAAACCAGAACCCTAGGAACAAAACCAGATCTGGAGGAAGAAAACCAGAGCTTGAGGAAGAAAACGAGAACCCGAGGAAGAACACAAGAAGCCGACAAACAAAACGACTGCCCGAGGAAAAAAACCAGAGCCCAAGGAACAAAACCAGGGCCCTAGTAAACAAACCAGAGCCCGAGGAACAAAACCAGAGCCCAAGTAAGAAAAACAGAGCCTGAGGAACAAAAGCAGAGCTCGAGGAACAAAACCAAAGCCCGAGGAAAAAAAGCAGGGCTCGAGGAACAAAAGGAGGGCTCGAGGAACAAAACCAGAACCCTTGGAAAATAAACCAGGGTCCGAGGAACAAAAACAGAGCCCAAGAAAGAAAACCAGAGCCTGAGGAATAAAAGCAGATCTCGAGGAACAAAACCAGAGTCCGAGGAACAAAACCAGGCGCCGAGGAACAAAACCAAAGCCCGACGAAAAAAAGGCGGGCCCGAGGAACAAAAAAGAGGGCTCGAGGAATAAAACCAGAGCCCGAGGAACAAAACCAGAGCCCAAGGAACAAAACCAGGGTCCGAGGAACAAAACCAGAGCCTGAGGAACAAAACCAGGGTCCGAGGTACAAAACCAGAACCCTAGGAACAAAACCAGATCTGGAGGAAGAAAACCAGAGCTTGAGGAAGAAAACGAGAACCCGAGGAAGAACACAAGAAGCCGACAAACAAAACGACTGCCCGAGGAAAAAAACCAGAGCCCAAGGAACAAAACCAGGGCCCTAGTAAACAAACCAGAGCCCGAGGAACAAAACCAGAGCCCAAGTAAGAAAAACAGAGCCTGAGGAACAAAAGCAGAGCTCGAGGAACAAAACCAAAGCCCGAGGAAAAAAAGCAGGGCTCGAGGAACAAAAGGAGGGCTCGAGGAACAAAACCAGAACCCTTGGAAATAAACCAGAGCCCAAGGAACAAAAACAGAGCCCGAGGAACAAAACCAGAGCCCAAGGAACAAAACCAGGGCCCCAGGAACCAAATCAGAGCCCGAGGGACAATACCAGAGGCCGTGGAAATAAACCAGAGCCCAAGGAACAAAATCAGAGTCCGAGGAACAAAACCATAGGCTGAGGAAGAAAACCGGAGCTCGAGGAACAAAACCAGAGCCCGAGGAACAAAACCAGGATCTGAGGAACAAAACCAGAAAACGAGGAAGAAAACCAGAGTCCGAGGAACAAAACGAGAGCCTGAGGAACAAAACCAGAGCCCGAGGAAAAAAAACAGAGCCCGAAGAAGAAAATCAGGGTCCGAGGAACAAAACCAGAACCCGATGAACTAAACCAGCTCTCGAGGAACAAAACCAGAGTTTGAGGAAGAAAATGAGAACTGTGGGACGAAAACAAGGAGCCGAAAAACAAAACGACTGCCCGAGGAAAAAAACCAGAGCCCGAGGAACCAAACCAGAGCCTGAGGAACAAAACCAGAGTCTGAGGAACAAAACCAGAGCCAGAGGAACAAAACCATGTGCCGAGGAACAAAACCAGAGCCTGACAAAAAAAAGGCGGGCCCGAGGAACAAAAAAGAGGGCTTGAGGAATAAAATCAGGACCCTAGGAAATAAACCAAAGGCCGAGGAACAAAACCTGAACCCGAGAAACAAAACGAGAGCCCTAGGAACAATACCAGGGTCCGAGGAACAAAACCAAAACCCGAGGAAATAAACCAGATCTCGAGGAAGAAAACCACAGCATGAGGAAGAAAACGAGAACCAGAGGAAGAAAACAAGAAGCCAACGAACAAAACGACTGCCCGAGGAAAAAAACCAGAGCCTGAGGAACAAAACCAGGGCCCTACGAACCAAACCAGAGCCCGAGGAATAAAACCAGAGCCCAAGTAAGAAAACCAGAGGCTGAGGAACAAAAGCAGAGCTCGAGGACAAAACCAGAGTCCGAGGAACAAAACCAGGCGCCGAGGAAAAAAAACAAAGCCCGAGGGAAAAAAGGCGGGCCCGAGGAACATAAAAGAGGGCTCGAGAAATAAAACCAGAACCCTTGGAAATAAACCAGAGCCCGAGGAACAAAACCAGAGCCCGAGGAACAAAACTAGAGCCCAAGGAACAAAACCAGAGCCCGAGGAAAAAAAGGAGGGCTCGCGGAACAAAAGGAGGGCTCGAGGAAGAAAACCAGAACCCTTGGAAATAAACCAGAGCCCGAGGAAAAAAAACAGAGACCGAGGAACAAAACCAGAGGCTGAGGAATAAAACCAGAGCCCTAGGAATAAAACGAGAGTCTGAGGAACCAAACCAGAGCCCAAGGAACAAAACCAGAGCACGAGGAAAAAAAGGAGGGCTCGAGGAACAAAAGGAGGGCTCGAGGAACAAAACCAGACCCCTTGGAAATAAACCAGAGCCCGAAGAACAAAAACAGAGCCCAAGGAAGTAAACCACGGCCCTAGGAACCAAACCAGAGCCCGAGGAACAAAACCAGTGGCCGTGGAAATAAACCAGAGCCCAAGGAACAAAAACCAGAGTCCGAGGAACAAAACCAGAGGCTGAGGAACAAAACCAGAGGCTGAGGAAAAAAAGGAGGGCTCGAGGAACAAAAGAAGGGCTCGAGGAATAAAACCAGAACCCTTGGAAATAAACCAGAGCCCAAGGAACAAAAACAGAGCCCGAGGAACAAAACCAGAGCCCAAGGAACAAAACCAGGGCCCACGAACCAAATCAGAGCCCGAGGAACAATACCAGAGGCCGTGGAAGTAAACCAGAGCCCAAGGAACAAAACCAGAGTCCGAGGAACAAAACCATAGGCTGAGGAAAAAAACCGGAGCTCAAGGAACAAAACCAGAGCCCGAGGAACAAAACCAAATCTCGAGGAAGAAAACCAGAGTTTGAGGAAGAAAACGAGAACCTGAGGAATAAAACAAGAAGCCGACCAACAAAATGACTGCCCGAGGAAAAAAACAGAGCCCGAGGAAAAAAACCAGGGCCCTAGGAACCAAACCAGAGCCCGAGGAAAAAAACCAGAGGCTGTGGAAGAAAACCAGAGCTGAGAAACAAAACCAGAGGCCAAGTAAGAAAACCAGAGCCTGAGGAACAAAAGCAGAGCTCGAGGAACAAAACCAGAGTCCGAGGAACAAAATCAGAGCCAGAGGAACAAAACCAGGCGCCGAGGAACAAAACCAAAGCCCGAGGAAAAAAAGGCGGGCCCAAGGAACAAAAAAGAGGGCTCGAGGAATAAAACCAGAACCCTTGGAAATAAACCAGAGGCCTAGGAACAAAACCAGAACCCGAGGAATAAAACCAGAGCCAGAGAAACAAAACCAGGGTCCGAGGAACAAAACCAGAGCCCGAGGAACAAAACCAGAGCCCAAGGAAAAAAAGGAGCGCCCAAGGAACAAAAGGCGGGCTCGAGAAACAAAACCAGAACCCTGGGAAAAAAACCAGAGCCCGAGGAACAAAACCAGAGCCCAAGGAACAAAACCAGGGCCCTAGGAACCAAACCAGAGCCCGAGGAACAAAACCAGAGGCCGTGGAAATAAACCAGAGCCCAAGGAACAAAACCAGACTCTGAGGAAAAAAACCATAGGCTGAGGAACAAAACCTGAAACCGAGGAAGAAAACGAGAATCCGAGGATCAAAACGAGAGCCTGAGGAACAAAACCAGAGCCCGAGGAACAAAAACAGAGCCCAAAGAAGAAAACCAGGGTCCGAGGAACAACACCAGAACCCGAGGACCTAAACCAGCTCTCGAGGAACACAACCAGAGCTTGAGGAAGAAAACGAGAACCCTAGGAAGAAAACGAGAACCCGAGGAAGAAAAGAACGGCCCGAGGAAATAAACCAGTGCCCGTGGAAAAAAACGAGGGCTCGAGGAACAAAAGGAGGGCTCGAGGAGGAAAACCAGAGCCCGAAGAAATAAACAAGAGCCGAGGAACAAAACCAGACTCTGAGGAATAAAACCAGAGCTCGAGGAACAAAACCAGCGATCGAGGAAAAAAAACAGAGCCCGAGGAACAAAACGAAAGCCCAAGGAAAAAAAGGAGGGCCCAAGGAACAAAAGGCGGGCTCAAGGAACAAAACCAGAACCCTTGGAAAATAAACCAGGGTCCGAGGAACAAAAACAGAGCCCAAGTAAGAAAACCAGAGCCTGAGGAATAAAAGTAGAGCTCGAGGAACAAAACCAGAGTCCGAGGAACAAAACCAGGCGCCGAGGAACAAAACCAAAGCCCGACGAAAAAAAGGCGGGCCCGAGGAACAAAAAAGAGGGCTCGAGGAATAAAACCTGAACCCTTGGAAATAAACCAGAGTCCGAGCAACAAAACCAGAGCCCGAGGAACAAAACCAGGTTCCGAGGAACAAAACCAGAAACCGAGGAAGAAAACGAGAATACAAGGAACAAAACGAGATCCTGAGGATCAAAACCAGAGCCCGAAGAAAAAAAACAGAGCCCGAAGAAGAAAACCAGCGTCCGAGGAACAAAAAGAGTGCCCTAGGAACCAAACCAGAGCTCGAGGGAAAAAACAAGGGCCCTAGTAAAAAAACCAGACCCGAGAAACAAAACCAGAGCCCGAGAAAGAAAACCAGAGCCTGAGGAACAAAACCAGAGCTCGAGGAAAAAAAACAGAGGCTGAGGAACAAAACCAGATCTCAAGGAAGAAAACCAGAGCTTGAGGAAGAAAACAAGAACCCTAGGAAGAAAACAAGATGTCGACAAACAAAACGACTGCCCGAGGAAAAAAAACAGAGACCGAGGAACAAAACCAGGGGCCTAGGAAACAAACCAGAGCCCAAGGATCAAAACCAGAGGCTGTGGAAGAAAACCAGAGCCCATGGAACAAAACGAGAGCCTGAGGAAAAAAAAAAGAGGCTAAGGAAGAAAACCAGAGCCCGAGGAAGAAAACCAGAGCCCGAGGAACAAAACCAGAGCCTGAGGAATAAAACCAGAGCCCTAGGAACAAAAGGAGAGCCCGAGGAACCAAACCAGAGCCCAAGGAACAAAACCAGAGCCCGAGGAAAAAAAGGAGGGCTCGAGGAATAAAAGGACGGCTCGAGGAACAAAAACCAGAACCCTTCGAAATAAACCAGAGCCCGAGGAACAAAACCAGAAACCAAGGAACAAAACCAGAGGTTGCAGAATAAAACCAGAGCCCTAGGAACGAAACCAGAGCCCAAGGAACAAAACCAGGGCCCTAGGAACCAAAGCAGAGCCCGAGGAACAAAACCAGAGGACGTGGAAATAAACCAGAGCCCAAGGAACAAAACCAGAGTCCGAGGAACCAAACCAGAGGCTGAGGAAGAAAACCGGAGCTCGAGGAACAAAACCAGCGCCGAGGAACAAAACCAGGATCCGAGGAACAAAACCAGAAACCGAGGAAGAAAACGAGTATCCGAGGAACGAAACGAGAGCCTGAGGAAAAAAACCAGAGCCTGAGGGAAAAAAACAGAGCCCGAAGAAGAAAACTAGGGTCCGAGGAACAAAACCAGAACCCGAGGACCTAAACCAGCTCTCGAGGAACAAAACCAGAGCTCGAGGAACAAAACAAGAACCCTAGGAAGGAAACGAGAACGCGAGGAAAAAAAGGAGGACCCGAGGAACTAAACCAGCGTCTGAGGAACAAAACCAGGGCCCTAGGAATCAAACCAGAGCCCAAGGAACAAAACCAGAGCCCGACGAAATGAACCAGAGCCCGAGGAAATAAACCAGAGCTCGGGGAACAAAACCAGCCATCGAGGAACAAAACCAGAGCCCGGGGAACACAACCAGAGCCCTAGAAACAAAACGAGAGCGCGAGGAACAAAACCAGCGATTGAGGAAAAATCCAGAGCCCGAGGAACAAAACCAGAGCCAAAGGAAAAACAGGAGGGCCCAAGGAACAAAAGGCGGGCTCGAGGAACAAAACCAGAACCCTTGGAAAATAAACCAGAGTCCGAGGAACAAAAACAGAGCCCTAGGATCCAAACCAGATCTCGAGGGAAAAACCAGGGCCCTAGTAAACAAACCAGAGCCCGAGGAACAAAACCAGAGCCCGAGGAACAAAACCAGGGTCCGAGGAACAAAACCAGACCCGAGGAACAAAACCAGGGCCCTACTAAACAAACCAGAGACCGAGGAAGAAAAACAGAGCCCAAGTAAGAAAACCAGAGCCTGAGGAACAAAAGCAGAGCTCGAGGAACAAAACCAGAGACCGAGGAACAAAACCAGAGCCAGAGGAAAAAAATCAGGCGCCGAGGAACAAAACCAAGGCCCGACGAAAAAAAGGCGGGCCCGAGGAACAAAAAAGAGGGCTCGAGGAATAAAACCTGAACCCTTGGAAATAAACCAGAAGCCGAGGAACAAAACCAGAGCCCGAGGAACAAAACCAGAACCCGAGGAACAAAACCAGGGTCGGAGGAACAAAACCAGAGCCCGAGGAACAAAACCAGAGCCCAAGGAACAAAACCAGATCCCGAGGAAAAAAAGGAGGGCTCGAGGAAAAATGGAGGGCTCGAGGAACAAAACCAGAACCCTTGGAAATAAACCAGAGCCCGAGGAACAAAAACGGAGCCCGAAGAACAAAACCACAGCCCGAAGAACAAAACCAGGGTCCGAGGTACAAAACCAGAGCCCGAGGAACAAAACCAGAGGCCGTGGAAATAAACCAGAGCCCAAGGAACAAAACCAGAGTCCGAGGAACAAAACCATAGGCTGAGGAAGAAAACCGGAGCTCGAGGAACAAAACCAAAGCCCGAGGAACAAAACCAGAAACCGAGGAAGAAAACGAGAATCTGAGGAACAAAACGAGAGCCTGGGGAACAAAACCAGAGCCCAACGAAGAAAACCATAGTTCAAGGAAAAAAACAGAGCCCGAGGAACAAAACCAGAGCATGAGGAACAAAACCAGAGCACGAGGAACAAAACCAGCCCACAATGAACAAAACCAGAGTCAGAGGAAGAAAACGAGAGGACGAAGAGCAAAACCAGAGCCCGAGGAACAAAGCAAGAGCCCGAGGAACAAAAGGAAGACCCGAGGAACTAAAGCAGAGCCCGAAGGACTAAACCAGAGTCCGAGGAACAAAACCACAGCACGAGGAACAAAACCAGGGCCAAGTAACACAACCACAGCCTGAGGAACAAAACCACGGCCTAAGGAAAAAAACCAGGGCACGAGGAACAAAACCAGAGCTCCAGGAACAAAACCAGAGCCCGTGGAAATAAACTAGAGCCCGAGGAAAAAAACCAGACGCCAAGGAACAAAACCAGAGCCCAAGGAACAACACCAGAGCCTGAGGACCAAAACCAGGGCTGGAGGAACAAAACCAGAGCCCGAGGAACAAAACCAGAGCCCAAGGAAGAAAACCAGCCCTCGAGGAAAAAAACCAGAGCCTGAGGATACAAAAACGGAGCCCAATAAAAAATGTAGGGCCTGAAGAATAAAACGAGAGCCCAAGGAAGAAATCCAGAGCCCGAGGAACGAAACTAGAGCCCAAGGAACAAAACCAGAGCCCGAGGAAAAAAAGGAGGGCTCGAGGAACAAAAGGAGGGCTCGAGGAACAAAACCAGAACCCTTGGAAATAAACCAGAGCCCGAGATTAAAAACAGAGACCGAGGAACAAAACCAGAGGCTGAGGAATAAAACCAGAGCCCTAGGAATAAAACGAGAGTCTGAGGAACCAAACCAGAGCCCAAGGAACAAAACCAGAGCCCGAGGAAAAAAAGCAGGGCTCGAGGAACAAAAGGAGGGCTCGAGGAACAAAACCAGAACCCTTGGAAATAAACCAGAGCCCGAGGAACAAAACCTGAGCCCGAGGAACAAAACCAGAGCCCGAGGAACAAAACCAGGGTCCGAGGTACAAAACCAGAGCCAGAGGAACAAAACCAGAGTCCGAGGAACAAAACCGTAGGCTGAGGAAGAAAACCGGAGCTCGAGGAACAAAACCAAAGCCCGAGGAACAAAACCAGAAACCGAGGAAGAAAACGAGAATCTGAGGAAAAAAACGAGAGCCTGGGGAACAAAACCAGAGCCCAACGAAGAAAACCATAGTTCAAGGAAAAAAACAGAGCCCGAGGAACAAAACCAGAGCATGAGGAACAAAACCAGAGCACGAGGAACAAAACCAGCCCACAATGAACAAAACCAGAGCCAGAGGAAGAAAACGAGAGCATGAAGAGCAAAACCAGAGCCCGAGGAACAAAGCAAGAGCCCGAGGAACAAAAGGAAGACCCGAGGAACTAAAGCAGAGCCCAAAGAACTAAACCAGAGTCCGAGGAACAAAACCACAGCACGAGGAACAAAACCAGGGCTGAGGAACACAACCACAGCCCGAGGAACAAAACCACAGCCTGAGGAAAAAAACCAGGGCACGAGGAACAAAACCAGAGCTCGAGGAACAAAACCAGAGCCCGAGGAACAAAACCACAGCCCGAGGAACAAAATGAGGGACCGAGGAACTAAACCAGAGCCCGGCGAACAAAACCATAGTTCGTGGAATAAGCTAGAGCCCGAGGAACAAAAGCACAGCCAGAGGAACCAAACCAGAGCCCGAGGAACAAAATCGGTCCCGAGGAACAAAAGCAGAGCCCGAGGAACACAACCAGAGCCCGAGGAACAAAATCAGTCCCCGAGGAACAATAGCAGAGCCTGAGGAATAAAAGTAGAGGCCGAGGAACTAAACCAGAGTTGGAGGAACAAAACCAGAGCCCGAGGAACCAAACCAGAGCCCGAGAAACAAAACCAGCCCTAGAGGAAAAAAAGCAGCGTCTGAGGACGAAAACCAGAGCCCGTGGAACCAAACCAGAGCCCGAGGAACAAAAGCAGAGCCCGAGGAAGAAAACCAGTGCCCGAGGAACAAAACAAGAGCCGGAGGAAGAAAACGAGACCCTGTGGAATTAAACCAGAGCCTGACGAACAAAATCATAGTTCGAGGAAAAAAACAGAGCCCGAGGAACAAAAGCAGAGCATGAGGAACAAAACCAGAGCCCGAGGAACAAAACCAGCCCACGATGAACAAAACCAGAGCCAGAGGAAGAAAACTAGAGTCCGAGGAACAAAACCAGAGCCCGAGGACCAAAGCAAGAGCCCGAGGAACAAAAGGAGGACCCGAGGAAAAAAAACAGAGGCCGAGGAGCTAAACCCGAGCCCGAGGAACAAAACCACATCACAAGGAACAAAACCACGGCCTGAGGAACCAAGCCAGAGCTCGAGGAACAAAACCATACCCCAAGGAACAAAACCAGAGCCCAAGGAACAAAACCAGATCCCTAGGAATAAATCCAGCCCTCGAGGAAAAAAAAACAGAGCCCAAGGAATAAAACGAGAGCCTGAGGAACAAAACCAGAGTTCGAGGAAGTAAACCAGGGCCCGAGGAACAAAACCAGAACCCGAGGAACAAAACCAAGGCCCGAGGAAGAAAACCAGGGCCATAGAAGCAAAACCAGAGCCCGAGGAACAAAACCAGAGCCCTTGAAACCAAACCAGAGCCCGAGGAACGAAACCAGAGCCCGAGGAATGAAACCAGAGCTCGAGGAAAAAAAGGAGGGCCCGAGGAACAAAACCATAGCTCGAGGAACAAAATCAGAGCCCAAAGAACAAAACCAGGCCCCGAGGAACAAAACCATAGCCGGAGGAACTAAACCAGAGCCCGAGGAACAAAACCAGAGCTTGAGGAACAAAACCAGAGTCCGTGGAAATAAACCAGAGTGCGAGGAAAAAAAACAGAGCCCGAGGAACAAAACCAAACCCGAGGAAGAAAACCAGCCTTCGAGGAACCATACCAGAACCTGAGGAACAAAACCAGAGCCCGAGGAAATAAAGGAGGGCCCGAGGAACTAAACCAGCCCTCTAGGAACCATACCAGAGCCTGAGGAAGAAAACGAGAACCCGAAGGAAAAAACCAGAGCCCGAGAAACAAAACCAGCCCTCGAGGAAAAAAAGCAGGGTCCGAGGAAGAAAACCAGAGCCCGAGGAACAAAACCAGAGCATGAGGAATAAAACCAGAGCCCGAGGAACAAAACCAGCCCTTGATGAACACAACCAGAGCCAGCGGAAGAAAACGAGAGCCCAATGAACACAACCAGAGCCAGAGGAACAAAACAAGAGCCCGAGGGAAAAAAGGAGGACTCGAGGAACAAAACCAGAGCACGAGCAACTATACCACAGCCTGAGGAACCAAGCCAGAGCCCGAGGAAGACAATCAGAGCTCAAGGAACAAAACCAGAGCCTGAGGAACAAAACCAGGGCCCAAGGAACAAAACCAGAGCTTGACGAACAAAACCAGAACCCGTGGAAATAAACCAGAGCCCAAGGAACAAAACCAGACCCCAAGGAACAAAACCAGAACCCGAGGAACAAAACCAGAGTCTGAGGAACAAAACCAGGGCTGGAGGAACAAAACCAGAGCCGGAGGAACAAAACCAGGGCCCAAGGAACCAAACCAGATCCCGAGGAACAAAACCAGGGCCCAAGGAACCAAATCAGTGTGACGAATAAGGACACGGACTCCGTCTGAGAGGGCACGAAGACAAAGATGAAAAGACCCTTGTTATACAGCACAAGTGCCTTTTTATACCTCACATTATGCCGTGTATACACTTCCAAGAATTCCCTAGTACATCCCCTAATCAAAGGTCATCTCGACACTCTTCCGCTAATTTCCTTATCTTTGTCACGCCCTCAGAACCGTTAACTGCCACCTCTTATCTGCCTTTTTCCCACGGCTTCTTTCACTTCCCATCTTCCCATGGCTTCTTCTTTAGCAACGCTATGACACTGCTTGTACTCTCAGACATTGATTCCTCCACATCTCCCCCTTTTTCTTTTACAACAAACACTAAGCTAACTGACTTTTCTATTATTCATTTCACACATTGCAATAAACATAGTACACGCACAAGAATACATACAAATACAATCAAACGTATAATTCCCAGTTCAATCAAACTCATTACGCATTTTGCCAAGCCCCAATAATTCTATCTCTTGTGGCTCTACGCTCAGGGGTGGACGGTACACCAAACATCCATCCCAATTGTCAGTCACATTGCGGCCGCCACTACAAAGTGTTGCATGCGGCTCCGTGAGACCTAGGGTCTAATTGTTCCACGGGAGTCCCACTAAGCAGATGGAAAAATAATCTCCAGGTGACGAAAGCGAAAGGCAAATGGTCTCCTGGCCTGTCTGATTCACAAGGGCGATCCAGATGTTCTCTTTGGGCTGCGGTGGGGCCCAAAACGCGCTTACGCCTGCGACAATGGCGAAAAAGACGGCTTGACAAACCGTGCTGGTACCCATCTTGGTCATCGATCTGTGGAGACACAAGCATACCCTCGACCCCAGGTTATCAGTGAAAACGGGCCTTCCCACTCATGAGATTCCAGGTTTTTCACCTTTACCCACGCCTTGTCCCTTATGATTGCCTCATGACCTTCAACAGAATCAAAATGTCTGCAAATCGGGGGTCCACCTTCCTCAGCCCACCAACTGAGAAAATTAAGAACATAAACGGCTTTTGCCAATCTTTCCTGTGGGGTCAAATCACCTACTCCCCCTTTTTGTTTTGTTAACACGTCTTTGAGCGAACGGTGCGCGCGCTCAACAATGGCTTGCCCTGTGGGACTGTGTGGAATTCCCATGATGTGAGTGATTCCCCACGTTTGCAGGAACGTCCGTGTGGCTTGGGCAACGTACCCGGGGCCGTTATCTGTTTTTATTTTGCTCGGTACTCCGAGAATGGAAAAAGCAAGAAGAAAACGTTTTCGGACATCCCGGGACTTTTCCCCAGTGTGGGCTGTGACTGCAATTGCTCCCGAAAATGTATCCACTGAGACGTGGACACATTTGAGTCGACCAAAGTCGGGAAGATGTGTAACATCAGTCTGCCAAAGTTCGAGCGTCTGCAAGCCACAAGGGTTGACTCCCCCCGGCTGTGGAGGGCCTGCACACTGGCACTCAGGGCATGCAGTGACAATTTGGCATGCTTGCGTAAGTGGTAAATGAAACATTCTAGCCAAGGCCTTAGCGTTCTGATCATAAAAGTTATGTGAATGCCTCGCTTGCTCAAATTTCCTCAGGACAACAACAGCCCCTGCAAGCGAATCAGCCAACCGGTTTCCCTCAACCAGGGGCCCTGGCAATGCAGTATGAGATCTGATATGTAATATAAAAAAAGAGTGGATCCTTCGATGAATGTGTTCTCTGAGGGTTTTAAACAGAGCAAAAAGCTGGGCATTATTTACATCTTTCAAATAAGCAAACTCCATGCGGGACACTACCCCTGCAACATATGCAGAATCAGTCACGATGTTGACAGGGCATTGCCATTTTTCAAACACTCGGACCACTGCCGCCAACTCCACGATTTGTGGTGAACCGTCTTGTTTCCGAATATCAGATTGCCATTGATCGTGGCTGTCCTTCCAGACAAGGACAGACTTACCCGTGCGCCCGGACCCATCCGTGAAGACCGTTAGAGCGTCCAAAGGGGTCACTACATTTCGGCAATTGCTGCAGTGGTAGTGGGGTCTGCAGCCATTTATGACTGGGAGGGTGAATAGAAATCACTCCTGTAAAACCTTCCACAGCCATTTGAAAAGGTACAGACATTTGCATCAACCAAGTTAACATAGGCATCACGACAGGAATGTAAATGCAGGTCTTTTCCGCACAGCGCTATCAACCGTTGCCTCCCTCTCATGACCAGGGATGCAAACATTTCTGCTCTAGTGGTGATAGTTTTTCCAAATTGATAGGGAAGAAACACCCATTCTATGACCAACGACTGTTCGCCGCTGGGTGTTGGCTTCCATTGAAACAACAAACCATATGGTTGGAAGTCAGTGTTCACTATTGCTAACTGAAAAGGAAGCTCTGGATCACAGTGCTGTGCTTGCCGAGCCGATATCATTGTAGCAATCCGCTGCAACACTTGCTGAGCCTCGGGGGTTAACGTTCGTCGAGACCCCAACGCCGGATCACCTTTCAGCAAATTAAACAGAGGTCTCAACAGCTTGTGGTTGATTCCCAACAGAGGCCTTACCCAATTGATGGTGCCCAATAATTTCTGCAAATCAGTCAGGGTATGGACCTGACTACTGATCTTGAGCCCTTGCGGTATCACAGTTTGCTCAGTAATGCGCCACCCTGGATATTGCCAGGGAGCAGTCTGCTGCACCTTTTCTGGGGCAACTATCAAGCCGTTACGCTGGAGGCTCGTTACGACAACCTCCATGGCCTCTCGTATCATGGCCTCAGGGTTGCTACAAGGATATCATCCATATAATGATAAATTACGACTTCAGGCAATTGGGCACGGGCTGGACTAAGGGCCCGAGCCACGAACCATTGACATATGGTGGGACTATTTTTCATGCCTTGCGGGAGCATCGTCCAGTGGTACCGTTGACTCAGCTGGGCTACATTGGTCGCGGGTACAGTAAAAACAAACCTCGGCGCGTCATCTGGGTGTAGCGGAATGGTAAAAAAACAGTCCTTAAGGTCTATTATAGTGATGTGCCAGTTCATAGATATCATGGTTGGTGAAGGGAGGCCTGGCTATAGAGCTCCCATGTCCTCTATAGCCTCATTTATACGTCTTAGATCGTGAAGGAGCCTCCACTTTCCTGATTTCTTCTGGATGACAAAAACTGGTGAGTTCCATGGGCTCGTGGATGGCACAATGTGCCCAGCGCACAGCTGCTCAGCAACAAGGTCCTGCAAGTGATGCAGCTTATCCGTGGGGAGGGGCCACTGATCCACCCATATAGGCTTTTCACAGGACCATTGCAACTTCAGGGTGTGCTGCCGATCAGTAGCCCCTAGGATAAATTTGTCCCCAGCATGATTCCCCATTGTGACAAACAGTCTCGTCCCCACAGCGTGAGAGGGGCCGGAAGAACGAACGGTTGGACATTGGCCCGCCGACCCTCCGGTCCCTCGATTTGAATTAATTGAACACTCTGCAGTGGTGCTGTTTGCCCTCTGATACCTGTAAGGGCAATCGGGACCTGTTTCGTCGGCCATTGAGCTGGCCAGTGTAACTGCGCAATGACTGTCACGTCAGCTCCTGTATCAATAGGGCCGCTGATGCGCACAGACTGCTGAGGGCCACCGCCTGACAGGCAGCAAGTCAGCTGCGGTCGCCCCGCAGCGACAGGCTGCGCCCACCACAGTTGTGGCGTGCCGGTGAAACCAAAACCTTCACCCCTCCGTTCCTGAGGCTCCGCCGCAGGAGGGACAGCTTGAAAGTAGACGAGCTGTGCTATTCGTGCTCCTGCCGGCACGTAACAGGGCGGAGTAGGCGTCCACAACATGATTTTAATTTCTTCTGTATAGTCTGCATCAATAACCCCAGGGAGAACAAACAAGCCCTGTAACGTGGCGGATGAACGTCCCAGTAAGAGTGCGCTGTAACCGCCACCTAGCGGCCCCCGCGCTCCGGCGGGCACCGCTTGAACAGCCGTAGAAGTCAGGTTCACTGGGTGGGAGGAGGCCAAGTCCATGCTGGCACTTCCCCATGTTTGGGCGGATAATTCGGAGGCACGGATGCCAGCAGGGGGCTGGGGGCAGTTTCCGTCATCGCATGGGGGGCTACTTGTATCATCGCGCGGCCCCTCCCCACGGTCCTGCAACCGTTTCCCTGGATAGGCTGACCGTCTTTATCATACCGCGACCGGCATTGATTCGCAACTTGCCGGCCCTTCCTACATTTTGGACACGTTCCCAGTTGTGAGTCAGCCAGTTCCCGCCTCCGCCTGCCTGCCTGCGGGCACTGTCTCTTAAAGTGACCGGGATGGCCACAGGTGAAGCACATCTGTTGGCTAAACTTAAAGTTTGCAAAAGCAGTAGCCATCGCCACAGCCAGGTGCTCCGTGGTCCCCACACGGTTGCATTCCTCTATCATTTCAACTACCGTAGGGTTTTTTAACAGACGGAGCACCTTCTGGCAATCTGCATTAGCATTTTCAATCACCAATTTTTGTAATAATATTTTCCGCGCTTCCTCATTCTCTACTTGTTTGTCCAAAGCATCTTTTAATGTCTCGATAAATTTCATATACGGTTGCTGCGGTCCCTGCCTAATATTAGTAAACGAGCGTTGGCGCTTCCCTACATCGGGGACCTTCATAAATGCTAGGTAGGCAAGATTCTTTGAATCATTTAGGGCTTCCATTGGGAGTTGTGCCTGGACATGGGCAGTGGCATATCGACCCTCTCTTACCAATGCGTCAACTCCCAAGAATCTCACTGGATCTGTCGCGAGATGCTCCAAATATTCCAGTGCTTTTGCCTCACAGAGTCGCTGCCACTCCCCATTCCAGAGCATAAACTGAGCAGAGGAGAGCAACAATTGCGCCAGCGTTTTGCAATCAAGCGGGCATAATGTATAACTCCTCATGACCGACCCTAGCATGTTCGCAGAGTAAGGGGCACTGAGGCCAAATTCAATCACTCCCCTTCTCAACTCCTTCACTACTTGGAAACTCAGAGTCTCCCACCGGGGCTTTTGATGAGCTTCATAAAACACCGGGAACACCCGGACCTCACGGAGCTTAGCCGCGAGGTCAGAGTCCCCTTCTTTCTCTGCCTCCCTTTGAATCCCCTTCCACACATCATGCACATGCGGGGGATATAAATCTGGCTCTTTCTCTGGGTCAACCAGTCCCGGATCAAATGGATTGGGATCATCACTGCCACTACCCTGCTCCCCGCAGGCAGCCACCGCTCCAGCCTCAGTGGCCAGGGGCGCAGAAGGCGCTTTGGCCACAGGTGCACTCCCTCCTGAGTTTTCACCTCTCAGCTTGTCTTTAGTACTGACATGCTTTTTTAGGGTCTCATTCAGAGTCCTCCAAGGCGCTAGCAGTCCTGCAGCCACCGAGTCCGAACAAGTGGCAGCATCCCAAAGCTGGGTGCCTGCTTCATTCCAAATTTTTGGATCATAAATGTTAGTAGAATCGAATCCCTTAACGGTGGTTTTCACCCACTTCAGGAGTCGTCTCAAGTCCCCATTATCCATGGTTACTTGATATTTTTTCAGGATCAATTCCATGGTCCTGCAAACAGTTTTTTCCTTCTTTGTCATGTTTAAACCCATGATTACCGCCCCCCGCTGCTCACCTCTGTTCTGCAGAGACGATTCGATGTCACTATCCTGTTTCCTTTCAACAGCTTTTCTCCCGTTTCCTTTCAACGGCTTTCTTCCTGTCTCTTTTCAATGGCTTTTTTTCCTGTTTCTTTTCAACAGCTTTTGTTCCTGTTTCTTTTCAACAGCTTCTATCCCGTTTCCTTCCAACAGCTTTTTTCCTGTTCTTTTTCAACGGCTTTGGCAGTTCAGCGGGGCTCGCCAACAGATTGGCAATTGTCGACTTTATGGCCCTTCAGACAGAATGTCCCCGTCCCTGTTCGGGTGCCATTTGTGGCAAATAAGGACACGGACTCGGTCTGAGAGGGCACAAAGACAAAGACAAAAAAAAAACCTTTATTATACAGCACAAGCGCCTTTTTATACCTCACATTATGCCACATATACACTTCAAAGAATTCCCTAGTACATCCCCTAATCAAAGGTCATCTCGACACTCTTCCGTTAATTTCCTTATCTTTGTCACGCTCTCAGAACCGTTAACTGCCACCTCTTATCTGCCTTTTTCCCACGGCTTCTTTCACTTCCCATCTTCCCATGGCTTCTTCTTTAGCAACACTATGATACTGCTTGTACTCTCAGACATTGATTCCTCCACACCCAGCACCCCGACATGCCCAGCACCCAGACATGCCCAGTGCCCAACGCACCAGAACACAGCAAACCAGCCCCCAATAAACCCAGTGATCAGCACATAGCACCTGGACATGCCCAGCACCTGCAGCACTCAGCACCCAGCACCCCAAACACCCACCATACAGCACCCCCACAGGTCTCACACCCAGCACCTCCAGTGCTCGGAAATCAGCATACCCAACACTCAGTATCCAGCAACCCCACCCCCCAGCACCCAGTGCCCTGCACCTGGCCAGCACCCAGACATGCTCAGCACCCAGCAACACAGGGGCAAAGAACCCAGCACCTCCAGCACCCAGAAACCAACCACCCCAGCGTCCAGCACCCCCACCACCCAGCACAGGGACATGCCCAGCACCCAGCACACCCAAAGACCATCACCCCCAGCGCCATGCACCCAGCACCGCCATTGCCTAGCACCCGGAAATGCCCAGCACTCAGACATGCCTAGCAGGCAGCTTCCCTGCTCCCCATTGCCCAGAACCTCCAGTGCCCATCACCCAGCACCCGGACATGCCCAGCACCCACCACACAGCACCCACACTGCCCAACACACAGCACCCACACACACCCAGCACAACCAGGGGCCAGCACACAGCACACACACGCACCTAGAAACAAGCACCCCCAGAGCACAGCACCCAGCAACCCCAGAGCACAGGCCCAGCACCGGATATGCCCAGCACCTCCAGCACCAAGAGATACCCTGCACTCAGTTATGCATATTACCCAGCAATACCAGGGCCCAGCACCCCCAGTACCTAGCCCCCAGCAACCCCACCGCCCAACACCCACCACCCGGACATGCCCAGCACACAACACCCCCACCCGCAGTGCCCAGAACTCAGCACCCACGCATGTCCAGCACCCAAACATGCGCAGGAGCCAACACACCAGAACGCAGGAAATCAGCAACCAACATCCCCAGGGATCAGGATATAGAACCCGGACATATCCAGCACCCAGCACCTGCAGCACTCAGCACCCAGCACCCCCAGTGCCCGGAAACCAGCACACCAAACACCTGACATCCAGCACCTCCACAGGTCTCATACCCACCACCCCCATTGCCCAGAAACGAGCATACCCAACAACCAGCATCCGGCCCTCCCACCACCCAGCAGCCCCAGGGCCCACCACCCAGCACCCTCACTGCCCACCACCCAGAACCCCAAGTGCCAAGCACACAGCATCCAAACATGACCAACATCCGGACATGCCCAGCATCCACAAAACTCAGCACGCGGTCATGACCAGCAACTGAAATGCCCACAGCCAGCAACTCTAGCTCTCAGCAGCCACCACCCCCAGTGCCCAGCACCCGGTCATGCCAAGCACCTGGACATGCCCGGCACCCAACACCTCAGTGCCCAGCACACAATACGCCCAGCTCCCAGTAACCCCAGCACACAGCAGCAAGACATACCCTGCACCCGCTTATGCATAGTACCCAGCACTCCCAGGGCCCAGCAACCAGCACCCACAGGACTTAGCACCCAGCAACCCCAGTGCCCAGCACCCAATACCCCCAGCTCCCAGTAGCCCCAGAACCCACCATCCAGCAGCAAGACATACCCTGCACCCGCTTATGCATAGTACCCAGCACTCCCAGCCCCCAGCAGTCGCGCCGCCCAGCACCCAGCAACCCCAGTGCACAGCACCCACTAACCCCAGTGCCCAGCATCCCCAGCGCACAGCATCCGGCATATGGACATACCCAGCACACTGACATACCCACTAGCCAGCACCCCTAGTGCCCAGCACCCAAAACTCCCTCCATCCATCACCCAGAAATGCCCAGTGCTCAGCGCCCCCAACAGCCAGGATCAGAAAATGCCCAGCAACAAGCACTCCCATGCCTACCACCGCCAGTGCCCAATAACCAGCACACAGACAATGCCCACCAGCCAGCATCCAGAACCCAGCGCCAAGCACTCAGTACACAGGCATGCCCAGCACCCTGATATGCATAGTCCCCAGCACCCCCACTGCCCAGCAGTCCCAGTGCCCCGGACCCATCACGTGGACATGCTCAGCACCCAGAGATGTCCAGCACCCCGCACGCCCAGTGCCTAGAACCCAGTACCCCCAATGACCAGCACCCAGCGCAGCCAGTGCCCAGCACTGCCTGTAGCCCGCATCCACCACCCAGACACGATCATCACCTGCCCATTCCCAGCACCAAATCCTCCCAGTGCCCAGCACAGGGACATGGCGAGCACCCAGATATGCCCAACACCCAGCAACCGCAGCACCCAGACCTGTCCAGAACCCACTCCACTCAGGGCCTAGCACACAGTACCCCCACGACCCAGCACCGACACATGCCCAGCACCAAGCACTGCCAAAGATCCCAAGGGGTGCTAGGTGTGCTGGATGTTGCGCATTTGCGGTGCTGCAGATGGCTGGGTGCTGGGCAGCTGAGAAGGGGCTGTAAAGGGAAGGTGAGCGCCGCGAACATATTTCAGCCCTGGCTAAATGTGTGTGGGAGCTCCATGGGGCGCTTGTCTGCTTTGCAGTTGGGCTGCGGCAAGGTTGACGGTTGAGTGCTACGGCAAGCGCCTAGCCCCGGTGGTGGTGGGGACCTCAAAGGGCTGCCGGGGCAGGCGAGTGCGATGAACACCAGTCATCTTGGTTCCCTCTGTGTTGGAGCGCCATCTGGTGGGTAGACGTTTCAGAGCCTGGCTCTGATGAAGGTAAGATGTCGGTTGATGTTTAGATGGGAGACCAAAGAGAAGGGAGCAGGGGTTGGTGGGGCTGCCAAGAGATCGTGAGGGCCAGCACCAGCCTTCATTCCCGGCCACATCTGCCCCAGAGCCCCATGTGGCCGGTGGCCGCTTCGGAGCTTGTCCCTGATGAGGGTCAGGGCTAGGTTGAGGTTAGGTGGGAGAACCGGCACAGAGCCACGGTGTTGATGGGGCTGCCTAGGGACTGCAAACGGAAGGCGAGGTCCAGCATCAGCCTTGATTCCTGGCTATCTCAGTGCCTAGGGCCCTCGTGGAGGGTGGCCGCTTGGGAGCTTGGCTCTGATGAGGGTAAGGGATGTGTCGAGGATAATAAGGAGAACAGACACAGAGCCCCAGTGTTGGTGGGGCTGAGAAGGGGCTGCCAAGAGATCGTGAGGGCCAGCATGAACCTTGATTCCTAGCTACCTCAGTGCCTAAGACCCACGTGGAGGGTGGCCGCTTCGTAGCTTGGCCCTGATGAGGGTCAGGGCTAGGGTGAGGTTCGTTGGGAGAACAAACACAGAGCCCCGGTGTTGGTGGGGCTGAGAAGGGGCTGCCAAGAGATCATGAGGGCCAGCGTCAACCTTGATTCCTGGCTACTTCTGTGCCTTGAGCCCCATGAGGTGGGTGGCCACTTCGGAGCTTAGCTGTGGTAAGGATAAGGGATGTCTCGAGGATAATTGGGAGAACAGACAGAGAGCCCCGCTGTTGGTTGGGACCTCAAAGGGCTGCCAGGGCACGCGAGTTCAACAAACATTCAATCTTAGTTCCATCTGTGTGGAAGTGCCATCTAGTGGGTCGACGTTTTAGACCCTGGATCTGATGAAGGTAAGATGTAGGTTGATGTTTAGGTGGGAGACCAAAGAGAAGGGAGCAGGGGTTGGTGGGGCTGCCAAGGGAAGGTGAGGGCCAGCGTGAACCTTGATTCCTGGCTACCTCAGTGCCTAAGGCCCACGTGGAGGATGGTTGCTTCGGAGCTTGGCTCTGATGAGGGTAAGGGATATGTCGAGGTTAGCTGAGAGAACAGACACAGAGCCCCGGTATTGGTAGGGCTGAGAAGGGGCTGCCAAGAGATCGTGAGGGCCAGCATCAACCTGGATTCCTGGCTACCTCAGTGCCAAAGCCCTATGAGGCGGGTTGTTGCTTCAGAGCCTGTCTCTGAAGCGGGTAACTGCTAGGTCGAGGTTAGTTGAGAGAACAGACACAGAGCCCCAGTTTTGGTGGGGCCGCCAAGGGAAGGTGAGAGCTAGCCTCAACCTTGATTCCTGGCTACCTCAGTGCCAAGCCCCATGCGGTGAGTGGCTGCTTCGAAACTTGGCTCTGAGGCGGGTAAGTGATAGGTCGAGGTTAGATGGAAGATCAGACAGAGAGCAACGATGCTGGTGGGGCTGAGAAGGGGCTGCCAAGGGAAGGTGAGGGCCAGCATCAGCCTTGATTCCTCGCTACCTCAGTGCCAAGTCCCATGTGGAGGGTGGCCACTGGAACTTGGCTCTCATGAGGGTAAGGGATACGTCGAGGTTACCTGAGAGAACAGACACAGAGCCCCGGTGTTGGTGGGGCTGAGAAGGGGCAGATAAGAGATCGTGAGGGCCAGCATCAACTTGATTCCTGGATATTTCTGTGCCTGAGCCCCATGTGGTAGGTGGCCTCTTCGGAGCTTGGCCCTGATGAGGGTCAGGGCTAGGTTGAGGTTAGGTGGGAGAACAGAGACAGAGCCCCGGCATTGGTGCGACTGAGAAGGGGCTGCGCAGTGATCGTGAGGGCAGCATCAACCTTGATTCTTGGCTGCCTCAGTGCCTAAGCCCCACATGAAGAGTGGTCGCTTCGGAGCTTGGCTCCGATGAGGGTAAGGGATAGGTCGCTGTTAGGTGCGAGCACAGACACAGAGCCCCGGTATTGGTGCGGCTGAGAAGGGGCTGCCAAGGGACCGTGAGGGCCAGCATCAGCCTTGGTTCCTGGCTACTTCAGTGCCTAGCTCCATGTGGCCGGTGGCCACTTCGGAGCTTGGCCCTGATGAGGGTCTGGCCTAGGCTGAGGTTAGGACGGAGAACAGAGACAGAGCCCCGGTGTTGGTGGGGCTGCCTAGGGACTGCAAATGGAAGGGGAGGGCCAGCACCACCCTTGATTCCTGGCTATCTCAGTGCCAAGCCCCATGTGGAGGGTGGCCGCTGCGAAGCTTTGCCCTGATGAGGGTAAGGGATAGGTCGAGGCTAAGTGGGAGAACAGAGACAGAGCCCCGGTTTTGGTAGGGCGTCCAAGGGAAGAGGAGAGCCAGCATCAGCCTTGATTTCTGCTTACCTTAGTGCCAAGCTCCACGTGGATGGTGGCCGCTGCGGAGTTTTGCCCTGATGAGGGTAAGGGATATGTCGAGGATAAGTAGGAGAATAGATACAGAGACAATGTGTTGGTGGTGCTGAGAAGGAGCTGCAAGTAGATCGTGAGGGCCAGCATCAACCTTGATTTTGGCTACTTCCGTACCTAAGCCACACGTGGAGAGTGGTCACTGCGGAGCTGGGCCCTGATGAGGGTCAGGGCTAGGTTGAGGTTAGGTGGGAGAACAGAGACAGAGCCCCTGCTTTGGTGCCACGGAGAAGGGGCTTCGAAGTGATCGTGAGGGCCAGCATCAACCTTGATTCTTGGCTGCCTCAGTGCCTAAGCCCCACATGAAGAGTGGTCTCTTCGGAGCTTGGCTCCGATGAGGGTAAGGGATAGGTCGCTGTTAGGTGCGAGCAGAGACACAGAGCCCCGGTATTGGTGGGGCTGAGCGGGGCCGACAAGAGACCGTGAGGGCCAGCATCAGCCTTGGTTCCTGGCTACTTCAGTGCCAAGCCCCATGTGGAGGGTGGACGCTTCGGAGGTGGCCCTGGTGAGAGTCAGCGCTAGGTTGATGTTAGGCGGGGGAACAGACTCAGAGCCCCTGTGTTGGTGAGGCTGCCAAGGAAGGTGTGGGCCAGCATCATCCGCGATTCCTGGCTCTTCAGTGCCTAGCCCTATGTGGACTTTGGCCGCTTAGGAAGCTTGACTCTGAGGAGGGTAAGGGATATGTAGAGGATGAATGGCAGAACAGAGACCGAGCCCCGGTGTTGGTGGGGCTGAGAAGGGGCTGCCAAGAGATCGTGAGGGCCAGCATCATCCTTGACTCCTGGCTATTTCTGTGCCTGAGCCGGAGGAGGTGGGTGGCCGTTTCGGAGCTTGCCTCTGAGGAGGATAAGGGATAGTCTGAGGTTCTGCGTAGATAACGAGACCCTTCTGCATAAGATAACGCCACCCACCACATGGACTCCAAACGAGGAGTAGCCACTTCCCGGTCCCACTACCCCTCTCCCTTATTCTCTAACCTAAATATCAACCTTTGCCTTACCATCTCTCAAGCCCATTTCCTAAACGGCTTCCCACCAGAGGGCGCTCCAACACAGAAAGAACCAGCTGTTCTGGTTGAAAGCTGTTTCTGGCTCTTGCCTTTCGTGGCAGCCCTTTCCGAGGGAGCTGCTCTCGCTCTACCACCCAACCAGCAACCTTACCACAGCCCAACTGCAAAGTAGTCGATCCCCTCTTCGGGCTCCCATAAACTAACGGGCAGGACTGAAAGATGTTGGTGGCTCTCACCTTCCCTTGATAGACCCTTCTCAGCTGCCCAACACCCAGCCAGCTCCAGCACCCCAAATGTGCCATATCCACCACACCTAGCACTCCTTGCTACACATTGGTGGTGCCTGGTGCTAGGCATGTTCCGTTGCTGAGTCGTGGGGGTGTTGGGGGGTGGGCACTGCGAGGACTGGCTTCTTGTCATGTCCTGGTGCTGGGGATGCTGGGTGCTGTGTGCTGGGCTCCGGGGCTGCTGGGCATGTCGAGGTGCTGTGCATTGGTGGTGGGTGTGCTGGGTTGTGTGCATGTGTGGGATTCAGTGCTGGGCCATGGGAGTGCTGGGCCCTGGCAGTGCTGGGTGGAGGGTATGATGGGTGCATGTGTTGGTTTAACCCCAGCCTGCAAATACACCCCACGCAGCCACTGGCTCACCTCCCCCCCCACCCCGTGGGATTGGGGAGAGAATCGAGAAGGCACAAGTAGGAAAACTCCCAGGTTGAGATAAAAACAGTTTAATGGTTGAAATAAAACGAAGTAGAACAGTAATAATAACAATGAGAACAACAACAGACGATAAAAAGCAGGCAATGCACAATGCAACTGCTCACCACTGCCGACCGTGTGTCGCGAGCGGGAGGGGGGCAGAGCCCCCTCCCCCGCCCACTCCCATTTTTTATACTGAGCAGGATGTCACATGCTATAGAATACCCCATTGGCCAGCTGGGTCAACTACCCCGGCTGTGCTCCCCATCCTGCCACCCCCCCCAACCCACCCCCCCCGAGCTTCCTGTGGGAGGGCGAAAAGAGAGAACAAAAGTCTCCCGGTGCAAGCACCGCCCAGCAACAGCCAAAGCATTAAGGGGCCATCAACGCTCCTCTCACACCAAACCCAAAAGCCAGCACACCCCCCCAAGCTACTGGGAAGAAAGTTAACTCTGTCCCAGCCGGAAGCAGGACAGTGCAGTGCACTGGAGTTCTGAGTGCTGGGTCCTAGGGGTACTGTGTATGTTCGGGTGCTGGGCATATCCGCATGCAGGTACTGGGCAGCTGGGGTGGTGGTACTGGATGCTGGGCATTGGGTATGCTGGTTTCTGGGCACTGGGGGTGGTGGGTGCTGAGCGCAGCGTGTGCTGGGTGCTATGTGCAGATCACTGGGGATGGTGGGGGCTGGTTTGCTGCTTTCTGGTGTGTTGGGCGCTGGGCATGTTTGGGTGCTGGGCATGTCTGGGTGCTGGGCACGGGCAGTGGGGGTGCTGGGTATGTCCGGGTGGTGGGTATTGGGCAGTGGGAGTGCTGGGTGCTACGTACTGGGGATGCTGGGCCCTGGCATTGCTTGGTACTATGCATAACTGAGTGCAGGGTATGTCTTGGTGCTGGCCATATCTGGTGCTGGCCATATCCGGTGCTAGGTGTGTGCTCTGGGTTTGCTGGGTGCTGTGATGTGAGGGTGCTGGATTCCTGGCATGTGCGTGTGCTGTGTGCTGTGCCCTGGTTGTGCTGGGTATGTGGGGGTGCTGGGCAGTATGGGTGCTGCATGGTGGGCATGTCCCAGTGCTGGGTGATGGGCACTGGAGGTCCTGGGCGATGGGGAGCAGGGAAGCTGCCTGGTAGGAATGTCTCAGTGCTGGGCATATCCGGGTGCTTGGTACTGTGCACTGATGGTGGTGGTACTGAGTGCTGGGCATGTCCTAGTGCTAGGCAATGGCGGTGCTGGGTGCTTGGCGCTGGGCGTGATAGTCTTTGGGTGTGCTGGGTGGTAGGGGTGCTGGGCATGTGCGAGTGTTGGTTGCTGGGCCCTGGGTGTACTGGGTGCTGGACACTGGGGTGGTTGGTTTCTGGGCACTGGGGCTTCTGGGTTGTGTGGACTGGGGTTGCTGGGTGCTGGGCATGTCTGGGTGCTGGGCAATGGCTGGCTGCTGGGTTCTGGGCCCTGAGGTTGCTGGGTGCTGGGCACCGGCCTTGCTGGGTGCTGGCTGGTGTGGGTGCTGGGGG
Source organism: Calonectris borealis (assembly GCF_964195595.1). NCBI lineage: Eukaryota > Metazoa > Chordata > Aves > Procellariiformes > Procellariidae > Calonectris > Calonectris borealis. The sequence continues at coordinate 148,132 of NW_027441466.1, read as the reverse complement.
CTAAGTGCTGGTTGCTGGGCCCTGGGAGTGCTGGGTATTATGCATGAGCATTTGCAGGGTATCTCTTGCTCCTGGGCGCTGGGGCTGCTGGGCATATCCAGGGGCTGTATGTTGGTGGTGGTTGTGCGCATGTCCGGGAATGAGTGCTGGGCCATGGGGGTGCTGGGTGGAGGGTATGATGGGTGCATGTCATGGTTTAACCTGGCGTGTGTGTGCTGGGCCCTGGTTGTGCTGGGTATGTGTGGGTGCTGGGTGTTGGGCTGTGTGGCGGGGCCTGGGCATGTCCAGGTGCTGGGCAGTCGGGGTGCTGGGCGGTCGCGATGCTGGGCGGTGGGCAGCAGGGAAGCTGCCTGCTGGGCACATCTGGGTGCTGGGCAGTGGTAGTGCTGGGTGCATGGTGCTGGGGGTGGTGGTCCCTGGTGGTGCTGCATGCTGGGCATGTCCGGGTGCTGGGTGGTTGGACTGTTGCGTGCATGCAAGTGTTGGTTTCTGAGCTCTGGGAGTGCTGGGCACTGGGGCTGTTGATTTCTGGGCACTGGGGCTTCTGGGTTGTGTGCACTGGGGTTGCTGGGTGCTGGGCATGTCTGGGTGCTGGGCAATGGCTGGCTGCTGGGTTCTGGGCCCTGAGGTTGCTGGGTGCTGGGCACCGGCCTTGCTGGGTGCTGGCTGGTGTGGGTGCTGGGGGCTAAGTGCTGGTTGCTGGGCCCTGGGAGTGCTGGGTATTATGCATAAGCAGGTGCAGGGTATCTCTTGCTGCTGGATGCTGGGTGCTGGGGATACTGGGTGCTGGGCACTGGGGCTGCTGGGCATGTCCAGGGGCTGTGTGTTGGTGGTGGGTGTGCTAGGTTGTGCGCGTGTCCGGGAATGAGTGCTGGGCCATGGGGGTGCTGGGTGGAGGGTACGATGGGTGCATGTCGTAGTTTAACCCCAGCCTGCAAATAAACCCCACGCAGCCGCTGGCTCTCCTCCCCCCCCACCCCGTGGGATGGGGGAGAGAATCGGGAGGGCACAAGTAGGAAAACTCCCAGGTTGAGATAAAAACAGTTTAATGATTGAAATAAAACGAAGTAGAACAGTAATAATAACAATGAGAACAACAACAACAACAGACGATACAAAGCAGGCAATGCACAATGCAACTGCTCACCGCTGCCGACCGCGTGTCATGAACGGGGGGGGGAGGGGGGGAGAGTCGTTTCCCCCCCCCCGCCCCCTCCCATTTTTTATACTGAGCATGATGTTACATGCTATAGAATACCCCATTGGCCAGCTAGGTCAACTACCCCGGCTGTGCTCCCCACCCCCGCCCCCCAACCCCCCCCCCCCCGAGCTTCCTGTGGGAGGCCGAAAAGAGAAAACAAAAGTCTCCCGGTGCAAGCACCGCCCAGCAACAGCCAAAGCATTAAGGGGCCATCAACGCTCCTCTCACACCAAACCCGAAAGCCAGCACACCCCCCCAAGCTACTGGAAGAAAGTTAACTCTGTCCCAGCAGGAAGAAGGACAGTGCTGAGTGCTGTGTATGTCCGGGTGCTGGGCATGTCTGGGTGCAGGGTACTGGGCACTGGGGGTGCTGGGTGTGAGACGTGTGGGGGTACTGGATGGTGGGTGTTTGGTGTGCTGGGTACAGAGCACTGGGGATGGTGGCTGCTGAGCGCTGTGGGTACTATGCGTAAGCGGGTGAAGGGTATCTCTTGCTGCTGGGTGCTGGGGCTACTGGGTGCTGGGGATATTGTGTGCTGGGCACAGGCGTGCTTGGTGCTGGGCATGTCCAGGTGCTTGGCATGACCGGGTGCTGGGCGCTGGGGATGCTGGTTGCTGCGATGCTGGCTGCTGGTCCCCGGGGGTGCTGGGTGCTGAGCGCTGCGGGTGCTGGGCATTCCAGGTGCTATGTGCTGATCACTGGCGATGTTGGGGGCTGGTTTGCTGGGATCTGGGCAGTGGCGTGTTGAGTGCTGGGCATGTTTGGGTGCTGGGCATTTCTGGGTGCTGCATACTGGGCGCTGGCGGTGTGGGGTGGTGGGGGTGCTGTGTGCTGGGCATGTCCGGGTGGTGGGTGTTGGGTGCTAGGTACTGGTGTGCTGGGCCCGGTATTGCTAGGTACTCTGCATAACTGAGTGCAGGGTATGTCTTGGTGCTGGATGCCTGGTGCTGGAGCTACTGGGTGCTGGGTTGTGGGCATATGCGGTGCTTCATGCTGGGCATATGCAGTGCTGGGTGGCTGTGCTGGGGTTGCTGGGTGCTGTGCTCTGGGGATGCTGGATTCCTGGCACGTGCGTGGGCTGTGTGCTGGGCCCTGGTTGTGCCAGGTATGAGTGGGTGCTGGGTGTTGGGCAGTGTGGGGGGCCCTGGACACGACCGGGTGCAGGGTGCTGAGCACCGGGGTGTTGGGTGCTTGGCACGACTGGGTGCTGAGTGCTAGGCACTGGGGTTGGTGGCTGCTGGGAGCTAGAGGTGCTGGCTGTGGGCATTTTCCAGTTGCTGGTCATGACCGGGTGCTGGGTCTTGTGGGTGCTGGGTGTGCCCCGGTGCTGGGCATGTCCGGATGCTGTGTGCTCGGCACTTGTTGTTCTGGGTGGTGGGCAGTGAGGGTGCTGGGCGCTGGGGATGCTGGGCAATGCGGTGCTGGACAGTGGGGCTGCTGGGTGCTGGGCACGTCCAGGGGCTGTGTGTTGGCGGTGGGTGTGCTAGGTTGTGCGCATGTCCGGGAATGAGTGCTGGGCCATGGGGGTGCTGGGTGGAGGGTACGATGGGTGCATGTCGTAGTTTATCCCCAGCCTGCAAATAAACCCCACGCAGCCGGTGGCTCACCTCCCCCCCCACCCCGTGGGACGGGGGAGAGAATCGGGAGGGCACAAGTAGGAAAATCCCAGGTTGAGATAAAAACAGTTTAATGATTGAAATAAAACGAAGTAGAACAGTAATAATAACAATGAGAACAACAACAACAACAGACGATACAAAGCAGGCAATGCAGAATGCAACTGCTCACCGCTGCCGACCGCGTGTCATGAACTGGGGGGGGGAGGGGGTGTCGTTTCCCCCCCACCCCCTCCCATTTTTTATGCTGAGCAGGATGTCACATGCTATAGAATACCCCATTGGCCAGTTAGGTCAACTACCCCGGCTGTGCTCCCCACCCCTGCCCCCCAACCCCCCCCCCCGAGCTTCCTGTGGGAGGCCGAAAAGAGAGAACAAAAGTCTCCCGGTGCAAGCACCGCCCAGCAACAGCCAAAGCATTAAGGGGCCATCAACGCTCCTCTCACACCAAACCCAAAAGCCAGCACACCCCCCCAAGCTACTGGGAAGAAAGTTAACTCTGTCCCAGCAGGAAGAAGGACACTGCTGAGTGCTGTGTATGTCCGGGTGCTGGGCATGTCTGGGTGCAGGGTACTGGGCAGTGGGGGTACTGGGTGGTGGGGAAGCTGGATGGTGGGTGTTGGGTATGCTGGTTGCTGGGCACTGGGGGTGCTGGGTGTGAGACGTGTGGGGGTGCTGGATGGTAGGTGTTTGGTGTGCTGAGTACAGAGCACTGGGGGTGCTGGGTGCTGAGCGCTGCGGGTGCTGGGCATGTCCGGGTGCTATGTGCTGATCACTGGAGATGTTGGGGGCTGGTTTGCTGGGATCTGGGCAGTGGTGTGTGAAGTGCTGGGCATGTTTGGGTGCTGGGCATGTCTGGGTGCTGGGTACTGGGCGCTGGCTGGGTGGGGCAGTGGGGGTGCTGTGTGCTGGGCACGTCCGGGTGGTGGGTGTTGGGCAGTGGGAGTGTTGGGTTCTAGGTACTGGGGTGCTGGGCCCTGGTATTGCTGGCTACTATACATAACTGAGTGCAGGGTATGTCTTGGTGCTGGATGCTGGGTACTGGAGGTACTGGGTGCTGGGTGTTGGGCATATGCGGTGCTAGGTGCTGGGCATATGCGGTGCTGGGTGGCTGTGCTGGGGTTGCTGGGTGCTGTGCTGTGAGGGTGCTGGATTCCTGACATGTGCGTGTGCTGTGTGCTGGGCCCTGGTTGTGCCGGGTATGTGTGGGTGCTGGGTGTTGGGCAGTGTGGGTGCTGTGTGGCGGGGCCTGGGCATGTCTGAGTGCTGGGCACGTGTGGGTGCTGGGTACTGGGCAGTGGGCGGTGGTGGTGCTGTGTGCTGGGCATGTGTGGGTGCTGGGCATGTGTGGGTGCTGGGTATTGGGCAGTGGGGGTGGTGGCGGTGGTGGTGCTGTGTGCTGGGCATGTTGGGCTGCTGCGTTTTGGGCGGTGGGCGTGCTGGCTGTGTGCGTGTGTTGGTTTCTGGGCGCTGGGGGTGCTGGGTGCTGTGCACTGGGGTTGCTGGGTGCTGGGCATGTCCGGGTGGCGGGCATGGCTGGGTGCTGGGCCCTGAGGTTGCTGCGTGCTGGGCACTGGGCTTGCTGGTGCTGCTGGTGTGGGTGCTGGGGGCTAGTTGTTGTCCGAAAAGCGGATTCGTGCCCGGCGTGGAAGGAACCAATTCCACACGCTCAGGAGAGAGGTTGTTTTATTCAGGCCTGGGTGCTCGGTGGACGTGCCACAAATGAAGCACACCGCGTCTAATCACCTTTCTGTTTGTATCCATGCTTCTCATACATATTTTAAGTTTCTCTTTTACATATTCCTTAAATTTCCGAGAACCGATTATAATATTACATCATCCTAGACACATGCGCACTAAAACCTGTAGGGTCTCCTTGAGGGTCTCGGGTGGTCAGCGGGGTAGTGAACTCTTCGTGAACCTGTTCCTTTCTTTCCTTATAAGGGCGAGGTTTGTCTCCGAGCCACGTCTGGACTACGTTTGTTTACGGTTCTCGTTTCCAAGGTTACTCTTCACTAGAGTCTAACACTGCTTCCAGGAGACACGATTTAGACTACAATTCTACACACTTGCAAACACCACACCTGCTAGTTCCCTAACTTCTAAGCCACAAGTCTTCATTGTGTAGAATTACAGAAGCGAGCCGAGGTACTGGGGCTCCTGGTTGCTGGGCCCTGGGAGTGCTGGGTACCATGCATAATTGGGTGCAGGGTATGTCTTGCTGGTGGATGCTGGGCACTGGGGCTGCTGGGTGCTGGGCATGTCTCGCTGCTGTGTGTTAGCGGTGGGTGTGCTGGGTTGTGCGCATGTCCGGGAATTAGTGCTGGGCCCTGGGAGTGCTGGGTGCGGGGAGCTAGGGGTGCTGGCTGTGGGCATTTCCAGGTACTGGTCATGACCAGTGCTGGTTGTTGGGTCTTGTGGGTGCTTGGCGTGTGGAGGTGCTGGGCACGTCCGGATGCTGTGTGCTCGGCTCTTGGGGTTCTGGGTGGTGGGCAGTGAGGGTGCACACCAAACACCCACCATCCAGCACGCCCACAAGTCTCACACCCAGCACCCGCAGTGGCAGGAACCAGCATACCCAACACCCAGCTTCCAGCACACCCACTGCCCAGGACCTGCATACGCTGCATTGAACCAGGCACCCCCAGCACCCAGTAACCGATAGCCCCAGCGCCCAGCACGCCAGGGTCCAGTAACCAACACACGCACACGCCCAGCACCCAGCACCCTCACCGCCCAAAACCCAGCATCCCGACGTGCCCAGCACACAGCAGCCCCAGGGACCACCACCCCCAGTGCCAAGCACCCAGCACCACCATTGCTCAGCACCTGGACATGCCCAGCACCTAGCACCACCCCCCCCAGTGCCCAACACCCAGCACCCACACATACCCAGCACAACCAGGGCCCAGCACACAGTACACGCACATGCCAGGAATCCAGCACCCTCACAGCACAGCACCCAGCAACCCCAGCACAGCCACCCAGCACCGGATATGCCCAACACCCAGCACTGCATATGCCCAGCACCCGGTACCTCCAGCACCAAGCATCCAGCACCAAGACATACCCTGCACTCAGTTTTGCATATTGCCGAGCAATGCCAGGGCCCAGCACCCCCAGTACCTAGCACCCAGCACTCCCACTGCCCAGTACCCAGCACCCCGACATGCCCAGCACACAGCACCCGCACCGCCCCGCACTGCCAGTTCCCAGTACCCAGCACCCAGACATGCCCAGCACCCAGACAAACATGCCCAGCGCCCAACACACCAGAACACAGCAAACCAGCCCCCAAGAACCCCGGTGATCAGCACATAGCACCTGGACATGCCCAGCACCTGCAGCACTCAGCACCCCAAACACCCACCATACAACCCCCCCACAGGTCTCACACACTTCCGCCCAGTGCCCGGAAACCAGCATACCCAACACTCAGCATCCAGCACCCCCACCCCCCAGCACCCAGTGCCCAGCACGCTGCACTTACACATGGCCAGCACCCGGACATGCTCAGCACCCAGCAACACAGGGGCACAGAACCCAGCACCCCCAGCGCCCAGAAACCAACCACCCCAGCATCCAGCACCCGGTACACCCAGGGCCCGGCAACCAACACCCGCACATGCCCAGCACCCCCACCACCCAGCACAGGGACATGCCCAGCACCCAGCACACCCAAAGACCATCACCCCCAGCGCCAAGCACCCAGCACCGCCATTGCCTAGCACCCGGACATGCCCAGCACCCAGCACCACCACGTCCAGCGCACAGTACCCAGCACCCGGACATGCCCAGCACTCAGACATGCCTAGCAGGCAGCTTCCCTGCTCCCCATCGCCCAGAACCTCCAGTGCCCATCACCCATGTCGTGGTTTAACCCCAGCCGGCAAAAATAAACGCCACGCAGCCGCTCGATCACCCCCCCCCGGTGGGATGGGGGAGAGAATCGGGAGGGCACAAGTAGGAAAGCTCCCGGGTTGAGATAAAAACAGTTTAATAATTGAAATAAAACTAAGTAGAACAGTAGTAATAACAATGAGAACAACAACAATAACAGAATACACAAAGCAGGCAATGCACAACACAACCGCTCACCGACCGCCGACCGCGTGTCACGAACGGGGGCGAGCCCCCCCCCCACACCTGGTTTTTCTACTGAGCATGATGTCACATGGTATAGAATACCCCATTGGCCAGCTCAGTCCACCACCCCGGCTGTGCTCCCCCCTCCCGGTGCAAGCATCACCCAGCAACAGCCAAAGCATCAATGGGCCATCAACGCTCCTTTCACACTAAACCCAAAACACAGCACACCCCCCAGGCTACTGGGAAGAAAGTTAACCCTGTCCCAGCTGGAACCAGGACAATATCCACCCCTTATTCTATACCATCTACATCATGCCCAGGTCTCACATTTTCCATACATTCCAATTAGTCACCGCTACTGTTTCCTGCCTTTTGATATATACACACAGAGATATCATTCCCTTAGTCCATGGGCCATCCCTCTAAAACGTCCGTTGAGTTCATTTAGTCCATGACTTCGGGTTCCACCTGTCATAACGGTCTTGCAGGGCAGGAGAGATGGTGTGTGGTGTCGGGCTCTTGCATACGGAGGCCAGTTCTGGGCGCTCGTCCGGTTCATTGTTGCACCTTGCTCAGTTTCATCGGAGTTCATCCTACATTAATCTGGGTGATTCTTACTGTAATACTGTTAATATGGCATATGGTAACCATAGAAGTGATGACATACAGTACTGTGTAATAACTAACATCGTACAATTCAGTTCATTGTCTATTTTCACCCAAAATTAAATCCCCTTGAGGTACACACCGGACTTCCCCATCCTTTCTCATCACCCACCAAGTGCACCCAGGTCCCTGAGCAAAAGCAACCCCACGGATGGGTTTTCCCTTGCCAGAGGCAGGAGCAACCCAGACTGTCTTCCCCAGCATATTTCTCATATGCACGACAGGGACTTTATCCCCCTCCACAGTACGTAAGGGTTTGGACTGGGCAGGGCCAGCTCGAGTGACAGATCCCCTAGTGTTGACTAACCAGGTGGCCTTTGCTAAATGTGTGTCCCAATGCTTGAATGTCCCACCACCCATTGCCCTCAGTGTTGTCTTTAACAGCTCGTTGTATCGTTCAATTTTTCCAGAGGCTGGTGCATGGTAGGGGATGTGATAGACCCACTCAATGCCGTGCTCTTTGGCCCAGGTGTCTATGAGGGTGTTTCGGAAGTGAGTCCCGTTGTCTGACTCAATTCTTTCTGGGGTGCCATGTCGCCACAGGACTTGCTTTTCAAGGCCCAGGATGGTGTTCCGGGCGGTGGCATGGGGCACAGGGTATGTTTCCAGCCATCCTGTAGTTACTTCTACCATGGTGAGCACATAGCGCTTGCCCTGTCGGGTTCGTGGGAGTGTGATATAATCAATCTGCCAAGCCTCCCCCTATTTATACTTCAACCATCATCCTCCATACCAAAGAGGCTTTACTCGCTTGGCTTGCTTGATTGCAGCGCATGTTTCACATTCGTGGATAACTTGTGCAATAGCGTCCATGGTTAAGTCCACCCCTCGATCACGAGCCCATCTATATGTTGCATCTCTCCCTTGGTGGCCTGAAGTGTCATGGGCCCACCGAGCTATAAATAATTCACCCTTATGTTGCCAGTCCAGATCTACCTGAGCTACTTCGATCTTGGCAGCCTGATCCACCTGCTGGTTGTTTTGGTGCTCTTCACTGGCCCGACTCTTGGGTACGTGCGCATCTACGTGACGTACTTTTACAGTCAGGTTCTCTACCCGGGCAGCGATATCTTGCCACAACGTGGCAGCCCAGATGGGTTTACCTCTGCGCTGCCAGTTGTTCTGCTTCCACTGCTGCAACCACCCCCACAGGGCATTTGCCACCATCCATGAGTCAGTATAGAGATAAAGTACTGGCCATTTTTCTCGTTCAGCAATGTTCAAGGCCAGCTGGATGGCTTTCACCTCTGCAGACTGACTCGATTCACCTTCTCCTTCAGCAGTTTCTGCAACTTGGCGTATAGGACTCCATACCGCAGCCTTCCATCTCCGATGTTTTCCCACAAGGCGACAGGACCCATCCGTGAACAGGCCATATTGCTTCTCATTTTCTGGTAGTTTGTTATATGGTGGGGCCTCTTCAGCACGTGTCACCTCCTCCTCTGGGGATATTCCAAAATCTTTGCCTTCTGGCCAGTTCGTGATCACCTCCAAGATTCCTGGGCGACTGGGGTTTCCTATTCGGGCCCGTTGTGTGATCAGCGCGACCCACTTACTCCACGTAGCATCAGTTGCATGACGTGTAGAGGGAACGCTCCCTTTGAACATCCAGCCCAGCACCGGCAGTCGGGGTGCCAGGAGGAGCTGTGCTTCAGTGCCAACCACTTCCGAAGCAGCTTGAACCCCTTCATATGCTGCCAATATCTCCTTCTCAGTTGGAGTGTAGCGGGCCTCGGATCCTCTGTATCCCCGACTCCAGAACCCTAAGGGTCGACCTCGAGTCTCCCCTGGTGCTTTCTGCCAGAGGCTCCAGGTAGGACCATTCTCCCCGGCTGCGGTGCAGAGCACATTCTTCACATCTTGTCCTGCCCGGACTGGCCCAAGGGCTACTGCCTGAACTATCTCCTGTTTAATTTGCTCAAATGCTTGTCGTTGCTCAGGGCCCCATCTGAAGTCGTTCTTCTTCCTGGTCACGTGATAGAGAGGGCTTACGATCTGACTGTAATTTGGAATATGCATTCTCCAAAAGCCCACAACGCCTAAGAAAGCTTGCGTTTCCTTTTTGTTAGTTGGTGGAGACATGGCTGTTATTGTATTGATCACATCTGTTGGGATCTGACGACGTCCATCTTGCCATTTTATTCCTAAAAACTGGATCTCCTGTGCAGCTCCCTTGACCTTACTTCGTTTTATTGCAAAGCCGGCCTTCAGAAGGATTTGGACTATTCTCTCCCCTTTCTTGAAAACTTCCTCTGCTGTGTTGCCCCACACGATGATGTCATCAATGTATTGCAGGTGTTCTGGAGCCTCACCCTGTTCCAGTGCGGTGTGGATCAGTCCATGGCAAATGGTAGGGCTGCGTTTCCACCCCTGGGGCAGTCGGTTCCAGGTGTACTGGACACCCCTCCAAGTGAAAGCAAACTGTGGCCTGCACTCTGCCGCCAAAGGGATGGAGAAGAAGGCATTAGCGATATCAATGGTGGCGTACCACTTGGCTGCCTTTGACTCCAGTTCATATTGAAGTTCCAGCATGTCCGGCACGGCAGCACTCAGTGGTGGCGTCACTTCGTTCAGGCCACGGTAGTCTACTGTTAGCCTCCACTCTCCATTGGACTTTCGCACTGGCCATATGGGACTGTTGAAGGGTGAGCGAGTCTTACTGATCACTCCTTGGCTCTCCAGTCGACGAATCAGCTCATGGATGGGGATCAGGGAGTCTCGGTTGGTGCGGTATTGCTGCCGGTGCACTGTTGTGGTAGCAATTGGTACCTGTTGTTCTTGGACCTTCAACAACCCCACAACAGAAGGATCCTCTGAGAGACCGGGCAAGGTGGACAGCTGTTTAATTTCCTCCGTCTCCAGGGCAGCTATACCAAAAGCCCACTGGTACCCTTTTGGGTCCTTGAAATACCCTCTCCTGAGGTAGTCTATGCCAAGGATGCACGGAGCTTCTGGGCCAGTCACAATGGGGTGCTTCTGCCACTCATTCCCGGTTAGACTTACTTCCGCCTCCAACACAGTTAACTCTTGGGATCCCCCTGTCACTCCAGCAATACAAATGGGTTCTGCCCCTTTATAGCCTGATGGCATCAGGGTACACTGTGCACCGGTGTCTACGAGAGCCTTGTACTCCTGTGGATCTGATGTGCCAGGCCACCGAATCCACACAGTCCAGTAAACCCGGTTGTCCCTTTCCTCCACCTGGCTGGAGGCAGGGCCCCTCTAGTCCTGGTCATCATATTCGCTATCTACTTCTTGTAAGTATGAGTCAGAAGTCCCTTTGTTAAGGTCGGAAGTGGAATCAGCCCTTCTACTCTGTCTGGGGAACTCACTGGAGACTGGAGCAGCAGTTTTCCTGGAAGAATCCCCTTTTGTGGTTGTTTTTCCTTGCAACTCATGTACCCGTGCCTGTAGGACTGAGGTAGGTTTTCCATCCCACTTCCTCATGTCCTCTCCGTGGTCACGCAGGTAAAACCACAGGGTGCCCCGGGGTGTGTACCCACGATGTCTCCTCTCTTGAGCAGAGGGACGCTTGCTCCTAATGGCTGAGACAGTGGCCCGTGCAGGGGGGGAGCAGGACATATCCTCTTTGAGTTGCTGGACCTCCTGAGACAGTTTCTCCACAGCAGAGACACAGGCTCGTAGGGAGGAAGAGAGACTTTCTTCATATTGCCGGAGTTGGCCAGCCAGTTCATCCACTGTTTGTTCCTCTCCATCTCTCCAGGTCATTATTGCCAATGAGTTTGCACGTGACGCTGGTGCGCTCCGTACAAACTTCCGCCACATGGGTCGGGTGCATTTGACTTCATCTGGGTCTTTGGATAACTGCTCGTTGTTCAGCTCATCATAAATCACTTCCAGCACGGCTAATTCTCTCAGGTACTGGATACCTCTCTCCATGGTGGTCCACTTGCCTGGGTGGCATATAACATCTTCCTTGAAGGGATACCTTTCCTTCACACCTGACAGGAGTCGCCTCCAGAGGCTGAGGACTTGTGCCCCTTGTCCAAACGCTTTGTCAATGCCCCCTTCCCTAGAAAGGGATCCCAGCTGCTTGGCTTCCCTACCCTCTAATTCCAGGCTACTGGCCCCGTTATCCCAGCATCGGAGCAGCCAGGTGACAATGTGCTCGCCTGGACGACGGCTGAAGTCTTTTCGCATATCTCGCAGCTCACCCAGAGATAGGGATCGGGTGGTCACCATCTCATTTACGGGTTCTGCCTCCCCCTCCTCCTGTTCCCGTGATGGCCCTCGTTCATCTTCATCCCTTACTAGACGAGCTGATTTTCTTGTGCATTTTCTTTTTTGTATAGGGGCGACTGATACCGGCATGGGTTGGTTCTCTGTCGCAGGGGGCGGAGTAGCTGCCGTGCCTGCCCTGGGGGGCGAGGGAGCCGCTGTGCTTGCTGTGGGGGGTGGGGTAGCCACAGGGCCTGTTGCTTTGTCATCAGCTGCAGAGACGTTTCCTTCCCCTTGGGGGTTCTGAGTGGTGTTAAATAGGGCTCGGTAGGCGTGGGCCAGGCCCCAGCACATTGTAGTAATTTGCGTCTCCCTGGAATGGCCAGGGTGACAGCATACTTCTTCCAAATATTCTACTAATTTTTCAGGGTTCTTCACTTGTTCAGGGGTAAAGTTCCAGAACACTGGGGGTGCCCATCGCCCTAGGCATTTGCCCATGCTATCCCACTCGCCCTGCCACTCATAACTATCCAGCCTTGGGGCAGATCTCTGGATGACGTTCTTAAATTGCTTACTAACCTTGGATAAAACCGCAACAATATTCCCAAGGAGTACCAATAGATATATCTTAACTACCCAGGGATGTTCAAGGTACTGGCAAGTTATTTTAACAAAGGAGATGAAGGTAGCGAGGGTGCCATTCTCTATTTCCTCCATAAAAAATCTCTCGGAGGAAAAGGTATAATTGCTAATGGTCTCCATGAAGTGGTACCCGAAATGCAGAAACGGCTTCATTACGAATCCCAAATACCAAATAACTCCCAATGCCAGCGTTTTAGTAACAAATCTCCCAGGCAAAACATCATTAATCACTGCAGAGCACAACAGACTACAAAACCCAACTCCAATTTTTAACAGGTACAGTAAAAACAAGAGCATGGTGCAGAACAAATTAATATGTTACCAGATATAAATTGCTTAATATGCTCTAAATAATCTGTCGTTATCTCAACCCTTCGTGCCCCACGTTGGGCGCCAAAAAGGACTGTCATGGTTTAACCCCAGCCGGCAAAAATAAACGCCATGCAGCCGCTCGATCACACCCCCCCCGGTGGGATGGGGGAGAGAATCGGGAGGGCACAAGTAGGAAAGCTCCCGGGTTGAGATAAAAACAGTTTAATAATTGAAATAAAAGTAGAACAGTAGTAATAACAATGAGAACAACAACAATAACAGAATACACAAAACAGGCAATGCACAACACAACCGATCGCCGACCGCGTGTCACGAACGGGGGCGAGCCCCCCCCCCACCTGGTTTTTCTACTGAGCATGATGTCACATGGTATAGAATACCCCATTGGCCAGCTCAGTCCACCACCCCGGCTGTGCTCCCCCCTCCCGGTGCAAGCATCACCCAGCAACAGCCAAAGCATCAATGGGCCATCAACGCTCCTTTCACACCAAACCCAAAACACAGCACACCCCCCAAGCTACTGGGAAGAAAGTTAACCCTGTCCCAGCTGGAACCAGGACAACCCAGCACCCAGACATGCCCAACGCCCACCACACAGCACCCACACTGCCCAACACCCACACATACCAGGCACAACCAGGGCAGAGCACACAGCACATGCACGTGCCAAGAAACAAGCACCCCCAGAGCACAGAACCCAGCAACTCCGGAGCACAGGCCCAGCACCGGATATGCCCAGCACCCAGCACCTCCAGCACCAAGAGATGCCCTGCACTCAGTTATGCATAGTACCCAGCAATACCAGGGCCCCGCAACCGCACCAGCCAGCACCCAGCAACCCGAGTGCCCAGCCCCCAGCAACCTCAGGGCCCAGCCCCCAGCACCCGCACATTCCCAGCACCCAGCAACCCCACTGCCCAACCCACCCCCCGGACATGCCCAGCACACAGCACCCCCAGGGACCACCACCCCCAGCGCCCAGTACCCAGCACCTGGACATGCCCAGCACCCAAACATGCCCAGCACGCTACACACCAGAACACAGCAAACCAGCCCCCAACATCCCCAGTGATCAGCACGTAGCACCCGGACATGCCCAGCACGCCCAGTGCCCTGCACCCAGTACACCAAACACCCACCACCATACAGGTCTCGCAGCCAGCACCTCCCCAGTGCCCAGAAACCAGCATACCCAACACCCCCACAGCCCAAGAACCCGTTTACCCAGCATCCAGACATGCCCAGCACTCGGACATACACAGCACCCCCAGGGCCCAGCACTAACTCCCGGACAGGTGCGCAACCCAGCACCCCAACCGCCAACAAACAGCACCTGGACATGCCCACCACTCAGCAGCCCCAGTGCCCAGCACCCAGCACCGCAACAGCCAGCATCCCCAGCGTCCAGCACCCTCACTGCCGACCACCCAGAACCCCAAGTGCCGAGCACACAGCATCCGCACATGCCCAGCACCTGGACACGCCCAGCACCTGGTCATGTCCAGCAACTGAAATGCCCACAGCCAGCACCCCTAGCTCCCAGCAGCCAGCACCCCCAGTGCCCAGCATCAGTCATGCCAAGGACGAGGACATGTCCAGCACCCAACACCCCAGTGGCCAACACCCAATACCCCCAGCACTCAGCAGCAAGACATACCCTGCACCCGCTTATGCATAGTACCCAGCACTCCCAGGGCCCAGCAACCAGCACCCACAGGACTTAGCACCCAGCAACCCCAGTGCCCAGCACCCAATATCCCCAGCTCCCAGTAGCCCCAGAACCCACCATCCAGCAGCAAGACATACCCTGCACCCGCTTATGCATAGTACCCAGCACTCCCAGCCCCCAGCAGTCGCGCCGCCCAGCACCCAGCAACCCCAGTGCACAGCACCCACTAACCCCAGTGCCCAGCATCCCCAGCGCACAGCATCCGGCATATGGACATACCCAGCACACGGACATACCCACTAGCCAGCACCCCTAGTGCCCAGCACCCAAAACTCCCTCCATCCATCACCCAGACATGCCCAGTGCTCAGCGCCCCCAACAGCCAGGATCAGAAAATGCCCAGCAACAAGCACTCCCATGCCTACCACCGCCAGTGCCCAATAACCAGCACACAGACAATGCCCACCAGCCAGCATCCAGAACCCAGCGCCAAGCACTCAGTACATAGGCATGCCCAGCACCCTGATATGCATAGTCCCCAGCACCCCCACTGCCCAGCAGTCCCAGTGCCCCGGAACATCACTTGGACATGCTCAGCACCCAGAGATGTCCAGCACCCCGCACGCCCAGTGCCTAGAACTCAGTACCCCCAATGACCAGCACCCAGCACTGCCTGTAGCCAGCATCCACCACCCAGACACGATCATAACCTGCCCATTCCCAGCACCAAATCCTCCCAGTACCCAGCACAAGGACATGGCGAGCACCCAGATATGCCCAACGCCCAGCAACCACAGCACCCAGACCTGTCCAGAACCCACTACACTCAGGGCCTAGCACACAGTACCCCCACGACCCAGCACTGACACATGCCCAGCACCAAGCACTGCCAAAGATCCCAAGGGGTGCTAGGTGTGCTGGATGTTGCGCATTTGCGGTGCTGGAGATGGCGGGGTGCTGGGCAGCTGAGAAGGGGCTGTAAAGGGAAGGTGAGCGCAGCGAACATATTTCAGCCCTGGCTAAATGTGTGTGGGAGCTCCATGGGGCGCTTGTCTGCTTTGCAGTTGGGCTGCGGCAAGGTTGACGGTTGAGTGCTACGGCAAGCGCCTAGCCCCGGTGGTGGTGGGGACCTCAAAGGGCTGCCGGGGCAGGCGAGTGCAACGAACACCAGTAACATTGGTTCCCTCTGTGTTGGAGCGCCATCTGGTGGGTAGACGTTTCAGAGCCTGGCTCTGATGAAGGTAAGATGTCGGTTGATGTTTAGGTGGGAGACCAAAGAGAAGGGGGCACGTGTTGGTGGGGCTGAGGAGGGGCTGACTAGGGAAGGTGAGGGCCAGTGTGAACCTTGGTTCCTGGCTACCTCAGTGCCTAAGGCCCACGTGGAGGATGGTTGCTTCGGAGCTTGGCTCTGATGAGGGTAAGGGATATGTCGAGGTTAGCTGAGAGAACAGACACAGAGCCCCGGTATTGGTAGGGCTGAGAAGGGGCTGCCAAGAGATCGTGAGGGCCAGCATCAACCTGGATTCCTGGCTACCTCACTGCCAAAGCCCTATGAGGCGGGTTGTTGCTTCAGAGCTTGTCTCTGAAGCGGGTAACTGCTAGGTCGAGGTTAGTTGAGAGAACAGACACAGAGCCCCGGTTTTGGTGGGGCCGCCAAGGGAAGGTGAGAGCTAGCCTCAACCTTGATTCCTGGCTACCTCAGTGCTTAGGCCCATGTGGAGGGTGGCCGCTCCGAAGTTTGGCGCTGGGGAGGGTAAGGGATAGCTTGATGTTAGGTGCGAGCAGAGGCACAGAGCCCCGGTGTTGGTGGGGCTGCGAAGAGATCGTGAGGGCCAGCATCAACCTTGATTCCTGGCTACTTCAGTGCCTAAGCCCCCCGTGGAGAGTGGCCTCTTCGGAGCTTGGCTCCGATGAAGGTAAGGGATACGTCGAAGGTAACTGGGAGAACCGACAGAGAGCCCCGGTGGTGGTGGGGACCTCAAAGGGCTGCCAGGGCAGGCGAGTGCAACGAACACCCGTCACCTTGGGTCCCTCTGTGTTGGAGCGCCATCTGGTGGGTAGACGTTTCAGAGCCTGGCTCTGATGAAGGTAAGATGTAGGTTGATGTTTAGGTGGGAGACCAAAGAGAAGGGAGCAGGGGTTGGTGGGGCTGAGGAGGGGCTGCCAAGAGATCGTGAGGGCCAGCACCAGCCTTCATTCCTGGCCATGTCTGCCCCTGAGCCCCATGTGGAGGGTGGCCGCTTCGGAGCTTGTCCCTGATGAGGGTCAGGGCTAGGTTGAGGTTAGGTGGGAGAACCGGCACAGAGCCACGGTGTTGATGGGGCTGCCTAGGGAGTGCAAACGGAAGGCGAGGTCCAGCATCAGCCTTGATTCCTGGCTATCTCAGTGCCTAGGGCCCTCGTGGAGGGTGGCCGCTTGGGAGCTTGGCTCTGATGAGGGTAAGGGATGTGTCGAGGATAATAAGGAGAACAGACACAGAGCCCCAGTGTTGGTGGGGCTGAGAAGGGGCTGCCAAGAGATCGTGAGGGCCAGCATGAACCTTGATTCCTGGCTACCTCAGTGCCTAAGACCCACGTGGAGGGTGGCCGCTCCGAAGTTTGGCCCTGAGGAGGGTAAGGGGTAGCTTGATGTTAGGTGCGAGCAGAGGCACAGAGCCCCGGTGTTGGTGGGGCTGCCAAGAGATCGTGAGGGCCAGCATCAACCTTGATTCCGGGCTACCTCAGTGCCAAGCCCCATGCGGTGCGTGGCTGCTTCAGAGCTTGGCTCTGCTGAGGATAAGGGATATGTCGAGGATAGGTGGAAGAACAGACTCAGAACCCCGGTGTTGGTGGGGCTGAGAAGGGACTGCCAAGAAATCGTGAGGGCCAGCATCAGCCTTGATTCCTGGTTACTTCTGTGCCTGAGCCCCATGAGGTGGGTGGCCGCTTCGGAGCTTGGCTCTGATGAGGGTAAGGGATGTGTCGAGGATAATTGGGAGAAGAGACACAGAGCCCTAGTGTTGGTGGGGCTGAGAAGGTGCTGCCAAGAGATCGTGAGGGCCAGCATCAGTCTTGGTTCCTGGCTACTTCAGTGCCAAGCCCCATGTGGAGGGTGGCCACTTCGAAGCTTGGCTCCGATGAGGGTCAGGGCTAGGTTGAGCTTAGGTGGGAGAACAGGCAGAGAGCCCCGGTGTTAGCGGGGATTTCAAAGGGCTGCCAGGGCAGGCGAGTTCAACAGTCAGTCAATCTTGGTTCCCCCTGTGTTGGAGCGCCATCTAGTGGGTAGACGTTTTAGACCCTGAATCTGATGAAGGTAAGATGTAGGTTGATGTTTAGGTGGGAGACCATAGAGATGGGGGCAGTTGTTGGTGGGGCTGAGGAGGGGCTGCCAAGGGAAGGTGAGGTCCAGCGTGAACCTTGGTTCCTGGCTACCTCAGTGCCTAAGGCCCACGTGGAGGATGGTTGCTTCGGAGCTTGGCTCTGATGAGGGTAAGGGATATGTCGAGGTTAGCTGAGAGAACAGACACAGAGCCCCGGTATTGGTAGGGCTGAGAAGGGGCTGCCAAGAGATCGTGAGGGCCAGCATCAACCTGGATTCCTGGCTACCTCAGTGCCAAAGCCCTATGAGGCGGGTTGTTGCTTCAGAGCTTGTCTCTGAAGCGGGTAACTGCTAGGTCGAGGTTAGTTGAGAGAACAGACACAGAGCCCCGGTTTTGGTGGGGCCGCCAAGGGAAGGTGAGAGCTAGCCTCAACCTTGCTTCCTGGCTACCTCAGCGCCAAGCCCCATGAGGTGGGTGGCCGCTTCGGAGCTTAGCTCTGATGAGGATATGGCATGTGTCGAGGATAATTGGGAGAAGAGACACAGAGCCCCGCTGTTGGTGGGGACCTCAAAGGGCTGCCAGGGCAGGCGAGGTCAACAAACAGTCAATCTTGGTTCCATCTGTGTTGGAGCGCCATCTAGTGGGTAGACGTTTTAGACCCTGGATCTGATGAAGGTAAGATGTAGGTTGATGTTTAGGTGGGAGACCAAAGAGAAGGGGGCATGTGTTGGTGGGGCTGAGGAGGGGCTGCCAAGGGAAGGTGAGGTCCAGCATGAAGCTTGGTTCCTGGCTACCTCAGTGCCTAAGGCCCACGTGGAGGGTGGTCGCTTCGGAGCTTGTCTGTGAAGCGGGTAACTGCTAGGTCGAGGTTAGTTGAGAGAACAGACACAGAGCCCCGGTTTGGTGGGGCCGCCAAGGGAAGGTGAGAGCCGGCATCAACCTTGATTCCTGGCTACCTCAGTGCTTAGGCCCATGTGGTGGGTGGCTGCTTCAGGCTTGGCTCTGCTGAGGATAAGGGATATGTCGAGGATAGATGGAAGAACAGACTCAGAGCCCCGGTGTTGGTGGGGCTGAGAAGGGACTGCTAAGAAATCGTGACGGCCAGCGTCAACCTTGATTCCTGGCTACTTCTGTGCCTTGAGCCCCATGCGGTGGGAGGCCGCTTCGGAGCTTGGCTCTGAAGTGGGTAAGTGCTAGGGTGAGGTTAGGTGGGAGAAGAGACACAGAGCCCCGGTGTTGGTGGGGCTGAGAAGGTGCTGCCAAGAGATCGTGAGGGCCAGCATCAACCTTGATTCCTGGCTACTTCAGTGCCTAAGCCCCCCGTGGAGAGTGGCCTCTTCGGAGCTTGGCTCCGATGAAGGTAAGGGATACGTCGAAGGTAACTGGGAGAACCGACAGAGAGCCCCGGTGGTGGTGGGGACCTCAAAGGGCTGCCAGGGCAGGCGAGTGCAACGAACACCCGTCACCTTGGTTCCCTCTGTGTTGGAGCGCCATCTGGTGGGTAGACGTTTCAGAGCCTGGCTCTGATGAAGGTAAGATGTAGGTTGATGTTTAGGTGGGAGACCAAAGAGAAGGGAGCAGGGGTTGGTGGGGCTGAGGAGGGGCTGACAAGAGATCGTGAGGGCCAGCACCAGCCTTCATTCCTGGCCATGTCTGCCCCTGAGCCCCATGTGGAGGGTGGCCGCTTCGGAGCTTGTCCCTGATGAGGGTCAGGGCTAGGTTGAGGTTAGGTGGGAGAACCGGCACAGAGCCACGGTGTTGATGGGGCTGCCTAGGGAGTGCAAACGGAAGGCGAGGTCCAGCATCAGCCTTGATTCCTGGCTATCTCAGTGCCTAGGGCCCTCGTGGAGGGTGGCCGCTTGGGAGCTTGGCTCTGATGAGGGTAAGGGATGTGTCGAGGATAATAAGGAGAACAGACACAGAGCCCCAGTGTTGGTGGGGCTGAGAAGGGGCTGCCAAGAGATCGTGAGGGCCAGCATCAGCCTTGATTCCTGGCTACTTCTGTGCCTGAGCCCCATGAGGTGGGTTGCCGCTTCGGAGCTTAGCTCTGATGAGGGTAAAAGGGATGTGTCGAGGATAATTGGGAGAAGAGACACAGAGCCCTAGTGTTGGTGGGGCTGAGAAGGTGCTGCCAAGAGATCGTGAGGGCCAGCATCAGTCTTGGTTCCTGGCTACTTCAGTGCCAAGCCCCATGTGGAGGGTGGCCACTTCGGAGCTTGGCTCCGATGAGGGTAAGGGCTAGGTTGAGGTTAGGTGGGAGAACAGAGACAGAGCCCCGGCATTGGTGCGACTGAGAAGGGGCTGCGCAGTGATCGTGAGGGCCAGCATCAACCTTGATTCTTGGCTGCCTCAGTGCCTAAGCCCCACATGAAGAGTGGTCGCTTCGGAGCTTGGCTCCGATGAGGGTAAGGGATAGGTCGCTGTTAGGTGCGAGCACAGACACAGAGCCCCGGTACTGGTGCGGCTGAGAAGGGGCTGCAAAGAGATCGTGTGGGCCAGCACCACCCTTGATTCCTGGCTATCTCAGTGCCAAGCCCCATGTGGAGAGTGGCCGCTGCGGAGCTTTGCCCTGATGAGGGTAAGGGATACGTCGAGGATACGTGGGAGAACAGAGACAGAGCCCCGGTTTTGGTGGGGCTGAGAAGGGGCTGCAAAGAGATCGTGAGGGTCAGCATCAAGCTTCATTCCTGGCTATCTCAGTGCCAAGCCCCACGTGGAGAGTGGCCGCTCCGGAGCTTGGCTCCGATGAGGGTAAGGGATAGGTCGCTGTTAGGTGCGAGCAGAGACACAGAGCCCCGGTATTGGTGGGGCTGAGACGGGGCTGCCCTTCAGTGCCTGAGCCCCATGTTGAGGGTGGTCTCTTCGGAGCTTTCCCCTGATGAGGGTAAGGGATAGGTCGAGGCTAAGTGGGAGAACAGAGACAGAGCCCCGTTTTTCGTGGGGCTGAGAAGGGGCCACGAAGAGATCGTGAGGGCCAGCATCAACCTTGATTCCTGGCTACTTCAGTGCCTGAGGCCCATGTCGAGGGTGGCCTCTTCGGAGCTTGGCTCCGGTGAGGGTAAGGGATATTGTGGAGGATAAGTGGGAGAACAGAGACAGAGCCCCGGTTTTGGTGGGGCTACCAAGGGAAGGTAAGGGCCAGCATCAACCTGGATTTCTGGTTACTTTAGTGCCAAGCTCCACGTGGATGGTGGCCGTTTCGGAAGCTTCGCCCTGATGAGGGTCAGGGCTAGGTTGAGGTGAGGTGGGAGAACAGGCAAAGAGACCCGGTGTTGGTGGGGCTGAGAAGGGGCTGCCAAGGGACCGTGAGGGCCAGCATCAGCCTTGGTTCCTGGCTACTTCAGTGCCTAGCTCCATGTGGCCGGTGGCCACTTCGGAGCTTGGCCCTGATGAGGGTCAGGGCTAGGTTGAGGTTAGGTGGGAGAACCGGAACAGAGCCACGGTGTTGATGGGTCTGCCTAGGAACTGCAAACGGAAGGCGAGGTCCAGCACCACCCTTGATTCCTGGCTATCTCAGTGCCTAGGGCCCTCGTGGAGGGTGGTCTCTTCGGAGCTTTCCCCTGATGAGGGTAAGGGATGTGTCGAGGATAATAAGGAGAACAGACACAGAGCCCCAGAGTTGGTGGGGCTGAGAAGGGGCTGCCAAGAGATCGTGAGGGCCAGCATGAACCTTGATTCCTGGCTACCTCAGTGCCTAAGACCCACGTGGAGGGTGGCCGCTCCGAAGTTTGGCCCTGAGGAGGGTAAGGGGTAGCTTGATGTTAGGTGCGAGCAGAGGCACAGAGCCCCGGTGTTGGTGGGGCTGCCAAGAGATCGTGAGGGCCAGCATCAACCTTGATTCCGGGCTACCTCAGTGCCAAGCCCCATGCGGTGCGTGGCTGCTTCAGAGCTTGGCTCTGCTGAGGATAAGGGATATGTCGAGGATAGGTGGAAGAACAGACTCAGAACCCCGGTGTTGGTGGGGCTGAGAAGGGGCTGCCAAGAGATCGTGAGGGCCAGCATCAGCCTTGATTCCTGGCTACTTCTGTGCCTGAGCCCCATGAGGTGGGTTGCCGCCTCGGAGCTTAGCTCTGATGAGGGTAAAAGGGATGTGTCGAGTATAATTGGGAGAAGAGACACAGAGCCCTAGTGTTGGTGGGGCTGAGAGGGTGCTGCCAAGAGATCGTGCGGGCCAGCATCAGTCTTGGTTCCTGGCTACTTCAGTGCCTAAGCCCCACATGAAGAGTGGTCGCTTCGGAGCTTGGCTCCGATGAGGGTAAGGGATAGGTCGCTGTTAGGTGCGAGCACAGACAGAGAGCCCCGGTATTGGTGCGGCTGAGAAGGGGCTGCAAAGAGATCGTGTGGGCCAGCACTACCCTTGATTCCTGGCTATCTCAGTGCCAAGCCCCATGTGGAGGGTGGCCGCTGCGGAGCTTTGCCCTGATGAGGGTAAGGGATATGTCGTGCATACGTGGGAGAACAGATACAGAGCCCCGGTATTGGTGGGACTGAGAAGGGGCTGCAAAGAGATCGTGAGGGTCAGCACCACCCTTGATTCCTGGCTATCTCAGTGCCAAGCCCCATGTGGAGAGTGGCCCCTGCGGAGTTTTGCCCTGATGAGGGTAAGGGATACGTCGAGGATACGTGGGAGAACAGAGACAGAGCCCCAGTATTGGTGGAACTGAGAAGGGGCTGCAAAGAGATCGTGAGGGCCAGCGTCAACCTTGATTCCTGGCTATCTCAGGGCCAAGCCCCACGTGGAGAGTGGCCGCTCCGGAACTTGGCTCCGATGAGGGTAAGGGATAGGTCGCTGTTAGGTGCGAGCACAGACACAGAGCCCCGGTATTGGTGGGGCTGAGACGGGCTGCCCTTCAGTGCCTAAGCCCCATGTTGAGGGTGGTCTCTTCGGAGCTTTCCCCTGATGAGGGTAAGGCATAGGTCGAGGCTAAGTGAGAGAACAGAGACAGAGCCCCGGTTTTCGTGGGGCTGAGAAAGGGCCACGAAGAGATCGTGAGGGCCAGCATCAACCTTGATTCCTGGCTATCTCAGTGCAAGCCCCATGTGGAGGGTGGCCGCTGCGGAGCTTTGCCCTGATGAGGGTAAGGGATAGGTCGCTGTTAGGTGCGAGCAGAGACGCAGAGCCCCGGTATTGGTGGGGCTGAGACGGGGCTGCCCTTCAGTGCCTGAGCCCCATGTTGAGGGTGGTCTCTTCGGAGCTTTCCCCTGATGAGGGTAAGGGATAGGTCGAGGCTAAGTGGGAGAACAGAGACAGAGCCCCGTTTTTCGTGGGGCTGAGAAGGGGCCACGAAGAGATCGTGAGGGCCAGCATCAACCTTGATTCCTGGCTACTTCAGTGCCTGAGGCCCATGTCGAGGGTGGACTCTTCGGAGCTTGGCTCCGGTGAGGGTAAGGGATATTGTGGAGGATAAGTGGGAGAACAGTGACAGAGCCCCGGTTTTGGTGGGGCTACCAAGGGAAGGTAAGGGCCAGCATCAACCTGGATTTCTGGTTACTTTAGTGCCAAGCTCCACGTGGAGGGTGGCCGTTTCGGAAGCTTGGCCCTGATGAGGGTCAGGGCTAGGTTGAGGTGAGGTGGGAGAACAGGCAAAGAGACCCGGTGTTGATGGGGCTGAGAAGGGGCTGCCAAGGGACCGTGAGGGCCAGCATCAGCCTTGGTTCCTGGCTACTTCAGTGCCTAGCTCCATGTGGCCGGTGGCCACTTCGGAGCTTGGCCCTGATGAGGGTCAGGGCTAGGTTGAGGTTAGGTGGGAGAACCGGAACAGAGCCACGGTGTTGATGGGTCTGCCTAGGAACTGCAAACGGAAGGCGAGGTCCAGCACCACCCTTGATTCCTGGCTATCTCAGTGCCTAGGGCCCTCGTGGAGGGTGGTCTCTTCGGAGCTTTCCCCTGATGAGGGTAAGGGATGTGTCGAGGATAATAAGGAGAACAGACACAGAGCCCCAGAGTTGGTGGGGCTGAGAAGGGGCTGCCAAGAGATCGTGAGGGCCAGCATGAACCTTGATTCCTGGCTACCTCAGTGCCTAAGACCCACGTGGAGGGTGGCCGCTCCGAAGTTTGGCCCTGAGGAGGGTAAGGGGTAGCTTGATGTTAGGTGCGAGCAGAGGCACAGAGCCCCGGTGTTGGTGGGCCTGCCAAGAGATCGTGAGGGCCAGCATCAACCCTGATTCCGGGCTACCTCAGTGCCAAGCCCCATGCGGTGCGTGGCTGCTTCAGAGCTTGGCTCTGCTGAGGATAAGGGATATGTCGAGGATAGGTGGAAGAACAGACTCAGAACCCCGGTGTTGGTGGGGCTGAGAAGGGACTGCCAAGAAATCGTGAGGGCCAGCATCAGCCTTGATTCCTGGCTACTTCTGTGCCTGAGCCCCATGAGGTGGGTTGCCGCTTCGGAGCTTAGCTCTGATGAGGGTAAAAGGGATGTGTCGAGGATAATTGGGAGAAGAGACACAGAGCCCTAGTGTTGGTGGGGCTGAGAAGGTGCTGCCAAGAGATCGTGAGGGCCAGCATCAGTCTTGGTTCCTGGCTACTTCAGTGCCAAGCCCCATGTGGAGGGTGGCCACTTCGGAGCTTGGCTCCGATGAGGGTAAGGGCTAGGTTGAGGTTAGGTGGGAGAACAGAGACAGAGCCCCGGCATTGGTGCGACTGAGAAGGGGCTGCGCAGTGATCGTGAGGGCCAGCATCAACCTTGATTCTTGGCTGCCTCAGTGCCTAAGCCCCACATGAAGAGTGGTCGCTTCGGAGCTTGGCTCCGATGAGGGTAAGGGATAGGTCGCTGTTAGGTGCGAGCACAGACACAGAGCCCCGGTATTGGTGCGGCTGAGAAGGGGCTGCAAAGAGATCGTGTGGGCCAGCACCACCCTTGATTCCTGGCTATCTCAGTGCCAAGCCCCATGTGGAGAGTGGCCGCTGCGGAGCTTTGCCCTGATGAGGGTAAGGGATACGTCGAGGATACGTGGGAGAACAGAGACAGAGCCCCGGTTTTGGTGGGGCTGAGAAGGGGCTGCAAAGAGATCGTGAGGGTCAGCATCAAGCTTCATTCCTGGCTACTTCAGTGCCAACCCCACGTGGAGAGTGGCCGCTCCGGAGCTTGGCTCCGATGAGGGTAAGGGATAGGTCGCTGTTAGGTGCGAGCAGAGACCCGGTATTGGTGGTGCTGAGATGGGGCTGCCCTTCAGTGCCTGAGGCCCATGTCGAGGGTGGCCTCTTCGGAGCTTTCCCCTGATGAGGGTAAGGGATATGTGGAGGATAAGTGGGAGAACAGAGACAGAGCCCCGGTGTTGGTGGGGCTACCAAGGGAAGGTAAGGGCCAGCATCAACCTGGATTTCTGGTTACTTTAGTGCCAAGCTCCACGTGAAGGGTGGCCGTTTCGGAAGCTTCGCCCTGATGAGGGTCAGGGCTAGGTTGAGGTGAGGTGGGAGAACAGGCAAAGAGACCCGGTGCTGGTGGGGCTGCCTAGGGACTGCAAATGGAAGGGGAGGGCCAGCACTACCCTTGATTCCTGGCTATCTCAGTGCCAAGCCCCATGTGGAGGGTGGCCGCTGCGGAGCTTTGCCCTGATGACGGTAAGGGATATGTCGAGCATACGTGGGAGAACAGATACAGAGCCCCGGTATTGGTGGGACTGAGAAAGGGCTGCAAAGAGATCGTGAGGGCCAGCACCACCCTTGATTCCTGGCTATCTCAGTGCCAAGCCCCATGTGGAGAGTGGCCCCTGCGGAGCTTTGCCCTGATGAGAGTAAGGGATACTTCTAGGATACGTGGGAGAACAGAGACAGAGCCCCAGTATTGGTGGGACTGAGAAGGGGCTGCAAAGAGATCGTGAGGGCCAGCGTCAACCTTGATTCCTGGCTATCTCAGTGCCAAGCCCCACGTGGAGAGTGGCCGCTCCGGAGCGTGGCTCCGATGAGGGTAAGGGATAGGTCGCTGTTAGGTGCGAGCAGAGACGCAGAGACCCGGTATTGGTGGGGCTGAGACGGGGCTGCCCTTCAGTGCCTGAGCCCCATGTTGAGGGTGGTCTCTTCGGAGCTTTCCCCTGATGAGGGTAAGGGATAGGTCGAGGCTAAGTGGGAGAACAGAGACAGAGCCCCGGTTTTCGTGGGGCTGAGAAGGGGCCACGAAGAGATCGTGAGGGCCAGCATCAACCTTGATTCCTGGCTACTTCAGTGCCTGAGGCCCATGTCGAGGGTGGCCTCTTCGGAGCTTGGCTCCGGTGAGGGTAAGGGATATTGTGGAGGATAAGTGGGAGAACAGTGACAGAGCCCCGGTTTTGGTGGGGCTACCAAGGGAAGGTAAGGGCCAGCATCAACCTGGATTTCTGGTTACTTTAGTGCCAAGCTCCACGTGGAGGGTGGCCGTTTCGGAAGCTTGGCCCTGATGAGGGTCAGGGCTAGGTTGAGGTGAGGTGGGAGAACAGGCAAAGAGACCCGGTGTTGATGGGGCTGAGAAGGGGCTGCCAAGGGACCGTGAGGGCCAGCATCAGCCTTGGTTCCTGGCTACTTCAGTGCCTAGCTCCATGTGGCCGGTGGCCACTTCGGAGCTTGGCCCTGATGAGGGTCAGGGCTAGGTTGAGGTTAGGTGGGAGAACCGGAACAGAGCCACGGTGTTGATGGGTCTGCCTAGGAACTGCAAACGGAAGGCGAGGTCCAGCACCACCCTTGATTCCTGGCTATCTCAGTGCCTAGGGCCCTCGTGGAGGGTGGTCTCTTCGGAGCTTTCCCCTGATGAGGGTAAGGGATGTGTCGAGGATAATAAGGAGAACAGACACAGAGCCCCAGAGTTGGTGGGGCTGAGAAGGGGCTGCCAAGAGATCGTGAGGGCCAGCATGAACCTTGATTCCTGGCTACCTCAGTGCCTAAGACCCACGTGGAGGGTGGCCGCTCCGAAGTTTGGCCCTGAGGAGGGTAAGGGGTAGCTTGATATTAGGTGCGAGCAGAGGCACAGAGCCCCGGTGTTGGTGGGCCTGCCAAGAGATCGTGAGGGCCAGCATCAACCCTGATTCCGGGCTACCTCAGTGCCAAGCCCCATGCGGTGCGTGGCTGCTTCAGAGCTTGGCTCTGCTGAGGATAAGGGATATGTCGAGGATAGGTGGAAGAACAGACTCAGAACCCCGGTGTTGGTGGGGCTGAGAAGGGACTGCCAAGAAATCGTGAGGGCCAGCATCAGCCTTGATTCCTGGCTACTTCTGTGCCTGAGCCCCATGAGGTGGGTTGCCGCTTCGGAGCTTAGCTCTGATGAGGGTAAAAGGGATGTGTCGAGGATAATTGGGAGAAGAGACACAGAGCCCTAGTGTTGGTGGGGCTGAGAAGGTGCTGCCAAGAGATCGTGAGGGCCAGCATCAGTCTTGGTTCCTGGCTACTTCAGTGCCAAGCCCCATGTGGAGGGTGGCCACTTCGGAGCTTGGCTCCGATGAGGGTAAGGGCTAGGTTGAGGTTAGGTGGGAGAACAGAGACAGAGCCCCGGCATTGGTGCGACTGAGAAGGGGCTGCGCAGTGATCGTGAGGGCCAGCATCAACCTTGATTCTTGGCTGCCTCAGTGCCTAAGCCCCACATGAAGAGTGGTCGCTTCGGAGCTTGGCTCCGATGAGGGTAAGGGATAGGTCGCTGTTAGGTGCGAGCACAGACACAGAGCCCCGGTATTGGTGCGGCTGAGAAGGGGCTGCAAAGAGATCGTGTGGGCCAGCACCACCCTTGATTCCTGGCTATCTCAGTGCCAAGCCCCATGTGGAGAGTGGCCGCTGCGGAGCTTTGCCCTGATGAGGGTAAGGGATACGTCGAGGATACGTGGGAGAACAGAGACAGAGCCCCGGTTTTGGTGGGGCTGAGAAGGGGCTGCAAAGAGATCGTGAGGGTCAGCATCAAGCTTCATTCCTGGCTACTTCAGTGCCAACCCCACGTGGAGAGTGGCCGCTCCGGAGCTTGGCTCCGATGAGGGTAAGGGATAGGTCGCTGTTAGGTGCGAGCAGAGACCCGGTATTGGTGGTGCTGAGATGGGGCTGCCCTTCAGTGCCTGAGGCCCATGTCGAGGGTGGCCTCTTCGGAGCTTTCCCCTGATGAGGGTAAGGGATATGTGGAGGATAAGTGGGAGAACAGAGACAGAGCCCCGGTGTTGGTGGGGCTACCAAGGGAAGGTAAGGGCCAGCATCAACCTGGATTTCTGGTTACTTTAGTGCCAAGCTCCACGTGAAGGGTGGCCGTTTCGGAAGCTTCGCCCTGATGAGGGTCAGGGCTAGGTTGAGGTGAGGTGGGAGAACAGGCAAAGAGACCCGGTGCTGGTGGGGCTGCCTAGGGACTGCAAATGGAAGGGGAGGGCCAGCACTACCCTTGATTCCTGGCTATCTCAGTGCCAAGCCCCATGTGGAGGGTGGCCGCTGCGGAGCTTTGCCCTGATGACGGTAAGGGATATGTCGAGCATACGTGGGAGAACAGATACAGAGCCCCGGTATTGGTGGGACTGAGAAAGGGCTGCAAAGAGATCGTGAGGGCCAGCACCACCCTTGATTCCTGGCTATCTCAGTGCCAAGCCCCATGTGGAGAGTGGCCCCTGCGGAGCTTTGCCCTGATGAGAGTAAGGGATACTTCTAGGATACGTGGGAGAACAGAGACAGAGCCCCAGTATTGGTGGGACTGAGAAGGGGCTGCAAAGAGATCGTGAGGGCCAGCGTCAACCTTGATTCCTGGCTATCTCAGTGCCAAGCCCCACGTGGAGAGTGGCCGCTCCGGAGCGTGGCTCCGATGAGGGTAAGGGATAGGTCGCTGTTAGGTGCGAGCAGAGACGCAGAGACCCGGTATTGGTGGGGCTGAGACGGGGCTGCCCTTCAGTGCCTGAGCCCCATGTTGAGGGTGGTCTCTTCGGAGCTTTCCCCTGATGAGGGTAAGGGATAGGTCGAGGCTAAGTGGGAGAACAGAGACAGAGCCCCGGTTTTCGTGGGGCTGAGAAGGGGCCACGAAGAGATCGTGAGGGCCAGCATCAACCTTGATTCCTGGCTACTTCAGTGCCTGAGGCCCATGTCGAGGGTGGCCTCTTCGGAGCTTGGCTCCGGTGAGGGTAAGGGATATTGTGGAGGATAAGTGGGAGAACAGTGACAGAGCCCCGGTTTTGGTGGGGCTACCAAGGGAAGGTAAGGGCCAGCATCAACCTGGATTTCTGGTTACTTTAGTGCCAAGCTCCACGTGGAGGGTGGCCGTTTCGGAAGCTTGGCCCTGATGAGGGTCAGGGCTAGGTTGAGGTGAGGTGGGAGAACAGGCAAAGAGACCCGGTGTTGATGGGGCTGAGAAGGGGCTGCCAAGGGACCGTGAGGGCCAGCATCAGCCTTGGTTCCTGGCTACTTCAGTGCCTAGCTCCATGTGGCCGGTGGCCACTTCGGAGCTTGGCCCTGATGAGGGTCAGGGCTAGGTTGAGGTTAGGTGGGAGAACCGGAACAGAGCCACGGTGTTGATGGGTCTGCCTAGGAACTGCAAACGGAAGGCGAGGTCCAGCACCACCCTTGATTCCTGGCTATCTCAGTGCCTAGGGCCCTCGTGGAGGGTGGTCTCTTCGGAGCTTTCCCCTGATGAGGGTAAGGGATGTGTCGAGGATAATAAGGAGAACAGACACAGAGCCCCAGAGTTGGTGGGGCTGAGAAGGGGCTGCCAAGAGATCGTGAGGGCCAGCATGAACCTTGATTCCTGGCTACCTCAGTGCCTAAGACCCACGTGGAGGGTGGCCGCTCCGAAGTTTGGCCCTGAGGAGGGTAAGGGGTAGCTTGATATTAGGTGCGAGCAGAGGCACAGAGCCCCGGTGTTGGTGGGCCTGCCAAGAGATCGTGAGGGCCAGCATCAACCCTGATTCCGGGCTACCTCAGTGCCAAGCCCCATGCGGTGCGTGGCTGCTTCAGAGCTTGGCTCTGCTGAGGATAAGGGATATGTCGAGGATAGGTGGAAGAACAGACTCAGAACCCCGGTGTTGGTGGGGCTGAGAAGGGACTGCCAAGAAATCGTGAGGGCCAGCATCAGCCTTGATTCCTGGCTACTTCTGTGCCTGAGCCCCATGAGGTGGGTTGCCGCTTCGGAGCTTAGCTCTGATGAGGGTAAAAGGGATGTGTCGAGGATAATTGGGAGAAGAGACACAGAGCCCTAGTGTTGGTGGGGCTGAGAAGGTGCTGCCAAGAGATCGTGAGGGCCAGCATCAGTCTTGGTTCCTGGCTACTTCAGTGCCAAGCCCCATGTGGAGGGTGGCCACTTCGGAGCTTGGCTCCGATGAGGGTAAGGGCTAGGTTGAGGTTAGGTGGGAGAACAGAGACAGAGCCCCGGCATTGGTGCGACTGAGAAGGGGCTGCGCAGTGATCGTGAGGGCCAGCATCAACCTTGATTCTTGGCTGCCTCAGTGCCTAAGCCCCACATGAAGAGTGGTCGCTTCGGAGCTTGGCTCCGATGAGGGTAAGGGATAGGTCGCTGTTAGGTGCGAGCACAGACACAGAGCCCCGGTATTGGTGCGGCTGAGAAGGGGCTGCAAAGAGATCGTGTGGGCCAGCACCACCCTTGATTCCTGGCTATCTCAGTGCCAAGCCCCATGTGGAGAGTGGCCGCTGCGGAGCTTTGCCCTGATGAGGGTAAGGGATACGTCGAGGATACGTGGGAGAACAGAGACAGAGCCCCGGTTTTGGTGGGGCTGAGAAGGGGCTGCAAAGAGATCGTGAGGGTCAGCATCAAGCTTCATTCCTGGCTACTTCAGTGCCAACCCCACGTGGAGAGTGGCCGCTCCGGAGCTTGGCTCCGATGAGGGTAAGGGATAGGTCGCTGTTAGGTGCGAGCAGAGACCCGGTATTGGCGGGGCTGAGACGGGGCTGCCCTTCAGTGCCTGAGGCCCATGTCGAGGGTGGCCTCTTCGGAGCTTTCCCCTGATGAGGGTAAGGGATATGTGGAGGATAAGTGGGAGAACAGAGACAGAGCCCCGGTGTTGGTGGGGCTACCAAGGGAAGGTAAGGGCCAGCATCAACCTGGATTTCTGGTTACTTTAGTGCCAAGCTCCACGTGAAGGGTGGCCGTTTCGGAAGCTTGGCCCTGATGAGGGTCAGGGCTAGGTTGAGGTGAGGTGGGAGAACAGGCAAAGAGACCCGGTGCTGGTGGGGCTGCCTAGGGACTGCAAATGGAAGGGGAGGGCCAGCACTACCCTTGATTCCTGGCTATCTCAGTGCCAAGCCCCATGTGGAGGGTGGCCGCTGCGGAGCTTTGCCCTGATGACGGTAAGGGATATGTCGAGCATACGTGGGAGAACAGATACAGAGCCCCGGTATTGGTGGGACTGAGAAAGGGCTGCAAAGAGATCGTGAGGGCCAGCACCACCCTTGATTCCTGGCTATCTCAGTGCCAAGCCCCATGTGGAGAGTGGCCCCTGCGGAGCTTTGCCCTGATGAGAGTAAGGGATACTTCTAGGATACGTGGGAGAACAGAGACAGAGCCCCAGTATTGGTGGGACTGAGAAGGGGCTGCAAAGAGATCGTGAGGGCCAGCGTCAACCTTGATTCCTGGCTATCTCAGTGCCAAGCCCCACGTGGAGAGTGGCCGCTCCGGAGCGTGGCTCCGATGAGGGTAAGGGATAGGTCGCTGTTAGGTGCGAGCAGAGACGCAGAGACCCGGTATTGGTGGGGCTGAGACGGGGCTGCCCTTCAGTGCCTGAGCCCCATGTTGAGGGTGGTCTCTTCGGAGCTTTCCCCTGATGAGGGTAAGGGATAGGTCGAGGCTAAGTGGGAGAACAGAGACAGAGCCCCGGTTTTCGTGGGGCTGAGAAGGGGCCACGAAGAGATCGTGAGGGCCAGCATCAACCTTGATTCCTGGCTACTTCAGTGCCTGAGGCCCATGTCGAGGGTGGCCTCTTCGGAGCTTGGCTCCGATGAGGGTAAGGGATATTGTGGAGGATAAGTGGGAGAACAGAGACAGAGCCCCGGTTTTGGTGGGGTTACCAAGGGAAGGTAAGGGCCAGCATCAACCTGGATTTCTGGTTACTTTAGTGCCAAGCTCCACGTGGAGGGTGGCCGTTTCGGAAGCTTGGCCCTGATGAGGGTCTGGGCTAGGCTGACGTTAGGATGGAGAACAGAGACAGAGCCCCGGTATTGGTGGGGCTGAGACGGGGCTGCCCTTCAGTGCCTGATCCCCATGTTGAGAGTGGTCTCTTCTGAGCTTTCCCCTGATGAGGGTAAGGGATAGGTCGAGGCTAAGTGGCAGAACAGAGACAGAGCCCCGGTTTTGGTAGGGCGTCCAAGGGAAGAGGAGAGCCAGGATCGGCCTTGATTTCTGCTTACCTTTGTGCCAAGCTCCAATTGGAGGGTGGCCGCTGCGGAGCTTTGCCCTGATGAGGGTAAGGGATATGTCGTGGCTAAGTGGGAGAACAGAGACAGAGCCCCGGTTTTGGTGGCGCTGTGAAGGGGCTGCAAAGAGATCGTGAGGACCAGCGTCAACCTTGATTCCTGGCTACTTCCGTACCTAAGCCCCACGTGGAGAGTGGTCGCTTCGGAGCTTGGCTCCGATGAGGGTAACGGATAGGTCGCTGTTACGTGCGAGCAGAGACACAGAGACCCGTTATTGGTGGGGTTGAAGCGGGGCCGACAAGAGACCGTGAGGGCCAGCATCAGCCTTGGTTCCTGGCTACTTCAGTGCCAAGCCCCATGTGGATGGTGGCCGCTTCGGAGGTGGCCCTGGTGGTAGTCAGCGCTAGGTTGATGTTAGGCGGGGGAACAGACTCAGAGCCCTGGTGTTGGTGAGGCTGCCAAGGTAGGTGTGGGCCAGCATCATCCGCGATTCCAGGCTCTTCAGTGCCAAGTCCTAAGTGGAGTTTGGCCGCTTCGGAAGCTTGGCTCTGAGGAGGGTATGGGATATGTAGAGGATGAATGGCAGAACAGAGACAGAGCCCCGGTGTTGGTGGGGCTGCCAAGAGATCGTGAGGGCCAGCATCATCCTTGTGTCCTGGCTATTTCTGTGCCTGAGCCGGAGGAGGTGGGTGGCCGTTTCGGAGCTTGCCTCTGAGGAGGATAAGGGATAGTTTGAGGTTCTGTGTAGATAACGAGATCCTTCTGCATAAGATAACGCCACCCACCACATGGACTCCAAACGAGGAGTAGCCACTTCCCGGTCCCACTACCCCTCTCCCTTATTCTCTAACCTAAATATCAACCTTTGCCTTACCATCTCTCAAGCCCATTTCCTAAACGGCTTCCCACCAGAGGGCGCTCCAACACAGAAAGAACCAGCTGTTCTGGTTGAAAGCTGTTTCTGGCTCTTGCCTTTCGTGGCAGCCCTTTCCGAGGGCGCTGCTCTCGCTCTACCACCCAACCAGCAACCTTACCACAGCCCAACTGCAAAGCAGTCGATCCCCTCTTCGGGCTCCCATAAACTAACAGGCAGGACTGAAAGATGTTGGTGGCTCTCACCTTCCCTTGATAGACCCTTCTCAGCTGCCCAACACCCAGCCAGCTCCAGCACCCCAAATGTGCCATATCCACCACACCTAGCACTCCTTGCTACACATTGGTGGTGCCTGGTGCTAGGCATGTTCCGTTGCTGAGTCGTGGGGGTGTTGGGGGGTGGGCACTGCGAGGACTGGCTTCTTGTCATGTCCTGGTGCTGGGGATGCTGGGTGCTGTGTGCTGGGCTCCGGGGCTGCTTGGCATGTCGAGGTGCTGTGCATTGGTGGTGGGTGTGCTGGGTTGTGTGCATGTGTGGGATTCAGTGCTGGGCCATGGGAGTGCTGGGCCCTGGCAGTGCTGGGTGGAGGGTATGATGGGTGCATGTGTTGGTTTAACCCCAGCCTGCAAATAAACCCCACGCAGCCACTGGCTCACCTCCCCCCCCACCCCGTGGGATTGGGGAGAGAATCGAGAAGGCACAAGTAGTAAAACTCCCAGGTTGAGATAAAAACAGTTTAATGATTGAAATAAAACGAAGTAGAACAGTAATAATAACAATGAGAACAACAACAACAACAGACGATACAAAGCAGGCAATGCACAATGCAACTGCTCACCACTGCCGACCGTGTGTCGCGAGCGGGAGGGGGGCAGAGCCCCCTCCCCCGCCCACTCCCATTTTTTATACTGAGCAGGATGTCACATGCTATAGAATACCCCATTGGCCAGCTGGGTCAACTACGCCGGCTGTGCTCCCCATCCCGCCACCCCCCCCAACCCACCCCCCCCGAGCTTCCTGTGGGAGGCCGAAAAGAGAGAACAAAAGTCTCCCGGTGCAAGCACCGCCCAGCAACAGCCAAAGCATTAAGGGGCCATCAACGCTCCTCTCACACCAAACCCAAAAGCCAGCACACCCCCACAAGCTACTGGGAAGAAAGTTAACTCTGTCCCAGCCGGAAGCAGGACAGTGCAGTGCACTGGAGTTCTGAGTGCTGGGTCCTAGGGGTACTGTGTATGTTCGGGTGCTGGGCATATCCGCGTGCGGGTACTGGGCAGCTGGGGTGGTGGTACTGGATGCTGGGCATTGGGTATGCTGGTTTCTGGGCACTGGGGGTGGTGGGTGCTGAGCGCAGCGTGTGCTGGGTGCTATGTGCAGATCACTGGGGATGGTGGGGGCTGGTTTGCTGCTTTCTGGTGTGTTGGGCGCTGGGCATGTTTGGGTGCTGGGCATGTCTGGGTGCTGGGCACGGGCAGTGGGGGTGCTGGGTATGTCCGGGTGGTGGGTATTGGGCAGTGGGAGTGCTGGGTGCTACGTACTGGGGATGCTGGGCCCTGGCATTGCTTGGTACTATGCATAACTGAGTGCAGGGTATGTCTTGGTGCTGGCCATATCCGGTGTTGGCCATATCCGGTGCTAGGTACATGCTCTGGGTTTGCTGGGTGCTGTGATGTGAGGGTGCTGGATTCCTGGCATGTGCGTGTGCTGTGCCCTGGTTGTGCTGGGTATGTGGGGGTGCTGGGCAGTATGGGTGCTGCGTGGTGGGCATGTCCCGGTGCTGGGTGATGGGCACTGGAGGTCCTGGGCGATGGAGAACAGGGAAGCTGCCTGGTAGGAATGTCTCAGTGCTGGGCATATCCGGGTGCTTGGTACTGTGCACTGATGGTGGTGGTACTGAGTGCTGGGCATGTCCTGGTGCTAGGCAATGGCGGTGCTGGGTGCTTGGCGCTGGGCGTGATAGTCTTTGGGTGTGCTGGGTGGTAGGGGTGCTGGGCATGTGCGAGTGTTGGTTGCTGGGCCCTGGGTGTACTGGGTGCTGGACACTGGGGTGGTTGGTTTCTGGGCACTGGGGCTTCTGGGTTGTGTGGACTGGGGTTGCTGGGTGCTGGGCATGTCTGGGTGCTGGGCAATGGCTGGCTGCTGGGTTCTGGGCCCTGAGGTTGCTGGGTGCTGGGCACCGGCCTTGCTGGGTGCTGGCTGGTGTGGGTGCTGGGGGCTAAGTGCTGGTTGCTGGGCCCTGGGAGTGCTGGGTATTATGCATGAGCATTTGCAGGGTATCTCTTGCTCCTGGGCGCTGGGGCTGCTGGGCATATCCAGGGGCTGTGTGTTGGTGGTGGGTGTGCTAGGTTGTGCGCATGTCCGGGAATGAGTGCTGGTCCCTGGGGGTGCTGGGTGCTGAGCGCTGCGGGTGCTGGGCATTCCAGGTGCTATGTGCTGATCACTGGCGATGTTGGGGGCTGGGATCTGGGCAGTGATGTGTTGAGTGCTGGGCATGTTTGGGTGCTGGGCATTTCTGGGTGCTGCATACTGGGCGCTGGCGGTGTGGGGTGGTGGGGGTGCTGTGTGCTGGGCATGTCCGGGTGGTGGGTGTTGGGTGCTAGGTACTGGTGTGCTGGGCCCAGTATTGCTAGGTACTCTGCATAACTGAGTGCAGGGTATGTCTTGGTGCTGGATGCCTGGTGCTGGAGCTACTGGGTGCTGGGTTGTGGGCATATGCGGTGCTTCATGCTGGGCATATGCAGTGCTGGGTGGCTGTGCTGGGGTTGCTGGGTGCTGTGCTCTGGGGATGCTGGATTCCTGGCACGTGCGTGGGCTGTGTGCTGGGCCCTGGTTGTGCCAGGTATGTGTGGGTGCTGGGTGTTGGGCAGTGTGGGGGGCCCTGGACACGACCGGGTGCAGGGTGCTGAGCACCAGGGTGTTGGGTGCTGAGTGCTAGGCACTGGGGTTGGTGGCTGCTGGGAGCTAGAGGTGCTGGCTGTGGGCATTTCCAGTTGCTGGTCATGACCGGATGCTGGGTCTTGTGGGTGCTGGGTGTGCCCCGGTGCTGGGCATGTCTGGATGCTGTGTGCTCGGCACTTGTTGTTCTGGGTGGTGGGCAGTGAGGGTGCTGGGCGCTGGGGATGCTGGGCAATGCGGTGCTGGACAGTGGGGCTGCTGAGCACGTCCAGGGGCTGTGTGTTGGCGGTGGGTGTGCTAGGTTGTGCACATGTCCGGGAATGAGTGCTGGGCCATGGGGGTGCTGGGTGGAGGGTACGATGGGTGCATGTCGTAGTTTAACCCCAGCCTGCAAATAAACCCCACGCAGCCGCTGGCTCTCCTCCCCCCCCACCCCGTGGGATGGGGGAGAGAATCGGGAGGGCACAAGTAGGAAAACTCCCAGGTTGAGATAAAAACAGTTTAATGATTGAAATAAAACGAAGTAGAACAGTAATAATAACAATGAGAACAACAACAACAACAGACGATACAAAGCAGGCAATGCACAATGCAACTGCTCACCGCTGCCGACCGCGTGTCATGAACTGGGGCGGGGAGGGGGGGAGAGTCGTTTCCCCCCCCCGCCCCCTCCCATTTTTTATACCGAGCATGATGTCACATGCTATAGAATACCCCATTGGCCAGCTAGGTCAACTACCCCGGCTGTGCTCCCCACCCCCGCCCCCCAACCCCCCCCCCGAGCTTCCTGTGGGAGGCCGAAAAGAGAGAACAAAAGTCTCCCGGTGCAAGCACCGCCCAGCAACAGCCAAAGCATTAAGGGGCCATCAACGCTCCTCTCACACCAAACCCAAAAGCCAGCACACCCCCCCAAGCTACTGGGAAGAAAGTTAACTGTGTCCCAGCAGGAAGAAGGACAGTGCTGAGTGCTGTGTATGTCCGGGTGCTGGACATGTCTGGGTGCAGGGTACTGGGCACTGGGGGTGCTGGGTGTGAGACGTGTGGGGGTGCTGGATGGTGGGTGTTTGGTGTGCTGGGTACAGAGCACTGGGGATGGTGGCTGCTGAGCGCTGTGGGTACTATGCATAAGCGGGTGCAGGGTATCTCTTGCTGCTGGGTGCTGGGGATATTGTGTGCTGGGCACAGGCGTGCTTGGTGCTGGGCATGTCCAGGTGCTTGGCATGACCGGGTGCTGGGCGCTGGAGATGCTGGTTGCTGCGGTGCTGGCTGCTGGTCCCTGGGGGTGCTGGGTGCTGAGCGCTGCGGGTGCTGGGCATTCCAGGTGCTATGTGCTGATCACTGGCGATGTTGGGGGCTGGTTTGCTGGGATCTGGGCAGTGGTGTGTTGAGTGCTGGGCATGTTTGGGTGCTGGGCATTTCTGGGTGCTGCATACTGGGCGCTGGCGGTGTGGGGTGGTGGGGGTGCTGTGTGCTGGGCATGTCCGGGTGGTGGGTGTTGGGTGCTAGGTACTGGTGTGCTGGGCCCGGTATTGCTAGGTACTCTGCATAACTGAGTGCAGGGTATGTCTTGGTGCTGGATGCCTGGTGCTGGAGCTACTGGGTGCTGGGTTGTGGGCATATGCGGTGCTTCATGCTGGGCATATGCAGTGCTGGGTGGCTGTGCTGGGGTTGCTGGGTGCTGTGCTCTGGGGATGCTGGATTCCTGGCACGTGCGTGGGCTGTGTGCTGGGCCCTGGTTGTGCCAGGTATGTGTGGGTGCTGGGTGTTGGGCAGTGTGGGGGGCCCTGGACACGACCGGGTGCAGGGTGCTGAGCACCGGGGTGTTGGGTGCTTGGCACGACTGGGTGCTGAGTGCTAGGCACTGGGGTTGGTGGCTGCTGGGAGCTAGAGGTGCTGGCTGTGGGCATTTCCAGTTGCTGGTCATGACCGGATGCTGGGTCTTGTGGGTGCTGGGTGTGCCCCGGTGCTGGGCATGTCCGGATGCTGTGTGCTCGGCACTTGTTGTTCTGGGTGGTGGGCAGTGAGGGTGCTGGGCGCTGGGGATGCTGGGCAATGCGGTGCTGGACAGTGGGGCTGCTGGGTGCTGGGCACGTCCAGGGGCTGTGTGTTGGCGGTGGGTGTGCTAGGTTGTGCACATGTCCGGGAATGAGTGCTGGGCCATGGGGGTGCTGGGTGGAGGGTACGATGGGTGCATGTCGTGGTTTAACCCCAGCCTGCAAATAAACCCCACGCAGCCGGTGGCTCTCCTCCCCCCCCACCCCGTGGGATGGGGGAGAGAATCGGGAGGGCACAAGTAGGAAAACTCCCAGGTTGAGATAAAAACAGTTTAATGGTTGAAATAAAACGAAGTAGAACAGTAATAATAACAATGAGAACAACAACAACAACAGACGATACAAAGCAGGCAATGCACAATGCAACTGCTCACCGCTGCCGACCGCGTGTCATGAACGGGGGGGGGAGGGGGTGTCGTTTCCCCGCCCACCTCCTCCCATTTTTTATACTGAGCAGGATGTTACATGCTATAGAATACCCCATTGGCCAGCTAGGTCAACTACCCCGGCTGTGCTCCCCACCCCTGCCCCCCAACCCCCCCCCCCCGAGCTTCCTGTGGGAGGCCGAAAAGAGAGAACAAAAGTCTCCCGGTGCAAGCACCGCCCAGCAACAGCCAAAGCATTAAGGGGCCATCAACGCTCCTCTCACACCAAACCCAAAAGCCAGCACACCCCCCCAAGCTACTGGGAAGAAAGTTAACTCTGTCCCAGCAGGAAGAAGGACAGTGCTGAGTGCTGTGTATGTCCGGGTGCTGGGCATGTCTGGGTGCAGGGTACTGGGCAGTGGGGGTACTGGGTGGTGGGGAAGCTGGATGGTGGGTGTTGGGTATGCTGGTTGCTGGGCACTGGGGGTGCTGGGTGTGAGACGTGTGGGGGTGCTGGATGGTAGGTGTTTGGTGTGCTGAGTACAGAGCACTGGGGGTGCTGGGTGCTGAGCGCTGCGGGTGCTGGGCATGTCCGGGTGCTATGTGCTGATCACTGGAGATGTTGGGGGCTGGTTTGCTGGGATCTGGGCAGTGGTGTGTTGAGTGCTGGGCATGTTTGGGTGCTGGGCATGTCTGGGTGCTGGGTACTGGGCGCTGGCTGGGTGGGGCAGTGGGGGTGCTGTGTGCTGGGCACGTCCGGGTGGTGGGTGTTGGGCAGTGGGAGTGTTGGGTTCTAGGTACTGGGGTGCTGGGCCCTGGTATTGCTGGCTACTATACATAACTGAGTGCAGGGTATGTCTTGGTGCTGGATGCTGGGTACTGGAGGTACTGGGTGCTGGGTGTTGGGCATATGCGGTGCTAGGTGCTGGGCATATGCGGTGCTGGGTGGCTGTGCTGGGGTTGCTGGGTGCTGTGCTGGGAGGGTGCTGGATTCCTGACATGTGCGTGTGCTGTGTGCTGGGCCCTGGTTGTGCCGGGTATGTGTGAGTGCTGGGTGTTGGGCAGTGTGGGTGCTGTGTGGCGGGGCCTGGGCATGTCTGGGTGCTGGGCGGTCGGGATGCTGGGCGGTGGGCAGCAGAGTAGCTGCCTGCTGGGCATGTCTGAGTGCTGGGCATGTCTGAGTGCTGGGCATGTGTGGGTACTGGGCAGTGGGCGGTGGTGGTGCTGTGTGCTGGGCATGTGTGGGTGCTGGGCATGTGTGGGTGCTGGGTACTGGGCAGTGGGGGTGGTGGCGGTGGTGGTGCTGTGTGCTGGGCATGTTGGGCTGCTGGGTTTTGGGCGGTGGGCGTGCTGGCTGTGTGCGTGTGTTGGTTTCTGGGCACTGGGGGTGCTGGGTGCTGTGCACTGAGGTTGCTGGGTGCTGGGCATGTCCGGGTGGCGGGCATGGCTGGGTGCTGGGCCCTGAGGTTGCTGCGTGCTGGGCACTGGGCTTGCTGGTGCTGCTGGTGCGGGTGCTGGGGGCTAGGTGTTGTCCGAAAAGCGGATTCGTGCCCGGCGTGGAAGGAACCAATTCCACACGCTCAGGAGAGAGGTTGTTTTATTCAGGCCTGGGTGCTCGGTGGACGTGCCACAAATGAAGCACACCGGGTCTAATCACCTTTCTGTTTGTATCCATGCTTCTCATACATATTTTAAGTTTCTCTTTTACATATTCCTTAAATTTCCGAGAACCGATTATAATATTACATCATCCTAGACACATGCGCACTAAAACCTGTAGGGTCTCCTTGAGGGTCTCGGGTGGTCAGCGGGGTAGTGAACTCTTCGTGAACCTGTTCCTTTCTTTCCTTATAAGGGCGAGGTTTGTCTCCGAGCCACGTCTGGACTACGTTTGTTTACGGTTCTCGTTTCCAAGGTTACTCTTCACTAGAGTCTAACACTGCTTCCAGGAGACACGATTTAGACTACAATTCTACACACTTGCAAACACCACACCTGCTAGTTCCCTAACTTCTAAGCCACAAGTCTTCATTGTGTAGAATTACAGAAGCGAGCCGAGGTACTGGGGCTCCTGGTTGCTGGGCCCTGGGAGTGCTAGGTACCATGCATAATTGGGTGCAGGGTATGTCTTGCTGGTGGATGCTGGGCACTGGGGCTGCTGGGTGCTGGGCATGTCTCGCTGCTGTGTGTTGGCGGTGGGTGTGCTGGGTTGTGCGCATGTCCGGGAATTAGTGCTGGGCCCTGGGAGTGCTGGGTGCGGGGAGCTAGGGGTGCTGGCTGTGGGCATTTCCAGGTACTGGTCATGACCAGTGCTGGTTGTTGGGTCTTGTGGGTGCTGGGCGTGTGGAGGTGCTGGGCACGTCTGGATGCTGTGTGCTCGGCACTTGGGGTTCTGGGTGGTGGGCAGTGAGGGTGCACACCAAACACCCACCATCCAGCACGCCCACAAGTCTCACACCCAGCACCCGCAGTGGCAGGAACCAGCATACCCAACACCCAGCTTCCAGCACACCCACTGCCCAGGACCTGCATACGCTGCATTGAACCCAGCACCCCCAGCACCCAGTAAACGATCGCCCCAGCGCGCAGCACGCCAGGGTCCAGCAACTAACACATGCGCACGCCCAGCACCCCCACCGCCCAAAACCCAGCATCCCGACGTGCCCAGCACACAGCAGCCCCAGGGACCACCACCCCCAGCGCCAAGCACCCAGCACCACCATTGCTCAGCACCTGGACATGCCCAGCACCTAGCACCACCCCCCCCAGTGCCCAACACCCAGCACCCACACATACCCAGCACAACCAGGGCCCAGCACACAGTACACGCACATGCCAGGAATCCAGCACCCTCACAGCACAGCACCCAGCAACCCCAGCACAGCCACCCAGCACCGGATATGCCCAACACCCAGCACTGCATATGCCCAGCACCCGGTACCTCCAGCACCAAGCATCCAGCACCAAGACATACCCTGCACTCAGTTTTGCATATTGCCGAGCAATGCCAGGGCCCAGCATCCCCAGTACCTAGCACCCAGCACTCCCACTGCCCAGTACCCAGCACCCCGACATGCCCAGCACACAGCACCCGCACCGCCCCGCACTGCCAGCGCCCAGTACCCAGCACCCAGACATGCCCAGCACCCAGACAAACATGCCCAGCGCCCAACACACCAGAACACAGCAAACCAGCCCCCAAGAACCCCGGTGATCAGCACATAGCACCTGGACATGCCCAGCACCTGCAGCACTCAGCACCCCAAACACCCACCATACAACCCCCCCTCAGGTCTCACACACTTCCGCCCAGTGCCCGGAAACCAGCATACCCAACACTCAGCATCCAGCACCCCCACCCCCCAGCACCCAGTGCCCAGCATGCTGCACTTACACATGGCCAGCACCCGGACATGCTCAGCACCCAGCAACACAGGGGCACAGAACCCAGCACCCCCAGCGCCCAGAAACCAACCACCCCAGCATCCAGCACCCAGTACACCCAGGGCCCGGCAACCAACACCCGCACATGCCCAGCACCCCCACCACCCAGCACAGGGACATGCCCAGCACCCAGCACACCCAAAGACCATCACCCCCAGCGCCAAGCGCCCAGCACCGCCATTGCCTAGCACCCGGACATGCCCAGCACCTAGCACCACCACCGCCAGCGCACAGTACCCAGCACCCGGACATGCCCAGCACTCAGACATGCCTAGCAGGCAGCTTCCCTGCTCCCCATCGCCCAGAACCTCCAGTGCCCATCACCCATGTCGTGGTTTAACCCCAGCCGGCAAAAATAAACGCCACGCAGCCGCTCGATCACCCCGCCCCCGGTGGGATGGGGGAGAGAATCGGGAGGGCACAAGTAGGAAAGCTCCCGGGTTGAGATAAAAACAGTTTAATAATTGAAATAAAACTAAGTAGAACAGTAGTAATAACAATGAGAACAACAACAATAACAGAATACACAAAACAGGCAATGCACTACACAACCGCTCACCGACCGCCGACCGCGTGTCACGAACGGGGGCGAGCCCCCCCCCCACCTGGTTTTTCTACTGAGCATGATGTCACATGGTATAGAATACCCCATTGGCCAGCTCGGTCCACCACCCCGGCTGTGCTCCCCCCTCCCGGTGCAAGCATCACCCAGCAACAGCCAAAGCATCAATGGGCCATCAACGCTCCTTTCACACTAAACCCAAAACACAGCACACCCCCCAAGCTACTGGGAAGAAAGTTAACCCTGTCCCAGCTGGAACCAGGACAACCCAGCACCCAGACATGCCCAACGCCCACCACACAGCACCCACACTGCCCAACACCCACACATACCAGGCACAACCAGGGCAGAGCACACAGCACACGCACGTGCCAAGAAACAAGCACCCCCAGAGCACAGAACCCAGCAACTCCAGAGCACAGGCCCAGCACCGGATATGCCCAGC
Organism: Calonectris borealis; assembly: GCF_964195595.1. Taxonomy (NCBI): domain Eukaryota; kingdom Metazoa; phylum Chordata; class Aves; order Procellariiformes; family Procellariidae; genus Calonectris; species Calonectris borealis. The sequence goes on along the minus strand of NW_027441466.1, from coordinate 105,518 downwards.
ACCCAGTACTTCCAGCACCAAGAGATGCCCTGCACTCAGTTATGCATAGTACCCAGCAATACCAGGGCCCCACAACCGCACCAGCCAGCACCCAGCAACCCGAGTGCCCAGCCCCCATCAACCTCAGGGCCCAGCCCCCAGCACCCGCACATTCCCAGCACCCAGCAACCCCACTGCCCAACCCACCCCCCGGACATGCCCAGCACACAGCACCCCCAGGGACCACCACCCCCAGCGCCCAGTACCCAGCACCTGGACATGCCCAGCACCCAAACATGCCCAGCACGCTACACACCAGAACACAGCAAACCAGCCCCCAACATCCCCAGTGATCAGCACGTAGCACCCGGACATGCCCAGCACGCCCAGTGCCCTGCACCCAGTACACCAAACACCCACCACCATACAGGTCTCGCAGCCAGCACCTCCCCAGTGCCCAGAAACCAGCATACCCAACACCCCCACAGCCCAAGAACCCGTTTACCCAGCATCCAGACATGCCCAGCACTCGGACATACACAGCACCCCCAGGGCCCAGCACTAACTCCCGGACAGGTGCGCAACCCAGCACCCCAACCGCCAACAAACAGCACCTGGACATGCCCACCACTCAGCAGCCCCAGTGCCCAGCACCCAGCACCGCAACAGCCAGCATCCCCAGCGTCCAGCACCCTCACTGCCGACCACCCAGAACCCCAAGTGCCGAGCACACAGCATCCGCACATGCCCAGCACCTGGACACGCCCAGCACCTGGTCATGTCCAGCAACTGAAATGCCCAAAGCCAGCACCCCTAGCTCCCAGCAGCCAGCACCCCCAGTGCCCAGCATCAGTCATGCCAAGGACGAGGACATGCCCAGCACCCAACACCCCAGTGGCCAACACCCAATACCCCCAGCACTCAGCAGCAAGACATACCCTGCACCCGCTTATGCATAGTACCCAGCACTCCCAGCCCCCAGCAGTCGCGCCGCCCAGCACCCAGCAACCCCAGTGCACAGCACCCACTAACCCCAGTGCCCAGCATCCCCAGCGCACAGCATCCGGCATATGGACATACCCAGCACACGGACATACCCACTAGCCAGCACCCCTAGTGCCCAGCACCCAAAACTCCCTCCATCCATCACCCAGACATGCCCAGTGCTCAGCGCCCCCAACAGCCAGGATCAGAAAATGCCCAGCAACAAGCACTCCCATGCCTACCACCGCCAGTGCCCAATAACCAGCACACAGACAATGCCCACCAGCCAGCATCCAGAACCCAGCGCCAAGCACTCAGTACATAGGCATGCCCAGCACCCTGATATGCATAGTCCCCAGCACCCCCACTGCCCAGCAGTCCCAGTGCCCCGGACCCATCACTTGGACATGCTCAGCACCCAGAGATGTCCAGCACCCCGCACGCCCAGTGCCTAGAACTCAGTACCCCCAATGACCAGCACCCAGCACTGCCTGTAGCCAGCATCCACCACCCAGACACGATCATAACCTGCCCATTCCCAGCACCAAATCCTCCCAGTGCCCAGCACAAGGACATGGCGAGCACCCAGATATGCCCAACGCCCAGCAACCACAGCACCCAGACCTGTCCAGAACCCACTCCACTCAGGGCCTAGCACACAGTACCCCCACGACCCAGCACCGACACATGCCCAGCACCAAGCACTGCCAAAGATCCCAAGGGGTGCTAGGTGTGCTGGATGTTGCGCATTTGCGGTGCTGGAGATGGCGGGGTGCTGGGCAGCTGAGAAGGGGCTGTAAAGGGAAGGTGAGCGCAGCGAACATATTTCAGCCCTGGCTAAATGTGTGTGGGAGCTCCATGGGGCGCTTGTCTGCTTTGCAGTTGGGCTGCGGCAAGGTTGACGGTTGAGTGCTACGGCAAGCGCCTAGCCCCGGTGGTGGTGGGGACCTCAAAGGGCTGCCGGGGCAGGCGAGTGCAACGAACACCAGTCACATTGGTTCCCTCTGTGTTGGAGCGCCATCTGGTGGGTAGACGTTTCAGAGCCTGGCTCTGATGAAGGTAAGATGTCGGTTGATGTTTAGGTGGGAGACCAAAGAGAAGGGGGCACGTGTTGGTGGGGCTGAGGAGGGGCTGACTAGGGAAGGTGAGGGCCAGCGTGAACCTTGGTTCCTGGCTACCTCAGTGCCTAAGGCCCACGTGGAGGATGGTTGCTTCGGAGCTTGGCTCTGATGAGGGTAAGGGATATGTCGAGGTTAGCTGAGAGAACAGACACAGAGCCCCGGTATTGGTAGGGCTGAGAAGGGGCCGCCAAGAGATCGTGAGGGCCAGCATCAACCTGGATTCCTGGCTACCTCAGTGCCAAAGCCCTATGAGGCGGGTTGTTGCTTCAGAGCTTGTCTCTGAAGCGGGTAACTGCTAGGTCGAGGTTAGTTGAGAGAACAGACACAGAGCCCCGGTTTTGGTGGGGCCGCCAAGGGAAGGTGAGAGCTAGCCTCAACCTTGATTCCTGGCTACCTCAGTGCTTAGGCCCATGTGGAGGGTGGCCGCTCCGAAGTTTGGCGCTGGGGAGGGTAAGGGATAGCTTGATGTTAGGTGCGAGCAGAGGCACAGAGCCCCGGTGTTGGTGGGGCTGCGAAGAGATCGTGAGGGCCAGCATCAACCTTGATTCCTGGCTACTTCAGTGCCTAAGCCCCCCGTGGAGAGTGGCCTCTTCGGAGCTTGGCTCCGATGAAGGTAAGGGATACGTCGAAGGTATCTGGGAGAACCGACCGAGAGCCCCGGTGGTGGTGGGGACCTCAAAGGGCTGCCAGGGCAGGCGAGTGCAACGAACACCCGTCACCTTGGGTCCCTCTGTGTTGGAGCGCCATCTGGTGGGTAGACGTTTCAGAGCCTGGCTCTGATGAAGGTAAGATGTAGGTTGATGTTTAGGTGGGAGACCAAAGAGAAGGGAGCAGGGGTTGGTGGGGCTGAGGAGGGGCTGACAAGAGATCGTGAGGGCCAGCACCAGCCTTCATTCCTGGCCATGTCTGCCCCTGAGCCCCATGTGGAGGGTGGCCGCTTCGGAGCTTGTCCCTGATGAGGGTCAGGGCTAGGTTGAGGTTAGGTGGGAGAACCGGCACAGAGCCACGGTGTTGATGGGGCTGCCTAGGGAGTGCAAACGGAAGGCGAGGTCCAGCATCAGCCTTGATTCCTGGCTATCTCAGTGCCTAGGGCCCTCGTGGAGGGTGGCCGCTTGGGAGCTTGGCTCTGATGAGGGTAAGGGATGTGTCGAGGATAATAAGGAGAACAGACACAGAGCCCCAGTGTTGGTGGGGCTGAGAAGGGGCTGCCAAGAGATCGTGAGGGCCAGCATGAACCTTGATTCCTGGCTACCTCAGTGCCTAAGACCCACGTGGAGGGTGGCCGCTCCGAAGTTTGGCCCTGAGGAGGGTAAGGGGTAGCTTGATGTTAGGTGCGAGCAGAGGCACAGAGCCCCGGTGTTGGTGGGGCTGACAAGAGATGGTGAGGGCCAGCATCAACCTTGATTCCTGGCTACCTCAGTGCCAAGCCCCATGCGGTGCGTGGCTGCTTCAGAGCTTGGCTCTGCTGAGGATAAGGGATATGTCGAGGATAGGTGGAAGAACAGACTCAGAACCCCAGTGTTGGTGGGGCTGAGAAGGGACTGCCAAGAAATCGTGAGGGCCAGCATCAGCCTTGATTCCTGGTTACTTCTGTGCCTGAGCCCCATGAGGTGGGTGGCCGCTTCGGAGCTTGGCTCTGATGAGGGTAAGGGATGTGTCGAGGATAATTGGGAGAAGAGACACAGAGCCCTAGTGTTGGTGGGGCTGAGAAGGTGCTGCCAAGAGATCGTGAGGGCCAGCATCAGTCTTGGTTCCTGGCTACTTCAGTGCCAAGCCCCATGTGGAGGGTGGCCACTTCGAAGCTTGGCTCCGATGAGGGTCAGGGCTAGGTTGAGGTTAGGTGGGAGAACAGGCAGAGAGCCCCGGTGTTAGCGGGGATTTCAAAGGGCTGCCAGGGCAGGCGAGTTCAACAGTCAGTCAATCTTGGTTCCCTCTGTGTTGGAGCGCCATCTAGTGGGTAGACGTTTTAGACCCTGAATCTGATGAAGGTAAGATGTAGGTTGATGTTTAGGTGGGAGACCATAGAGATGGGGGCAGTTGTTGGTGGGGCTGCCAAGGGAACGTGAGGGCCAGCGTGAACCTTGGTTCCTGGCTACCTCAGTGCCTAAGGCCCACGTGGAGGATGGTTGCTTCGGAGCTTGGCTCTGATGAGGGTAAGGGATATGTCGAGGTTAGCTGAGAGAACAGACACAGAGCCCCGGTATTGGTAGGGCTGAGAAGGGGCTGCCAAGAGATCGTGAGGGCCAGCATCAACCTGGATTCCTGGCTACCTCACTGCCAAAGCCCTATGAGGCGGGTTGTTGCTTCAGAGCTTGTCTGTGAAGCGGGTAACTGCTAGGTCGAGGTTAGTTGAGAGAACAGACACAGAGCCCCGGTTTGGTGGGGCCGCCAAGGGAAGGTGAGAGCCGGCATCAACCTTGATTCCTGGCTACCTCAGTGCTTAGGCCCATGTGGTGGGTGGCTGCTTCAGGCTTGGCTCTGCTGAGGATAAGGGATATGTCGAGGATAGATGGAAGAACAGACTCAGAGCCCCGGTGTTGGTGGGGCTGAGAAGGGACTGCTAAGAAATCGTGACGGCCAGCGTCAACCTTGATTCCTGGCTACTTCTGTGCCTTGAGCCCCATGCGGTGGGAGGCCGCTTCGGAGCTTGGCTCTGAAGTGGGTAAGTGCTAGGGTGAGGTTAGGTGGGAGAAGAGACACAGAGCCCCGGTGTTGGTGGGGCTGAGAAGGGACTGCCAAGAGATCGTGAGGGCCAGCATCAACCTTGATTCCTGGCTACTTCAGTGCCTAAGCCCCCCGTGGAGAGTGGCCTCTTCGGAGCTTGGCTCCGATGAAGGTAAGGGATACGTCGAAGGTAACTGGGAGAACCGACAGAGAGCCCCGGTGGTGGTGGGGACCTCAAAGGGCTGCCAGGGCAGGCGAGTGCAATGAACACCCGTCACCTTGGGTCCCTCTGTGTTGGAGCGCCATCTGGTGGGTAGACGTTTCAGAGCCTGGCTCTGATGAAGGTAAGATGTAGGTTGATGTTTAGGTGGGAGACCAAAGAGAAGGGAGCAGGGGTTGGTGGGGCTGAGGAGGGGCTGACAAGAGATCGTGAGGGCCAGCACCAGCCTTCATTCCTGGCCATGTCTGCCCCTGAGCCCCATGTGGAGGGTGGCCGCTTCGGAGCTTGTCCCTGATGAGGGTCAGGGCTAGGTTGAGGTTAGGTGGGAGAACCGGCACAGAGCCACGGCGTTGATGGGGCTGCCTAGGGAGTGCAAACGGAAGGCGAGGTCCAGCATCAGCCTTGATTCCTGGCTATCTCAGTGCCTAGGGCCCTCGTGGAGGGTGGCCGCTTGGGAGCTTGGCTCTGATGAGGGTAAGGGATGTGTCGAGGATAATAAGGAGAACAGACACAGAGCCCCAGTGTTGGTGGGGCTGAGAAGAGATCTCTCTGCCAAGAGATCGTGAGGGCCAGCATGAACCTTGATTCCTGGCTACCTCAGTGCCTAAGACCCACGTGGAGGGTGGCCGCTCCGAAGTTTGGCCCTGAGGAGGGTAAGGGGTAGCTTGATGTTAGGTGCGAGCAGAGGCACAGAGCCCCGGTGTTGGTGGGGCTGCGAAGAGATCGTGAGGGCCAGCATCAACCTTGATTCCGGGCTACCTCAGTGCCAAGCCCCATGCCGTGCGTGGCTGCTTCAGAGCTTGGCTCTGCTGAGGATAAGGGATATGTCGAGGATAGGTGGAAGAACAGACTCAGAACCCCGGTGTTGGTGGGGCTGAGAAGGGACTGCCAAGAAATCGTGAGGGCCAGCATCAGCCTTGATTCCTGGTTACTTCTGTGCCTGAGCCCCATGAGGTGGGTGGCCGCTTCGGAGCTTGGCTCTGATGAGGGTAAGGGATGTGTCGAGGATAATTGGGAGAAGAGACACAGAGCCCTAGTGTTGGTGGGGCTGAGAAGGTGCTGCCAAGAGATCGTGAGGGCCACCATCAGTCTTGGTTCCTGGCTACTTCAGTGCCAAGCCCCATGTGGAGGGTGGCCACTTCGAAGCTTGGCTCCGATGAGGGTCAGGGCTAGGTTGAGCTTAGGTGGGAGAACAGGCAGAGAGCCCCGGTGTTAGCGGGGATTTCAAAGGGCTGCCAGGGCAGGCGAGTTCAACAGTCAGTCAATCTTGGTTCCCTCTGTGTTGGAGCGCCATCTAGTGGGTAGACGTTTTAGACCCTGAATCTGATGAAGGTAAGATGTAGGTTGATGTTTAGGTGGGAGACCATAGAGATGGGGGCAGTTGTTGGTGGGGCTGAGGAGGGGCTGCCAAGGGAACGTGAGGGCCAGCGTGAACCTTGGTTCCTGGCTACCTCAGTGCCTAAGGCCCACGTGAAGGATGGTTGCTTCGGAGCTTGGCTCTGATGAGGGTAAGGGATATGTCGAGGTTAGCTGAGAGAACAGACACAGAGCCCCGGTATTGGTAGGGCTGAGAAGGGGCTGCCAAGAGATCGTGAGGGCCAGCATCAACCTGGATTCCTGGCTACCTCACTGCCAAAGCCCTATGAGGCGGGTTGTTGCTTCAGAGCTTGTCTCTGAAGCGGGTAACTGCTAGGTCGAGGTTAGTTGAGAGAACAGACACAGAGCCCCGGTTTGGTGGGGCCGCCAAGGGAAGGTGAGAGCCAGCATCAACCTTGATTCCTGGCTACCTCAGTGCTTAGGCCCATGTGGTGGGTGGCTGCTTCAGGCTTGGCTCTGCTGAGGATAAGGGATATGTCGAGGATAGATGGAAGAACAGACTCAGAGCCCCGGTGTTGGTGGGGCTGAGAAGGGACTGCTAAGAAATCGTGACGGCCAGCGTCAACCTTGATTCCTGGCTACTTCTGTGCCTTGAGCCCCATGCGGTGGGAGGCCGCTTCGGAGCTTGGCTCTGAAGTGGGTAAGTGCTAGGGTGAGGTTAGGTGGGAGAAGAGACACAGAGCCCCGGTGTTGGTGGGGCTGAGAAGGTGCTGCCAAGAGATCGTGAGGGCCAGCATCAACCTTGATTCCTGGCTACTTCAGTGCCTAAGCCCCCCGTGGAGAGTGGCCTCTTCGGAGCTTGGCTCCGATGAAGGTAAGGGATACGTCGAAGGTAACTGGGAGAACCGACAGAGAGCCCCGGTGGTGGTGGGGACCTCAAAGGGCTGCCAGGGCAGGCGAGTGCAATGAACACCCGTCACCTTGGGTCCCTCTGTGTTGGAGCGCCATCTGGTGGGTAGACGTTTCAGAGCCTGGCTCTGATGAAGGTAAGATGTAGGTTGATGTTTAGGTGGGAGACCAAAGAGAAGGGAGCAGGGGTTGGTGGGGCTGAGGAGGGGCTGACAAGAGATCGTGAGGGCCAGCACCAGCCTTCATTCCTGGCCATGTCTGCCCCTGAGCCCCATGTGGAGGGTGGCCGCTTCGGAGCTTGTCCCTGATGAGGGTCAGGGCTAGGTTGAGGTTAGGTGGGAGAACCGGCACAGAGCCACGGCGTTGATGGGGCTGCCTAGGGAGTGCAAACGGAAGGCGAGGTCCAGCATCAGCCTTGATTCCTGGCTATCTCAGTGCCTAGGGCCCTCGTGGAGGGTGACCGCTTGGGAGCTTGGCTCTGATGAGGGTAAGGGATGTGTCGAGGATAATAAGGAGAACAGACACAGAGCCCCAGTGTTGGTGGGGCTGAGAAGAGATCTCTCTGCCAAGAGATCGTGAGGGCCAGCATGAACCTTGATTCCTGGCTACCTCAGTGCCTAAGACCCACGTGGAGGGTGGCCGCTCCGAAGTTTGGCCCTGAGGAGGGTAAGGGGTAGCTTGATGTTAGGTGCGAGCAGAGGCACAGAGCCCCGGTGTTGGTGGGGCTGCGAAGAGATCGTGAGGGCCAGCATCAACCTTGATTCCGGGCTACCTCAGTGCCAAGCCCCATGCCGTGCGTGGCTGCTTCAGAGCTTGGCTCTGCTGAGGATAAGGGATATGTCGAGGATAGGTGGAAGAACAGACTCAGAACCCCGGTGTTGGTGGGGCTGAGAAGGGACTGCCAAGAAATCGTGAGGGCCAGCATCAGCCTTGATTCCTGGTTACTTCTGTGCCTGAGCCCCATGAGGTGGGTGGCCGCTTCGGAGCTTGGCTCTGATGAGGGTAAGGGATGTGTCGAGGATAATTGGGAGAAGAGACACAGAGCCCTAGTGTTGGTGGGGCTGAGAAGGTGCTGCCAAGAGATCGTGAGGGCCACCATCAGTCTTGGTTCCTGGCTACTTCAGTGCCAAGCCCCATGTGGAGGGTGGCCACTTCGAAGCTTGGCTCCGATGAGGGTCAGGGCTAGGTTGAGCTTAGGTGGGAGAACAGGCAGAGAGCCCCGGTGTTAGCGGGGATTTCAAAGGGCTGCCAGGGCAGGCGAGTTCAACAGTCAGTCAATCTTGGTTCCCTCTGTGTTGGAGCGCCATCTAGTGGGTAGACGTTTTAGACCCTGAATCTGATGAAGGTAAGATGTAGGTTGATGTTTAGGTGGGAGACCATAGAGATGGGGGCAGTTGTTGGTGGGGCTGAGGAGGGGCTGCCAAGGGAACGTGAGGGCCAGCGTGAACCTTGGTTCCTGGCTACCTCAGTGCCTAAGGCCCACGTGGAGGATGGTTGCTTCGGAGCTTGGCTCTGATGAGGGTAAGGGATATGTCGAGGTTAGCTGAGAGAACAGACACAGAGCCCCAGTGTTGGTGGGGCTGAGAAGGGGCTGCCAAGAGATCGTGAGGGCCAGCATCAACCTGGATTCCTGGCTACCTCACTGCCAAAGCCCTATGAGGCGGGTTGTTGCTTCAGAGCTTGTCTCTGAAGCGGGTAACTGCTAGGTCGAGGTTAGTTGAGAGAACAGACACAGAGCCCCGGTTTGGTGGGGCCGCCAAGGGAAGGTGAGAGCCGGCATCAACCTTGATTCCTGGCTACCTCAGTGCTTAGGCCCATGTGTTGGGTGGCTGCTTCAGGCTTGGCTCTGCTGAGGATAAGGGATATGTCGAGGATAGATGGAAGAACAGACTCAGAGCCCCGGTGTTGGTGGGGCTGAGAAGGGACTGCTAAGAAATCGTGACGGCCAGCGTCAACCTTGATTCCTGGCTACTTCTGTGCCTTGAGCCCCATGCGGTGGGAGGCCGCTTCGGAGCTTGGCTCTGAAGTGGGTAAGTGCTAGGGTGAGGTTAGGTGGGAGAAGAGACACAGAGCCCCGGTGTTGGTGGGGCTGAGAAGGGACTGCCAAGAGATCGTGAGGGCCAGCATCAACCTTGATTCCTGGCTACTTCAGTGCCTAAGCCCCCCGTGGAGAGTGGCCTCTTCGGAGCTTGGCTCCGATGAAGGTAAGGGATACGTCGAAGGTAACTGGGAGAACCGACAGAGAGCCCCGGTGGTGGTGGGGACCTCAAAGGGCTGCCAGGGCAGGCGAGTGCAACGAACACCCGTCACCTTGGTTCCTTCTGTGTTGGAGCGCCATCTGGTGGGTAGACGTTTCAGAGCCTGGCTCTGATGAAGGTAAGATGTAGGTTGATGTTTAGGTGGGAGACCAAAGAGAAGGGAGCAGGGGTTGGTGGGGCTGAGGAGGGGCTGACAAGAGATCGTGAGGGCCAGCACCAGCCTTCATTCCTGGCCATGTCTGCCCCTGAGCCCCATGTGGAGGGTGGCCGCTTCGGAGCTTGTCCCTGATGAGGGTCAGGGCTAGGTTGAGGTTAGGTGGGAGAACCGGCACAGAGCCACGGTGTTGATGGGGCTGCCTAGGGAGTGCAAACGGAAGGCGAGGTCCAGCATCAGCCTTGATTCCTGGCTATCTCAGTGCCTAGGGCCCTCGTGGAGGGTGGCCGCTTGGGAGCTTGGCTCTGATGAGGGTAAGGGATGTGTCGAGGATAATAAGGAGAACAGACACAGAGCCCCAGTGTTGGTGGGGCTGAGAAGGGGCTGCCAAGAGATCGTGAGGGCCAGCATGAACCTTGATTCCTGGCTACCTCAGTGCCTAAGACCCACGTGGAGGGTGGCCGCTCCGAAGTTTGGCCCTGAGGAGGGTAAGGGGTAGCTTGATGTTAGGTGCGAGCAGAGGCACAGAGCCCCGGTGTTGGTGGGGCTGCGAAGAGATCGTGAGGGCCAGCATCAACCTTGATTCCGGGCTACCTCAGTGCCAAGCCCCATGCCGTGCGTGGCTGCTTCAGAGCTTGGCTCTGCTGAGGATAAGGGATATGTCGAGGATAGGTGGAAGAACAGACTCAGAACCCCGGTGTTGGTGGGGCTGAGAAGGGACTGCCAAGAAATCGTGAGGGCCAGCATCAGCCTTGATTCCTGGTTACTTCTGTGCCTGAGCCCCATGAGGTGGGTGGCCGCTTCGGAGCTTGGCTCTGATGAGGGTAAGGGATGTGTCGAGGATAATTGGGAGAAGAGACACAGAGCCCTAGTGTTGGTGGGGCTGAGAAGGTGCTGCCAAGAGATCGTGAGGGCCACCATCAGTCTTGGTTCCTGGCTACTTCAGTGCCAAGCCCCATGTGGAGGGTGGCCACTTCGAAGCTTGGCTCCGATGAGGGTCAGGGCTAGGTTGAGCTTAGGTGGGAGAACAGGCAGAGAGCCCCGGTGTTAGCGGGGATTTCAAAGGGCTGCCAGGGCAGGCGAGTTCAACAGTCAGTCAATCTTGGTTCCCTCTGTGTTGGAGCGCCATCTAGTGGGTAGACGTTTTAGACCCTGAATCTGATGAAGGTAAGATGTAGGTTGATGTTTAGGTGGGAGACCATAGAGATGGGGGCAGTTGTTGGTGGGGCTGAGGAGGGGCTGCCAAGGGAACGTGAGGGCCAGCGTGAACCTTGGTTCCTGGCTACCTCAGTGCCTAAGGCCCACGTGAAGGATGGTTGCTTCGGAGCTTGGCTCTGATGAGGGTAAGGGATATGTCGAGGTTAGCTGAGAGAACAGACACAGAGCCCCGGTATTGGTAGGGCTGAGAAGGGGCTGCCAAGAGATCGTGAGGGCCAGCATCAACCTGGATTCCTGGCTACCTCACTGCCAAAGCCCTATGAGGCGGGTTGTTGCTTCAGAGCTTGTCTCTGAAGCGGGTAACTGCTAGGTCGAGGTTAGTTGAGAGAACAGACACAGAGCCCCGGTTTGGTGGGGCCGCCAAGGGAAGGTGAGAGCCAGCATCAACCTTGATTCCTGGCTACCTCAGTGCTTAGGCCCATGTGGTGGGTGGCTGCTTCAGGCTTGGCTCTGCTGAGGATAAGGGATATGTCGAGGATAGATGGAAGAACAGACTCAGAGCCCCGGTGTTGGTGGGGCTGAGAAGGGACTGCTAAGAAATCGTGACGGCCAGCGTCAACCTTGATTCCTGGCTACTTCTGTGCCTTGAGCCCCATGCGGTGGGAGGCCGCTTCGGAGCTTGGCTCTGAAGTGGGTAAGTGCTAGGGTGAGGTTAGGTGGGAGAAGAGACACAGAGCCCCGGTGTTGGTGGGGCTGAGAAGGTGCTGCCAAGAGATCGTGAGGGCCAGCATCAACCTTGATTCCTGGCTACTTCAGTGCCTAAGCCCCCCGTGGAGAGTGGCCTCTTCGGAGCTTGGCTCCGATGAAGGTAAGGGATACGTCGAAGGTAACTGGGAGAACCGACAGAGAGCCCCGGTGGTGGTGGGGACCTCAAAGGGCTGCCAGGGCAGGCGAGTGCAATGAACACCCGTCACCTTGGGTCCCTCTGTGTTGGAGCGCCATCTGGTGGGTAGACGTTTCAGAGCCTGGCTCTGATGAAGGTAAGATGTAGGTTGATGTTTAGGTGGGAGACCAAAGAGAAGGGAGCAGGGGTTGGTGGGGCTGAGGAGGGGCTGACAAGAGATCGTGAGGGCCAGCACCAGCCTTCATTCCTGGCCATGTCTGCCCCTGAGCCCCATGTGGAGGGTGGCCGCTTCGGAGCTTGTCCCTGATGAGGGTCAGGGCTAGGTTGAGGTTAGGTGGGAGAACCGGCACAGAGCCACGGCGTTGATGGGGCTGCCTAGGGAGTGCAAACGGAAGGCGAGGTCCAGCATCAGCCTTGATTCCTGGCTATCTCAGTGCCTAGGGCCCTCGTGGAGGGTGGCCGCTTGGGAGCTTGGCTCTGATGAGGGTAAGGGATGTGTCGAGGATAATAAGGAGAACAGACACAGAGCCCCAGTGTTGGTGGGGCTGAGAAGAGATCTCTCTGCCAAGAGATCGTGAGGGCCAGCATGAACCTTGATTCCCGGCTACCTCAGTGCCTAAGACCCACGTGGAGTGTGGCCGCTCCGAAGTTTGGCCCTGAGGAGGGTAAGGGGTAGCTTGATGTTAGGTGCGAGCAGAGGCACAGAGCCCCGGTGTTGGTGGGGCTGCGAAGAGATCGTGAGGGCCAGCATCAACCTTGATTCCGGGCTACCTCAGTGCCAAGCCCCATGCGGTGCGTGGCTGCTTCAGAGCTTGGCTCTGCTGAGGATAAGGGATATGTCGAGGATAGGTGGAAGAACAGACTCAGAACCCCGGTGTTGGTGGGGCTGAGAAGGGACTGCCAAGAAATCGTGAGGGCCAGCATCAGCCTTGATTCCTGGTTATTTCTGTGCCTGAGCCCCATGAGGTGGGTGGCCGCTTCGGAGCTTGGCTCTGATGAGGGTAAGGGATGTGTCGAGGATAATTGGGAGAAGAGACACAGAGCCCTAGTGTTGGTGGGGCTGAGAAGGTGCTGCCAAGAGATCGTGAGGGCCACCATCAGTCTTGGTTCCTGGCTACTTCAGTGCCAAGCCCCATGTGGAGGGTGGCCACTTCGAAGCTTGGCTCCGATGAGGGTCAGGGCTAGGTTGAGCTTAGGTGGGAGAACAGGCAGAGAGCCCCGGTGTTAGCGGGGATTTCAAAGGGCTGCCAGGGCAGGCGAGTTCAACAGTCAGTCAATCTTGGTTCCCTCTGTGTTGGAGCGCCATCTAGTGGGTAGACGTTTTAGACCCTGAATCTGATGAAGGTAAGATGTAGGTTGATGTTTAGGTGGGAGACCATAGAGATGGGGGCAGTTGTTGGTGGGGCTGAGGAGGGGCTGCCAAGGGAACGTGAGGGCCAGCGTGAACCTTGGTTCCTGGCTACCTCAGTGCCTAAGGCCCACGTGGAGGATGGTTGCTTCGGAGCTTGGCTCTGATGAGGGTAAGGGATATGTCGAGGTTAGCTGAGAGAACAGACACAGAGCCCCAGTGTTGGTGGGGCTGAGAAGGGGCTGCCAAGAGATCGTGAGGGCCAGCATCAACCTGGATTCCTGGCTACCTCACTGCCAAAGCCCTATGAGGCGGGTTGTTGCTTCAGAGCTTGTCTCTGAAGCGGGTAACTGCTAGGTCGAGGTTAGTTGAGAGAACAGACACAGAGCCCCGGTTTGGTGGGGCCGCCAAGGGAAGGTGAGAGCCGGCATCAACCTTGATTCCTGGCTACCTCAGTGCTTAGGCCCATGTGGTGGGTGGCTGCTTCAGGCTTGGCTCTGCTGAGGATAAGGGATATGTCGAGGATAGATGGAAGAACAGACTCAGAGCCCCGGTGTTGGTGGGGCTGAGAAGGGACTGCTAAGAAATCGTGACGGCCAGCGTCAACCTTGATTCCTGGCTACTTCTGTGCCTTGAGCCCCATGCGGTGGGAGGCCGCTTCGGAGCTTGGCTCTGAAGTGGGTAAGTGCTAGGGTGAGGTTAGGTGGGAGAAGAGACACAGAGCCCCGGTGTTGGTGGGGCTGAGAAGGTGCTGCCAAGAGATCGTGAGGGCCAGCATCAACCTTGATTCCTGGCTACTTCAGTGCCTAAGCCCCCCGTGGAGAGTGGCCTCTTCGGAGCTTGGCTCCGATGAAGGTAAGGGATACGTCGAAGGTAACTGGGAGAACCGACAGAGAGCCCCGGTGGTGGTGGGGACCTCAAAGGGCTGCCAGGGCAGGCGAGTGCAACGAACACCCGTCACCTTGGTTCCCTCTGTGTTGGAGCGCCATCTGGTGGGTAGACGTTTCAGAGCCTGGCTCTGATGAAGGTAAGATGTAGGTTGATGTTTAGGTGGGAGACCAAAGAGAAGGGAGCAGGGGTTGGTGGGGCTGAGGAGGGGCTGACAAGAGATCGTGAGGGCCAGCACCAGCCTTCATTCCTGGCCATGTCTGCCCCTGAGCCCCATGTGGAGGGTGGCCGCTTCGGAGCTTGTCCCTGATGAGGGTCAGGGCTAGGTTGAGGTTAGGTGGGAGAACCGGCACAGAGCCACGGCGTTGATGGGGCTGCCTAGGGAGTGCAAACGGAAGGCGAGGTCCAGCATCAGCCTTGATTCCTGGCTATCTCAGTGCCTAGGGCCCTCGTGGAGGGTGGCCGCTTGGGAGCTTGGCTCTGATGAGGGTAAGGGATGTGTCGAGGATAATAAGGAGAACAGACACAGAGCCCCAGTGTTGGTGGGGCTGAGAAGAGATCTCTCTGCCAAGAGATCGTGAGGGCCAGCATGAACCTTGATTCCCGGCTACCTCAGTGCCTAAGACCCACGTGGAGTGTGGCCGCTCCGAAGTTTGGCCCTGAGGAGGGTAAGGGGTAGCTTGATGTTAGGTGCGAGCAGAGGCACAGAGCCCCGGTGTTGGTGGGGCTGCGAAGAGATCGTGAGGGCCAGCATCAACCTTGATTCCGGGCTACCTCAGTGCCAAGCCCCATGCGGTGCGTGGCTGCTTCAGAGCTTGGCTCTGCTGAGGATAAGGGATATGTCGAGGATAGGTGGAAGAACAGACTCAGAACCCCGGTGTTGGTGGGGCTGAGAAGGGACTGCCAAGAAATCGTGAGGGCCAGCATCAGCCTTGATTCCTGGTTATTTCTGTGCCTGAGCCCCATGAGGTGGGTGGCCGCTTCGGAGCTTGGCTCTGATGAGGGTAAGGGATGTGTCGAGGATAATTGGGAGAAGAGACACAGAGCCCTAGTGTTGGTGGGGCTGAGAAGGTGCTGCCAAGAGATCGTGAGGGCCACCATCAGTCTTGGTTCCTGGCTACTTCAGTGCCAAGCCCCATGTGGAGGGTGGCCACTTCGAAGCTTGGCTCCGATGAGGGTCAGGGCTAGGTTGAGCTTAGGTGGGAGAACAGGCAGAGAGCCCCGGTGTTAGCGGGGATTTCAAAGGGCTGCCAGGGCAGGCGAGTTCAACAGTCAGTCAATCTTGGTTCCCTCTGTGTTGGAGCGCCATCTAGTGGGTAGACGTTTTAGACCCTGAATCTGATGAAGGTAAGATGTAGGTTGATGTTTAGGTGGGAGACCATAGAGATGGGGGCAGTTGTTGGTGGGGCTGAGGAGGGGCTGCCAAGGGAACGTGAGGGCCAGCGTGAACCTTGGTTCCTGGCTACCTCAGTGCCTAAGGCCCACGTGGAGGATGGTTGCTTCGGAGCTTGGCTCTGATGAGGGTAAGGGATATGTCGAGGTTAGCTGAGAGAACAGACACAGAGCCCCAGTGTTGGTGGGGCTGAGAAGGGGCTGCCAAGAGATCGTGAGGGCCAGCATCAACCTGGATTCCTGGCTACCTCACTGCCAAAGCCCTATGAGGCGGGTTGTTGCTTCAGAGCTTGTCTCTGAAGCGGGTAACTGCTAGGTCGAGGTTAGTTGAGAGAACAGACACAGAGCCCCGGTTTGGTGGGGCCGCCAAGGGAAGGTGAGAGCCGGCATCAACCTTGATTCCTGGCTACCTCAGTGCTTAGGCCCATGTGGTGGGTGGCTGCTTCAGGCTTGGCTCTGCTGAGGATAAGGGATATGTCGAGGATAGATGGAAGAACAGACTCAGAGCCCCGGTGTTGGTGGGGCTGAGAAGGGACTGCTAAGAAATCGTGACGGCCAGCGTCAACCTTGATTCCTGGCTACTTCTGTGCCTTGAGCCCCATGCGGTGGGAGGCCGCTTCGGAGCTTGGCTCTGAAGTGGGTAAGTGCTAGGGTGAGGTTAGGTGGGAGAAGAGACACAGAGCCCCGGTGTTGGTGGGGCTGAGAAGGGACTGCCAAGAGATCGTGAGGGCCAGCATCAACCTTGATTCCTGGCTACTTCAGTGCCTAAGCCCCCCGTGGAGAGTGGCCTCTTCGGAGCTTGGCTCCGATGAAGGTAAGGGATACGTCGAAGGTAACTGGGAGAACCGACAGAGAGCCCCGGTGGTGGTGGGGACCTCAAAGGGCTGCCAGGGCAGGCGAGTGCAACGAACACCCGTCACCTTGGGTCCCTCTGTGTTGGAGCGCCATCTGGTGGGTAGACGTTTCAGAGCCTGGCTCTGATGAAGGTAAGATGTAGGTTGATGTTTAGGTGGGAGACCAAAGAGAAGGGAGCAGGGGTTGGTGGGGCTGAGGAGGGGCTGACAAGAGATCGTGAGGGCCAGCACCAGCCTTCATTCCTGGCCATGTCTGCCCCTGAGCCCCATGTGGAGGGTGGCCGCTTCGGAGCTTGTCCCTGATGAGGGTCAGGGCTAGGTTGAGGTTAGGTGGGAGAACCGGCACAGAGCCACGGTGTTGATGGGGCTGCCTAGGGAGTGCAAACGGAAGGCGAGGTCCAGCATCAGCCTTGATTCCTGGCTATCTCAGTGCCTAGGGCCCTCGTGGAGGGTGGCCGCTTGGGAGCTTGGCTCTGATGAGGGTAAGGGATGTGTCGAGGATAATAAGGAGAACAGACACAGAGCCCCAGTGTTGGTGGGGCTGAGAAGGGGCTGCCAAGAGATCGTGAGGGCCAGCATGAACCTTGATTCCTGGCTACCTCAGTGCCTAAGACCCACGTGGAGGGTGGCCGCTCCGAAGTTTGGCCCTGAGGAGGGTAAGGGGTAGCTTGATGTTAGGTGCGAGCAGAGGCACAGAGCCCCGGTGTTGGTGGGGCTGCGAAGAGATCGTGAGGGCCAGCATCAACCTTGATTCCGGGCTACCTCAGTGCCAAGCCCCATGCCGTGCGTGGCTGCTTCAGAGCTTGGCTCTGCTGAGGATAAGGGATATGTCGAGGATAGGTGGAAGAACAGACTCAGAACCCCGGTGTTGGTGGGGCTGAGAAGGGACTGCCAAGAAATCGTGAGGGCCAGCATCAGCCTTGATTCCTGGTTACTTCTGTGCCTGAGCCCCATGAGGTGGGTGGCCGCTTCGGAGCTTGGCTCTGATGAGGGTAAGGGATGTGTCGAGGATAATTGGGAGAAGAGACACAGAGCCCTAGTGTTGGTGGGGCTGAGAAGGTGCTGCCAAGAGATCGTGAGGGCCACCATCAGTCTTGGTTCCTGGCTACTTCAGTGCCAAGCCCCATGTGGAGGGTGGCCACTTCGAAGCTTGGCTCCGATGAGGGTCAGGGCTAGGTTGAGCTTAGGTGGGAGAACAGGCAGAGAGCCCCGGTGTTAGCGGGGATTTCAAAGGGCTGCCAGGGCAGGCGAGTTCAACAGTCAGTCAATCTTGGTTCCCTCTGTGTTGGAGCGCCATCTAGTGGGTAGACGTTTTAGACCCTGAATCTGATGAAGGTAAGATGTAGGTTGATGTTTAGGTGGGAGACCATAGAGATGGGGGCAGTTGTTGGTGGGGCTGAGGAGGGGCTGCCAAGGGAACGTGAGGGCCAGCGTGAACCTTGGTTCCTGGCTACCTCAGTGCCTAAGGCCCACGTGAAGGATGGTTGCTTCGGAGCTTGGCTCTGATGAGGGTAAGGGATATGTCGAGGTTAGCTGAGAGAACAGACACAGAGCCCCGGTATTGGTAGGGCTGAGAAGGGGCTGCCAAGAGATCGTGAGGGCCAGCATCAACCTGGATTCCTGGCTACCTCACTGCCAAAGCCCTATGAGGCGGGTTGTTGCTTCAGAGCTTGTCTCTGAAGCGGGTAACTGCTAGGTCGAGGTTAGTTGAGAGAACAGACACAGAGCCCCGGTTTGGTGGGGCCGCCAAGGGAAGGTGAGAGCCAGCATCAACCTTGATTCCTGGCTACCTCAGTGCTTAGGCCCATGTGGTGGGTGGCTGCTTCAGGCTTGGCTCTGCTGAGGATAAGGGATATGTCGAGGATAGATGGAAGAACAGACTCAGAGCCCCGGTGTTGGTGGGGCTGAGAAGGGACTGCTAAGAAATCGTGACGGCCAGCGTCAACCTTGATTCCTGGCTACTTCTGTGCCTTGAGCCCCATGCGGTGGGAGGCCGCTTCGGAGCTTGGCTCTGAAGTGGGTAAGTGCTAGGGTGAGGTTAGGTGGGAGAAGAGACACAGAGCCCCGGTGTTGGTGGGGCTGAGAAGGTGCTGCCAAGAGATCGTGAGGGCCAGCATCAACCTTGATTCCTGGCTACTTCAGTGCCTAAGCCCCCCGTGGAGAGTGGCCTCTTCGGAGCTTGGCTCCGATGAAGGTAAGGGATACGTCGAAGGTAACTGGGAGAACCGACAGAGAGCCCCGGTGGTGGTGGGGACCTCAAAGGGCTGCCAGGGCAGGCGAGTGCAATGAACACCCGTCACCTTGGGTCCCTCTGTGTTGGAGCGCCATCTGGTGGGTAGACGTTTCAGAGCCTGGCTCTGATGAAGGTAAGATGTAGGTTGATGTTTAGGTGGGAGACCAAAGAGAAGGGAGCAGGGGTTGGTGGGGCTGAGGAGGGGCTGACAAGAGATCGTGAGGGCCAGCACCAGCCTTCATTCCTGGCCATGTCTGCCCCTGAGCCCCATGTGGAGGGTGGCCGCTTCGGAGCTTGTCCCTGATGAGGGTCAGGGCTAGGTTGAGGTTAGGTGGGAGAACCGGCACAGAGCCACGGCGTTGATGGGGCTGCCTAGGGAGTGCAAACGGAAGGCGAGGTCCAGCATCAGCCTTGATTCCTGGCTATCTCAGTGCCTAGGGCCCTCGTGGAGGGTGGCCGCTTGGGAGCTTGGCTCTGATGAGGGTAAGGGATGTGTCGAGGATAATAAGGAGAACAGACACAGAGCCCCAGTGTTGGTGGGGCTGAGAAGGGGCTGCCAAGAGATCGTGAGGGCCAGCATGAACCTTGATTCCTGGCTACCTCAGTGCCTAAGACCCACGTGGAGGGTGGCCGCTCCGAAGTTTGGCCCTGAGGAGGGTAAGGGGTAGCTTGATGTTAGGTGCGAGCAGAGGCACAGAGCCCCGGTGTTGGTGGGGCTGCCAAGAGATCGTGAGGGCCAGCATCAACCTTGATTCCGGGCTACCTCAGTGCCAAGCCCCATGCGGTGCGTGGCTGCTTCAGAGCTTGGCTCTGCTGAGGATAAGGGATATGTCGAGGATAGGTGGAAGAACAGACTCAGAACCCCGGTGTTGGTGGGGCTGAGAAGGGACTGCCAAGAAATCGTGAGGGCCAGCATCAGCCTTGATTCCTGGTTACTTCTGTGCCTGAGCCCCATGAGGTGGGTGGCCGCTTCGGAGCTTGGCTCTGATGAGGGTAAGGGATGTGTCGAGGATAATTGGGAGAAGAGACACAGAGCCCTAGTGTTGGTGGGGCTGAGAAGGTGCTGCCAAGAGATCGTGAGGGCCACCATCAGTCTTGGTTCCTGGCTACTTCAGTGCCAAGCCCCATGTGGAGGGTGGCCACTTCGAAGCTTGGCTCCGATGAGGGTCAGGGCTAGGTTGAGCTTAGGTGGGAGAACAGGCAGAGAGCCCCGGTGTTAGTGGGGATTTTAAAGGGCTGCCAGGGCAGGCGAGTTCAACAGTCAGTCAATCTTGGTTCCCTCTGTGTTGGAGCGCCATCTAGTGGGTAGACGTTTTAGACCCTGAATCTGATGAAGGTAAGATGTAGGTTGATGTTTAGGTGGGAGACCATAGAGATGGGGGCAGTTGTTGGTGGGGCTGAGGAGGGGCTGCCAAGGGAACGTGAGGGCCAGCGTGAACCTTGGTTCCTGGCTACCTCAGTGCCTAAGGCCCACGTGGAGGATGGTTGCTTCGGAGCTTGGCTCTGATGAGGGTAAGGGATATGTCGAGGTTAGCTGAGAGAACAGACACAGAGCCCCGGTATTGGTAGGGCTGAGAAGGGGCTGCCAAGAGATCGTGAGGGCCCGCATCAACCTGGATTCCTGGCTACCTCACTGCCAAAGCCCTATGAGGCGGGTTGTTGCTTCAGAGCTTGTCTCTGAAGCGGGTAACTGCTAGGTCGAGGTTAGTTGAGAGAACAGACACAGAGCCCCGGTTTTGGTGGGGCCGCCAAGGGAAGGTGAGAGCTAGCCTCAACCTTGATTCCTGGCTACCTCAGTGCTTAGGCCCATGTGGAGGGTGGCCGCTCCGAAGTTTGGCCCTGGGGAGGGTAAGGGATAGCTTGATGTTAGGTGCGAGCAGAGGCACAGAGCCCCGGTGTTGGTGGGGCTGCCAAGAGATGGTGAGGGCCAGCATCAACCTTGATTCCTGGCTACCTCAGTGCCAAGCCCCATGCGGTGGGTGGCTGCTTCGAAGCTTGGCTCTGAGGCGGGTAAGTGATAGGCCGAGGTTAGATGGAAGATCAGACAGAGAGCAACGATGCTGGTGGGGCTGAGAAGGGGCTGCCAAGGGAAGGTGAGGGCCAGCATCAGCCTTGATTCCGGGCTACCTCAGTGCCAAGTCCCATGTGGAGGGTGGGCACTGGAGCTTGGATCTCATGAGGGTAAGGGATACGTCGAGGTTAGCTGAGAGAACAGACACAGAGCCCCGGTGTTGGTGGGGCTGAGAAGGGGCGGACAAGAGATCGTGAGGGCCAGCATCAACTTGATTCCTGGTTACTTCTGTGCCTGAGCCCCATGAGGTGGGTGGCCGCTTCGGAGCTTAGCTCTGATGAGGGTAAAAGGGATGTGTCGAGGATAATTGGGAGAACAGACACAGAACCCCGGTGTTGGTGGGGCTGCCAAGTGAAGGTGAGGGCCAGTATCAACCTTGATTCCTGGCTACCTCAGCGCTTAGGCCCATGTGGTGGATAGCCGCGTCGGAGCGTGGCCCTGATGGGGATAAGGGATATGTCGAGCATAGGTGGAAGAAGAGACAGAGCCCCGGTGTTGATGGGGCTGAGAAGGGGGTGCCAAGAGATCATGAGGGCCAGCGTCAACCTTGCTTCCTGGCTACCTCAGCGCCAAGCCCCATGAGGTGGGTGGCCGCTTCGGAGCTTAGCTCTGATGAGGATATGGCATGTGTCGAGGATAATTGGGAGAAGAGACACAGAGCCCCGCTGTTGGTGGGGACCTCAAAGGGCTGCCAGGGCAGGCGAGGTCAACAAACAGTCAATCTTGGTTCCATCTGTGTTGGAGCGCCATCTAGTGGGTAGACGTTTTAGACCCTGGATCTGATGAAGGTAAGATGTAGGTTGATGTTTAGGTGGGAGACCAAAGAGAAGGGGGCAGTTGTTGGTGGGGCTGAGGAGGGGCTGCCAAGGGAAGGTGAGGTCCAGCATGAAGCTTGGTTCCTGGCTACCTCAGTGCCTAAGGCCCACGTGGAGGGTGGTCGCTTCGGAGCTTGTCTGTGAAGCGGGTAAGTGCTAGGTTGAGGTTAGTTGAGAGAACTGACACAGAGCCCCGGTTTGGTGGGGCCGCCAAGGGAAGGTGAGAGCCGGCATCAACCTTGATTCCTGGCTACCTCAGTGCTTAGGCCCATGTGGTGGGTGGCTGCTTCAGGCTTGGCTCTGCTGAGGATAAGGGATATGTCGAGGATAGATGGAAGAACAGACTCAGAGCCCCGGTGTTGGTGGGGCTGAGAAGGGACTGCTAAGAAATCGTGACGGCCAGCGTTAACCTTGATTCCTGGCTACTTCTGTGCCTTGAGCCCCATGCGGTGGGAGGCCGCTTCGGAGCTTGGCTCTGAAGTGGGTAAGTGCTAGGGTGAGGTTAGGTGGGAGAAGAGACACAGAGCCCCGGTGTTGGTGGGGCTGAGAAGGGACTGCCAGGAAATCGTGAGGGCCAGCATCAACCTTGATTCCTGGCTACTTCAGTGCCTAAGCCCCCCGTGGAGAGTGGCCTCTTCGGAGCTTGGCTCCGATGAAGGTAAGGGATACGTCGAAGGTAACTGGGAGAACCGACAGAGAGCCCCGGTGGTGGTGGGGACCTCAAAGGGCTGCCAGGGCAGGCGAGTGCAACGAACACCCGTCACCTTGGGTCCCTCTGTGTTGGAGCGCCATCTGGTGGGTAGACGTTTCAGAGCCTGGCTCTGATGAAGGTAAGATGTAGGTTGATGTTTAGGTGGGAGACCAAAGAGAAGGGAGCAGGGGTTGGTGGGGCTGAGGAGGGGCTGACAAGAGATCGTGAGGGCCAGCACCAGCCTTCATTCCTGGCCATGTCTGCCCCTGAGCCCCATGTGGAGGGTGGCCGCTTCGGAGCTTGTCCCTGATGAGGGTCAGGGCTAGGTTGAGGTTAGGTGGGAGAACCGGCACAGAGCCACGGTGTTGATGGGGCTGCCTAGGGAGTGCAAACGGAAGGCGAGGTCCAGCATCAGCCTTGATTCCTGGCTATCTCAGTGCCTAGGGCCCTCGTGGAGGGTGGCCGCTTGGGAGCTTGGCTCTGATGAGGGTAAGGGATGTGTCGAGGATAATAAGGAGAACAGACACAGAGCCCCAGTGTTGGTGGGGCTGAGAAGGGGCTGCCAAGAGATCGTGAGGGCCAGCATGAACCTTGATTCCTGGCTACCTCAGTGCCTAAGACCCACGTGGAGGGTGGCCGCTCCGAAGTTTGGCCCTGAGGAGGGTAAGGGGTAGCTTGATGTTAGGTGCGAGCAGAGGCACAGAGCCCCGGTGTTGGTGGGGCTGCCAAGAGATCGTGAGGGCCAGCATCAACCTTGATTCCGGGCTACCTCAGTGCCAAGCCCCATGCGGTGCGTGGCTGCTTCAGAGCTTGGCTCTGCTGAGGATAAGGGATATGTCGAGGATAGGTGGAAGAACAGACTCAGAACCCCGGTGTTGGTGGGGCTGAGAAGGGACTGCCAAGAAATCGTGAGGGCCAGCATCAGCCTTGATTCCTGGTTACTTCTGTGCCTGAGCCCCATGAGGTGGGTGGCCGCTTCGGAGCTTGGCTCTGATGAGGGTAAGGGATGTGTCGAGGATAATTGGGAGAAGAGACACAGAGCCCTAGTGTTGGTGGGGCTGAGAAGGTGCTGCCAAGAGATCGTGAGGGCCACCATCAGTCTTGGTTCCTGGCTACTTCAGTGCCAAGCCCCATGTGGAGGGTGGCCACTTCGAAGCTTGGCTCCGATGAGGGTCAGGGCTAGGTTGAGCTTAGGTGGGAGAACAGGCAGAGAGCCCCGGTGTTAGTGGGGATTTTAAAGGGCTGCCAGGGCAGGCGAGTTCAACAGTCAGTCAATCTTGGTTCCCTCTGTGTTGGAGCGCCATCTAGTGGGTAGACGTTTTAGACCCTGAATCTGATGAAGGTAAGATGTAGGTTGATGTTTAGGTGGGAGACCATAGAGATGGGGGCAGTTGTTGGTGGGGCTGAGGAGGGGCTGCCAAGGGAACGTGAGGGCCAGCGTGAACCTTGGTTCCTGGCTACCTCAGTGCCTAAGGCCCACGTGGAGGATGGTTGCTTCGGAGCTTGGCTCTGATGAGGGTAAGGGATATGTCGAGGTTAGCTGAGAGAACAGACACAGAGCCCCGGTATTGGTAGGGCTGAGAAGGGGCTGCCAAGAGATCGTGAGGGCCCGCATCAACCTGGATTCCTGGCTACCTCACTGCCAAAGCCCTATGAGGCGGGTTGTTGCTTCAGAGCTTGTCTCTGAAGCGGGTAACTGCTAGGTCGAGGTTAGTTGAGAGAACAGACACAGAGCCCCGGTTTTGGTGGGGCCGCCAAGGGAAGGTGAGAGCTAGCCTCAACCTTGATTCCTGGCTACCTCAGTGCTTAGGCCCATGTGGAGGGTGGCCGCTCCGAAGTTTGGCCCTGGGGAGGGTAAGGGATAGCTTGATGTTAGGTGCGAGCAGAGGCACAGAGCCCCGGTGTTGGTGGGGCTGCCAAGAGATGGTGAGGGCCAGCATCAACCTTGATTCCTGGCTACCTCAGTGCCAAGCCCCATGCGGTGGGTGGCTGCTTCGAAGCTTGGCTCTGAGGCGGGTAAGTGATAGGCCGAGGTTAGATGGAAGATCAGACAGAGAGCAACGATGCTGGTGGGGCTGAGAAGGGGCTGCCAAGGGAAGGTGAGGGCCAGCATCAGCCTTGATTCCGGGCTACCTCAGTGCCAAGTCCCATGTGGAGGGTGGGCACTGGAGCTTGGATCTCATGAGGGTAAGGGATACGTCGAGGTTAGCTGAGAGAACAGACACAGAGCCCCGGTGTTGGTGGGGCTGAGAAGGGGCGGACAAGAGATCGTGAGGGCCAGCATCAACTTGATTCCTGGTTACTTCTGTGCCTGAGCCCCATGAGGTGGGTGGCCGCTTCGGAGCTTAGCTCTGATGAGGGTAAAAGGGATGTGTCGAGGATAATTGGGAGAACAGACACAGAACCCTGGTGTTGGTGGGGCTGCCAAGTGAAGGTGAGGGCCAGTATCAACCTTGATTCCTGGCTACCTCAGCGCTTAGGCCCATGTGGTGGATAGCCGCGTCGGAGCGTGGCCCTGATGGGGATAAGGGATATGTCGAGCATAGGTGGAAGAAGAGACAGAGCCCCGGTGTTGATGGGGCTGAGAAGGGGGTGCCAAGAGATCATGAGGGCCAGCGTCAACCTTGCTTCCTGGCTACCTCAGCGCCAAGCCCCATGAGGTGGGTGGCCGCTTCGGAGCTTAGCTCTGATGAGGATATGGCATGTGTCGAGGATAATTGGGAGAAGAGACACAGAGCCCCGCTGTTGGTGGGGACCTCAAAGGGCTGCCAGGGCAGGCGAGGTCAACAAACAGTCAATCTTGGTTCCATCTGTGTTGGAGCGCCATCTAGTGGGTAGACGTTTTAGACCCTGGATCTGATGAAGGTAAGATGTAGGTTGATGTTTAGGTGGGAGACCAAAGAGAAGGGGGCAGTTGTTGGTGGGGCTGAGGAGGGGCTGCCAAGGGAAGGTGAGGTCCAGCATGAAGCTTGGTTCCTGGCTACCTCAGTGCCTAAGGCCCACGTGGAGGGTGGTCGCTTCGGAGCTTGTCTGTGAAGCGGGTAAGTGCTAGGTTGAGGTTAGTTGAGAGAACTGACACAGAGCCCCGGTTTGGTGGGGCCGCCAAGGGAAGGTGAGAGCCGGCATCAACCTTGATTCCTGGCTACCTCAGTGCTTAGGCCCATGTGGTGGGTGGCTGCTTCAGGCTTGGCTCTGCTGAGGATAAGGGATATGTCGAGGATAGATGGAAGAACAGACTCAGAGCCCCGGTGTTGGTGGGGCTGAGAAGGGACTGCTAAGAAATCGTGACGGCCAGCGTTAACCTTGATTCCTGGCTACTTCTGTGCCTTGAGCCCCATGCGGTGGGAGGCCGCTTCGGAGCTTGGCTCTGAAGTGGGTAAGTGCTAGGGTGAGGTTAGGTGGGAGAAGAGACACAGAGCCCCGGTGTTGGTGGGGCTGAGAAGGGACTGCCAGGAAATCGTGAGGGCCAGCATCAACCTTGATTCCTGGCTACTTCAGTGCCTAAGCCCCCCGTGGAGAGTGGCCTCTTCGGAGCTTGGCTCCGATGAAGGTAAGGGATACGTCGAAGGTAACTGGGAGAACCGACAGAGAGCCCCGGTGGTGGTGGGGACCTCAAAGGGCTGCCAGGGCAGGCGAGTGCAACGAACACCCGTCACCTTGGGTCCCTCTGTGTTGGAGCGCCATCTGGTGGGTAGACGTTTCAGAGCCTGGCTCTGATGAAGGTAAGATGTAGGTTGATGTTTAGGTGGGAGACCAAAGAGAAGGGAGCAGGGGTTGGTGGGGCTGAGGAGGGGCTGACAAGAGATCGTGAGGGCCAGCACCAGCCTTCATTCCTGGCCATGTCTGCCCCTGAGCCCCATGTGGAGGGTGGCCGCTTCGGAGCTTGTCCCTGATGAGGGTCAGGGCTAGGTTGAGGTTAGGTGGGAGAACCGGCACAGAGCCACGGTGTTGATGGGGCTGCCTAGGGAGTGCAAACGGAAGGCGAGGTCCAGCATCAGCCTTGATTCCTGGCTATCTCAGTGCCTAGGGCCCTCGTGGAGGGTGGCCGCTTGGGAGCTTGGCTCTGATGAGGGTAAGGGATGTGTCGAGGATAATAAGGAGAACAGACACAGAGCCCCAGTGTTGGTGGGGCTGAGAAGGGGCTGCCAAGAGATCGTGAGGGCCAGCATGAACCTTGATTCCTGGCTACCTCAGTGCCTAAGACCCACGTGGAGGGTGGCCGCTCCGAAGTTTGGCCCTGAGGAGGGTAAGGGGTAGCTTGATGTTAGGTGCGAGCAGAGGCACAGAGCCCCGGTGTTGGTGGGGCTGCCAAGAGATCGTGAGGGCCAGCATCAACCTTGATTCCGGGCTACCTCAGTGCCAAGCCCCATGCGGTGCGTGGCTGCTTCAGAGCTTGGCTCTGCTGAGGATAAGGGATATGTCGAGGATAGGTGGAAGAACAGACTCAGAACCCCGGTGTTGGTGGGGCTGAGAAGGGACTGCCAAGAAATCGTGAGGGCCAGCATCAGCCTTGATTCCTGGTTACTTCTGTGCCTGAGCCCCATGAGGTGGGTGGCCGCTTCGGAGCTTGGCTCTGATGAGGGTAAGGGATGTGTCGAGGATAATTGGGAGAAGAGACACAGAGCCCTAGTGTTGGTGGGGCTGAGAAGGTGCTGCCAAGAGATCGTGAGGGCCACCATCAGTCTTGGTTCCTGGCTACTTCAGTGCCAAGCCCCATGTGGAGGGTGGCCACTTCGAAGCTTGGCTCCGATGAGGGTCAGGGCTAGGTTGAGCTTAGGTGGGAGAACAGGCAGAGAGCCCCGGTGTTAGTGGGGATTTTAAAGGGCTGCCAGGGCAGGCGAGTTCAACAGTCAGTCAATCTTGGTTCCCTCTGTGTTGGAGCGCCATCTAGTGGGTAGACGTTTTAGACCCTGAATCTGATGAAGGTAAGATGTAGGTTGATGTTTAGGTGGGAGACCATAGAGATGGGGGCAGTTGTTGGTGGGGCTGAGGAGGGGCTGCCAAGGGAACGTGAGGGCCAGCGTGAACCTTGGTTCCTGGCTACCTCAGTGCCTAAGGCCCACGTGGAGGATGGTTGCTTCGGAGCTTGGCTCTGATGAGGGTAAGGGATATGTCGAGGTTAGCTGAGAGAACAGACACAGAGCCCCGGTATTGGTAGGGCTGAGAAGGGGCTGCCAAGAGATCGTGAGGGCCCGCATCAACCTGGATTCCTGGCTACCTCACTGCCAAAGCCCTATGAGGCGGGTTGTTGCTTCAGAGCTTGTCTCTGAAGCGGGTAACTGCTAGGTCGAGGTTAGTTGAGAGAACAGACACAGAGCCCCGGTTTTGGTGGGGCCGCCAAGGGAAGGTGAGAGCTAGCCTCAACCTTGATTCCTGGCTACCTCAGTGCTTAGGCCCATGTGGAGGGTGGCCGCTCCGAAGTTTGGCCCTGGGGAGGGTAAGGGATAGCTTGATGTTAGGTGCGAGCAGAGGCACAGAGCCCCGGTGTTGGTGGGGCTGCCAAGAGATGGTGAGGGCCAGCATCAACCTTGATTCCTGGCTACCTCAGTGCCAAGCCCCATGCGGTGGGTGGCTGCTTCGAAGCTTGGCTCTGAGGCGGGTAAGTGATAGGCCGAGGTTAGATGGAAGATCAGACAGAGAGCAACGATGCTGGTGGGGCTGAGAAGGGGCTGCCAAGGGAAGGTGAGGGCCAGCATCAGCCTTGATTCCGGGCTACCTCAGTGCCAAGTCCCATGTGGAGGGTGGGCACTGGAGCTTGGATCTCATGAGGGTAAGGGATACGTCGAGGTTAGCTGAGAGAACAGACACAGAGCCCCGGTGTTGGTGGGGCTGAGAAGGGGCGGACAAGAGATCGTGAGGGCCAGCATCAACTTGATTCCTGGTTACTTCTGTGCCTGAGCCCCATGAGGTGGGTGGCCGCTTCGGAGCTTAGCTCTGATGAGGGTAAAAGGGATGTGTCGAGGATAATTGGGAGAACAGACACAGAACCCTGGTGTTGGTGGGGCTGCCAAGTGAAGGTGAGGGCCAGTATCAACCTTGATTCCTGGCTACCTCAGCGCTTAGGCCCATGTGGTGGATAGCCGCGTCGGAGCGTGGCCCTGATGGGGATAAGGGATATGTCGAGCATAGGTGGAAGAAGAGACAGAGCCCCGGTGTTGATGGGGCTGAGAAGGGGGTGCCAAGAGATCATGAGGGCCAGCGTCAACCTTGCTTCCTGGCTACCTCAGCGCCAAGCCCCATGAGGTGGGTGGCCGCTTCGGAGCTTAGCTCTGATGAGGATATGGCATGTGTCGAGGATAATTGGGAGAAGAGACACAGAGCCCCGCTGTTGGTGGGGACCTCAAAGGGCTGCCAGGGCAGGCGAGGTCAACAAACAGTCAATCTTGGTTCCATCTGTGTTGGAGCGCCATCTAGTGGGTAGACGTTTTAGACCCTGGATCTGATGAAGGTAAGATGTAGGTTGATGTTTAGGTGGGAGACCAAAGAGAAGGGGGCATGTGTTGGTGGGGCTGAGGAGGGGCTGCCAAGGGAAGGTGAGGTCCAGCATGAAGCTTGGTTCCTGGCTACCTCAGTGCCTAAGGCCCACGTGGAGGGTGGTCGCTTCGGAGCTTGTCTGTGAAGCGGGTAAGTGCTAGGTTGAGGTTAGTTGAGAGAACTGACACAGAGCCCCGGTTTGGTGGGGCCGCCAAGGGAAGGTGAGAGCCGGCATCAACCTTGATTCCTGGCTACCTCAGTGCTTAGGCCCATGTGGTGGGTGGCTGCTTCAGGCTTGGCTCTGCTGAGGATAAGGGATATGTCGAGGATAGATGGAAGAACAGACTCAGAGCCCCGGTGTTGGTGGGGCTGAGAAGGGACTGCTAAGAAATCGTGACGGCCAGCGTTAACCTTGATTCCTGGCTACTTCTGTGCCTTGAGCCCCATGCGGTGGGAGGCCGCTTCGGAGCTTGGCTCTGAAGTGGGTAAGTGCTAGGGTGAGGTTAGGTGGGAGAAGAGACACAGAGCCCCGGTGTTGGTGGGGCTGAGAAGGGACTGCCAAGAAATCGTGAGGGCCAGCATCAACCTTGATTCCTGGCTACTTCAGTGCCTAAGCCCCCCGTGGAGAGTGGCCTCTTCGGAGCTTGGCTCCGATGAAGGTAAGGGATACGTCGAAGGTAACTGGGAGAACCGACAGAGAGCCCCGGTGGTGGTGGGGACCTCAAAGGGCTGCCAGGGCAGGCGAGTGCAACGAACACCCGTCACCTTGGGTCCCTCTGTGTTGGAGCGCCATCTGGTGGGTAGACGTTTCAGAGCCTGGCTCTGATGAAGGTAAGATGTAGGTTGATGTTTAGGTGGGAGACCAAAGAGAAGGGAGCAGGGGTTGGTGGGGCTGAGGAGGGGCTGACAAGAGATCGTGAGGGCCAGCACCAGCCTTCATTCCTGGCCATGTCTGCCCCTGAGCCCCATGTGGAGGGTGGCCGCTTCGGAGCTTGTCCCTGATGAGGGTCAGGGCTAGGTTGAGGTTAGGTGGGAGAACCGGCACAGAGCCACGGTGTTGATGGGGCTGCCTAGGGAGTGCAAACGGAAGGCGAGGTCCAGCATCAGCCTTGATTCCTGGCTATCTCAGTGCCTAGGGCCCTCGTGGAGGGTGGCCGCTTGGGAGCTTGGCTCTGATGAGGGTAAGGGATGTGTCGAGGATAATAAGGAGAACAGACACAGAGCCCCAGTGTTGGTGGGGCTGAGAAGGTGCTGCCAAGAGATCGTGAGGGCCAGCATGAACCTTGATTCCTGGCTACCTCAGTGCCTAAGACCCACGTGGAGGGTGGCCGCTCCGAAGTTTGGCCCTGAGGAGGGTAAGGGGTAGCTTGATGTTAGGTGCGAGCAGAGGCACAGAGCCCCGGTGTTGGTGGGGCTGCGAAGAGATCGTGAGGGCCAGCATCAACCTTGATTCCGGGCTACCTCAGTGCCAAGCCCCATGCGGTGCGTGGCTGCTTCAGAGCTTGGCTCTGCTGAGGATAAGGGATATGTCGAGGATAGGTGGAAGAACAGACTCAGAACCCCGGTGTTGGTGGGGCTGAGAAGGGACTGCCAAGAAATCGTGAGGGCCAGCATCAGCCTTGATTCCTGGTTACTTCTGTGCCTGAGCCCCATGAGGTGGGTGGCCGCTTCGGAGCTTGGCTCTGATGAGGGTAAGGGATGTGTCGAGGATAATTGGGAGAAGAGACACAGAGCCCTAGTGTTGGTGGGGCTGAGAAGGTGCTGCCAAGAGATCGTGAGGGCCACCATCAGTCTTGGTTCCTGGCTACTTCAGTGCCAAGCCCCATGTGGAGGGTGGCCACTTCGAAGCTTGGCTCCGATGAGGGTCAGGGCTAGGTTGAGCTTAGGTGGGAGAACAGGCAGAGAGCCCCGGTGTTAGTGGGGATTTCAAAGGGCTGCCAGGGCAGGCGAGTTCAACAGTCAGTCAATCTTGGTTCCCTCTGTGTTGGAGCGCCATCTAGTGGGTAGACGTTTTAGACCCTGAATCTGATGAAGGTAAGATGTAGGTTGATGTTTAGGTGGGAGACCATAGAGATGGGGGCAGTTGTTGGTGGGGCTGAGGAGGGGCTGCCAAGGGAACGTGAGGGCCAGCGTGAACCTTGGTTCCTGGCTACCTCAGTGCCTAAGGCCCACGTGGAGGATGGTTGCTTCGGAGCTTGGCTCTGATGAGGGTAAGGGATATGTCGAGGTTAGCTGAGAGAACAGACACAGAGCCCCGGTATTGGTAGGGCTGAGAAGGGGCTGCCAAGAGATCGTGAGGGCCAGCATCAACCTGGATTCCTGGCTACCTCACTGCCAAAGCCCTATGAGGCGGGTTGTTGCTTCAGAGCTTGTCTGTGAAGCGGGTAACTGCTAGGTCGAGGTTAGTTGAGAGAACAGACACAGAGCCCCGGTTTGGTGGGGCCGCCAAGGGAAGGTGAGAGCCGGCATCAACCTTGATTCCTGGCTACCTCAGTGCTTAGGCCCATGTGGAGGGTGGCCGCTCCGAAGTTTGGCCCTGGGGAGGGTAAGGGATAGCTTGATGTTAGGTGCGAGCAGAGGCACAGAGCCCCGGTGTTGGTGGGGCTGCCAAGAGATGGTGAGGGCCAGCATCAACCTTGATTCCTGGCTACCTCAGTGCCAAGCCCCATGCGGTGGGTGGCTGCTTCGAAGCTTGGCTCTGAGGCGGGTAAGTGATAGGCCGAGGTTAGATGGAAGATCAGACAGAGAGCAACGATGCTGGTGGGGCTGAGAAGGGGCTGCCAAGGGAAGGTGAGGGCCAGCATCAGCCTTGATTCCGGGCTACCTCAGTGCCAAGTCCCATGTGGAGGGTGGGCACTGGAGCTTGGCTCTCATGAGGGTAAGGGATACGTCGCGGTTAGCTGAGAGAACAGACACAGAGCCCCGGTGTTGGTGGGGCTGAGAAGGGGCGGACAAGAGATCGTGAGGGCCAGCATCAACTTGATTCCTGGTTACTTCTGTGCCTGAGCCCCATGAGGTGGGTGGCCGCTTCGGAGCTTAGCTCTGATGAGGGTAAAAGGGATGTGTCGAGGATAATTGGGAGAACAGACACAGAACCCTGGTGTTGGTGGGGCTGCCAAGTGAAGGTGAGGGCCAGTATCAACCTTGATTCCTGGCTACCTCAGCGCTTAGGCCCATGTGGTGGATAGCCGCGTCGGAGCGTGGCCCTGATGGGGATAAGGGATATGTCGAGCATAGGTGGAAGAAGAGACAGAGCCCCGGTGTTGATGGGGCTGAGAAGGGGGTGCCAAGAGATCATGAGGGCCAGCGTCAACCTTGCTTCCTGGCTACCTCAGCGCCAAGCCCCATGAGGTGGGTGGCCGCTTCGGAGCTTAGCTCTGATGAGGATATGGCATGTGTCGAGGATAATTGGGAGAAGAGACACAGAGCCCCGCTGTTGGTGGGGACCTCAAAGGGCTGCCAGGGCAGGCGAGGTCAACAAACAGTCAATCTTGGTTCCATCTGTGTTGGAGCGCCATCTAGTGGGTAGACGTTTTAGACCCTGGATCTGATGAAGGTAAGATGTAGGTTGATGTTTAGGTGGGAGACCAAAGAGAAGGGGGCAGTTGTTGGTGGGGCTGAGGAGGGGCTGCCAAGGGAAGGTGAGGTCCAGCATGAAGCTTGGTTCCTGGCTACCTCAGTGCCTAAGGCCCACGTGGAGGGTGGTCGCTTCGGAGCTTGTCTGTGAAGCGGGTAACTGCTAGGTCGAGGTTAGTTGAGAGAACAGACACAGAGCCCCGGTATGGTGGGGCCGCCAAGGGAAGGTGAGAGCCGGCATCAACCTTGATTCCTGGCTACCTCAGTGC
The DNA here is from genome assembly GCF_964195595.1 of Calonectris borealis. Lineage (NCBI taxonomy): Eukaryota > Metazoa > Chordata > Aves > Procellariiformes > Procellariidae > Calonectris > Calonectris borealis. The sequence goes on along the minus strand of NW_027441466.1, from coordinate 73,239 downwards.
TTAGGCCCATGTGGTGGGTGGCTGCTTCAGGCTTGGCTCTGCTGAGGATAAGGGATATGTTGAGGATAGATGGAAGAACAGACTCAGAGCCCCGGTGTTGGTGGGGCTGAGAAGGGACTGCTAAGAAATCGTGACGGCCAGCGTCAACCTTGATTCCTGGCTACTTCTGTGCCTTGAGCCCCATGCGGTGGGAGGCCGCTTCGGAGCTTGGCTCTGAAGTGGGTAAGTGCTAGGGTGAGGTTAGGTGGGAGAAGAGACACAGAGCCCCGGTGCTGGTGGGGCTGAGAAGGTGCTGCCAAGAGATCGTGAGGGCCAGCATCAGCCTTGATTCCTGGTTACTTCTGTGCCTGAGCCCCATGAGGTGGGTGGCCGCTTCGGAGCTTGGCTCTGATGAGGGTAAGGGATGTGTCGAGGATAATTGGGAGAAGAGACACAGAGCCCTAGTGTTGGTGGGGCTGAGAAGTTGCTGCCAAGAGATCGTGAGGGCCAGCATCAGTCTTGGTTCCTGGCTACTTCAGTGCCAAGCCCCATGTGGAGGGTGGCCACTTCGAAGCTTGGCTCCGATGAGGGTCAGGGCTAGGTTGAGGTTAGGTGGGAGAACAGGCAGAGAGCCCCGGTGTTAGTGGGGATTTCAAAGGGCTGCCAGGGCAGGCGAGTTCAACAGTCAGTCAATCTTGGTTCCCTCTGTGTTGGAGCGCCATCTAGTGGGTAGACATTTTAGACCCTGAATCTGATGAAGGTAAGATGTAGGTTGATGTTTAGGTGGGAGACCATAGAGATGGGGGCAGTTGTTGGTGGGGCTGAGGAGGGGCTGCCAAGGGAACGTGAGGGCCAGCGTGAACCTTGGTTCCTGGCTACCTCAGTGCCTAAGGCCCACGTGAAGGATGGTTGCTTCGGAGCTTGGCTCTGATGAGGGTAAGGGATATGTCGAGGTTAGCTGAGAGAACAGACACAGAGCCCCAGTGTTGGTGGGGCTGAGAAGGGGCTGCCAAGAGATCGTGAGGGCCAGCATGAACCTTGATTCCTGGCTACCTCAGTGCCTAAGACCCACGTGGAGGGTGGCCGCTCCGAAGTTTGGCCCTGAGGAGAGTAAGGGGTAGCTTGATGTTAGGTGCGAGCAGAGGCACAGAGCCCCGGTGTTGGTGGGGCTGCCAAGAGATCGTGAGGGCCAGCATCAACCTTGATTCCGGGCTACCTCAGTGCCAAGCCCCATGCGGTGCGTGGCTGCTTCAGAGCTTGGCTCTGCTGAGGATAAGGGATATGTCGAGGATAGGTGGAAGAACAGACTCAGAACCCCGGTGTTGGTGGGGCTGAGAAGGGACTGCCAAGAAATCGTGAGGGCCAGCATCAGCCTTGATTCCTGGTTACTTCTGTGCCTGAGCCCCATGAGGTGGGTGGCCGCTTCGGAGCTTGGCTCTGATGAGGGTAAGGGATGTGTCGAGGATAATTGGGAGAAGAGACACAGAGCCCTAGTGTTGGTGGGGCTGAGAAGGTGCTGCCAAGAGATCGTGAGGGCCACCATCAGTCTTGGTTCCTGGCTACTTCAGTGCCAAGCCCCATGTGGAGGGTGGCCACTTCGAGGCTTGGCTCCGATGAGGGTCAGGGCTAGGTTGAGCTTAGGTGGGAGAACAGGCAGAGAGCCCCGGTGTTAGTGGGGATTTTAAAGGGCTGCCAGGGCAGGCGAGTTCAACAGTCAGTCAATCTTGGTTCCCTCTGTGTTGGAGCGCCATCTAGTGGGTAGACGTTTTAGACCCTGAATCTGATGAAGGTAAGATGTAGGTTGATGTTTAGGTGGGAGACCATAGAGATGGGGGCAGTTGTTGGTGGGGCTGAGGAGGGGCTGCCAAGGGAACGTGAGGGCCAGCGTGAACCTTGGTTCCTGGCTACCTCAGTGCCTAAGGCCCACGTGAAGGATGGTTGCTTCGGAGCTTGGCTCTGATGAGGGTAAGGGATATGTCGAGGTTAGCTGAGAGAACAGACACAGAGCCCCGGTATTGGTAGGGCTGAGAAGGGGCTGCCAAGAGATCGTGAGGGCCAGCATCAACCTGGATTCCTGGCTACCTCACTGCCAAAGCCCTATGAGGCGGGTTGTTGCTTCAGAGCTTGTCTCTGAAGCGGGTAACTGCTAGGTCGAGGTTAGTTGAGAGAACAGACACAGAGCCCCGGTTTGGTGGGGCCGCCAAGGGAAGGTGAGAGCCGGCATCAACCTTGATTCCTGGCTACCTCAGTGCTTAGGCCCATGTGGTGGGTGGCTGCTTCAGGCTTGGCTCTGCTGAGGATAAGGGATATGTTGAGGATAGATGGAAGAACAGACTCAGAGCCCCGGTGTTGGTGGGGCTGAGAAGGGACTGCTAAGAAATCGTGACGGCCAGCGTCAACCTTGATTCCTGGCTACTTCTGTGCCTTGAGCCCCATGCGGTGGGAGGCCGCTTCGGAGCTTGGCTCTGAAGTGGGTAAGTGCTAGGGTGAGGTTAGGTGGGAGAAGAGACACAGAGCCCCGGTGTTGGTGGGGCTGAGAAGGTGCTGCCAAGAGATCGTGAGGGCCAGCATCAACCTTGATTCCTGGCTTCTTCAGTGCCTAAGCCCCCCGTGGAGAGTGGCCTCTTCGGAGCTTGGCTCCGATGAAGGTAAGGGATACGTCGAAGATAACTGGGAGAACCGACCGAGAGCCCCGGTGGTGGTGGGGACCTCAAAGGGCTGCCAGGGCAGGCGAATGCAACGAACACCCGTCACCTTGGTTCCTTCTGTGTTGGAGCGCCATCTGGTGGGTAGACGTTTCAGAGCCTGGCTCTGATGAAGGTAAGATGTAGGTTGATGTTTAGGTGGGAGACCAAAGAGAAGGGAGCAGGGGTTGGTGGGGCTGAGGAGGGGCTGACAAGAGATCGTGAGGGCCAGCACCAGCCTTCATTCCTGGCCATGTCTGCCCCTGAGCCCCATGTGGAGGGTGGCCGCTTCGGAGCTTGTCCCTGATGAGGGTCAGGGCTAGGTTGAGGAGAGAGAGAACCGGCACAGAGCCACGGTGTTGATGGGGCTGCCTAGGGAGTGCAAACGGAAGGCGAGGTCCAGCATCAGCCTTGATTCCTGGCTATCTCAGTGCCTAGGGCCCTCGTGGAGGGTGGCCGCTTGGGAGCTTGGCTCTGATGAGGGTAAGGGATGTGTCGAGGATAATAAGGAGAACAGACACAGAGCCCCAGTGTTGGTGGGGCTGCCAAGAGATCGTGAGGGCCAGCATGAACCTTGATTCCTGGCTACCTCAGTGCCTAAGACCCACGTGGAGGGTGGCCGCTCCGAAGTTTGGCCCTGAGGAGGGTAAGGGGTAGCTTGATGTTAGGTGCGAGCAGAGGCACAGAGCCCCGGTGTTGGTGGGGCTGCGAAGAGATCGTGAGGGCCAGCATCAACCTTGATTCCGGGCTACCTCAGTGCCAAGCCCCATGCCGTGCGTGGCTGCTTCAGAGCTTGGCTCTGCTGAGGATAAGGGATATGTCGAGGATAGGTGGAAGAACAGACTCAGAACCCCGGTGTTGGTGGGGCTGAGAAGGGACTGCCAAGAAATCGTGAGGGCCAGCATCAGCCTTGATTCCTGGTTACTTCTGTGCCTGAGCCCCATGAGGTGGGTGGCCGCTTCGGAGCTTGGCTCTGATGAGGGTAAGGGATGTGTCGAGGATAATTGGGAGAAGAGACACAGAGCCCTAGTGTTGGTGGGGCTGAGAAGTTGCTGCCAAGAGATCGTGAGGGCCAGCATCAGTCTTGGTTCCTGGCTACTTCAGTGCCAAGCCCCATGTGGAGGGTGGCCACTTCGAAGCTTGGCTCCGATGAGGGTCAGGGCTAGGTTGAGGTTAGGTGGGAGAACAGGCAGAGAGCCCCGGTGTTAGTGGGGATTTCAAAGGGCTGCCAGGGCAGGCGAGTTCAACAGTCAGTCAATCTTGGTTCCCTCTGTGTTGGAGCGCCATCTAGTGGGTAGACATTTTAGACCCTGAATCTGATGAAGGTAAGATGTAGGTTGATGTTTAGGTGGGAGACCATAGAGATGGGGGCAGTTGTTGGTGGGGCTGAGGAGGGGCTGCCAAGGGAACGTGAGGGCCAGCGTGAACCTTGGTTCCTGGCTACCTCAGTGCCTAAGGCCCACGTGAAGGATGGTTGCTTCGGAGCTTGGCTCTGATGAGGGTAAGGGATATGTCGAGGTTAGCTGAGAGAACAGACACAGAGCCCCAGTGTTGGTGGGGCTGAGAAGGGGCTGCCAAGAGATCGTGAGGGCCAGCATGAACCTTGATTCCTGGCTACCTCAGTGCCTAAGACCCACGTGGAGGGTGGCCGCTCCGAAGTTTGGCCCTGAGGAGAGTAAGGGGTAGCTTGATGTTAGGTGCGAGCAGAGGCACAGAGCCCCGGTGTTGGTGGGGCTGCCAAGAGATCGTGAGGGCCAGCATCAACCTTGATTCCGGGCTACCTCAGTGCCAAGCCCCATGCGGTGCGTGGCTGCTTCAGAGCTTGGCTCTGCTGAGGATAAGGGATATGTCGAGGATAGGTGGAAGAACAGACTCAGAACCCCGGTGTTGGTGGGGCTGAGAAGGGACTGCCAAGAAATCGTGAGGGCCAGCATCAGCCTTGATTCCTGGTTACTTCTGTGCCTGAGCCCCATGAGGTGGGTGGCCGCTTCGGAGCTTGGCTCTGATGAGGGTAAGGGATGTGTCGAGGATAATTGGGAGAAGAGACACAGAGCCCTAGTGTTGGTGGGGCTGAGAAGGTGCTGCCAAGAGATCGTGAGGGCCAGCATCAGTCTTGGTTCCTGGCTACTTCAGTGCCAAGCCCCATGTGGAGGGTGGCCACTTCGAGGCTTGGCTCCGATGAGGGTCAGGGCTAGGTTGAGCTTAGGTGGGAGAACAGGCAGAGAGCCCCGGTGTTAGTGGGGATTTTAAAGGGCTGCCAGGGCAGGCGAGTTCAACAGTCAGTCAATCTTGGTTCCCTCTGTGTTGGAGCGCCATCTAGTGGGTAGACGTTTTAGACCCTGAATCTGATGAAGGTAAGATGTAGGTTGATGTTTAGGTGGGAGACCATAGAGATGGGGGCAGTTGTTGGTGGGGCTGAGGAGGGGCTGCCAAGGGAACGTGAGGGCCAGCGTGAACCTTGGTTCCTGGCTACCTCAGTGCCTAAGGCCCACGTGAAGGATGGTTGCTTCGGAGCTTGGCTCTGATGAGGGTAAGGGATATGTCGAGGTTAGCTGAGAGAACAGACACAGAGCCCCGGTATTGGTAGGGCTGAGAAGGGGCTGCCAAGAGATCGTGAGGGCCAGCATCAACCTGGATTCCTGGCTACCTCACTGCCAAAGCCCTATGAGGCGGGTTGTTGCTTCAGAGCTTGTCTCTGAAGCGGGTAACTGCTAGGTCGAGGTTAGTTGAGAGAACAGACACAGAGCCCCGGTTTGGTGGGGCCGCCAAGGGAAGGTGAGAGCCGGCATCAACCTTGATTCCTGGCTACCTCAGTGCTTAGGCCCATGTGGTGGGTGGCTGCTTCAGGCTTGGCTCTGCTGAGGATAAGGGATATGTCGAGGATAGATGGAATAACAGACTCAGAGCCCCGGTGTTGGTGGGGCTGAGAAGGGACTGCTAAGAAATCGTGACGGCCAGCGTCAACCTTGATTCCTGGCTACTTCTGTGCCTTGAGCCCCATGCGGTGGGAGGCCGCTTCGGAGCTTGGCTCTGAAGTGGGTAAGTGCTAGGGTGAGGTTAGGTGGGAGAAGAGACACAGAGCCCCGGTGTTGGTGGGGCTGAGAAGGTGCTGCCAAGAGATCGTGAGGGCCAGCATCAACCTTGATTCCTGGCTTCTTCAGTGCCTAAGCCCCCCGTGGAGAGTGGCCTCTTCGGAGCTTGGCTCCGATGAAGGTAAGGGATACGTCGAAGATAACTGGGAGAACCGACCGAGAGCCCCGGTGGTGGTGGGGACCTCAAAGGGCTGCCAGGGCAGGCGAATGCAACGAACACCCGTCACCTTGGTTCCTTCTGTGTTGGAGCGCCATCTGGTGGGTAGACGTTTCAGAGCCTGGCTCTGATGAAGGTAAGATGTAGGTTGATGTTTAGGTGGGAGACCAAAGAGAAGGGAGCAGGGGTTGGTGGGGCTGAGGAGGGGCTGACAAGAGATCGTGAGGGCCAGCACCAGCCTTCATTCCTGGCCATGTCTGCCCCTGAGCCCCATGTGGAGGGTGGCCGCTTCGGAGCTTGTCCCTGATGAGGGTCAGGGCTAGGTTGAGGAGAGAGAGAACCGGCACAGAGCCACGGTGTTGATGGGGCTGCCTAGGGAGTGCAAACGGAAGGCGAGGTCCAGCATCAGCCTTGATTCCTGGCTATCTCAGTGCCTAGGGCCCTCGTGGAGGGTGGCCGCTTGGGAGCTTGGCTCTGATGAGGGTAAGGGATGTGTCGAGGATAATAAGGAGAACAGACACAGAGCCCCAGTGTTGGTGGGGCTGCCAAGAGATCGTGAGGGCCAGCATGAACCTTGATTCCTGGCTACCTCAGTGCCTAAGACCCACGTGGAGGGTGGCCGCTCCGAAGTTTGGCCCTGAGGAGGGTAAGGGGTAGCTTGATGTTAGGTGCGAGCAGAGGCACAGAGCCCCGGTGTTGGTGGGGCTGCGAAGAGATCGTGAGGGCCAGCATCAACCTTGATTCCGGGCTACCTCAGTGCCAAGCCCCATGCGGTGCGTGGCTGCTTCAGAGCTTGGCTCTGCTGAGGATAAGGGATATGTCGAGGATAGGTGGAAGAACAGACTCAGAACCCCGGTGTTGGTGGGGCTGAGAAGGGACTGCCAAGAAATCGTGAGGGCCAGCATCAGCCTTGATTCCTGGTTACTTCTGTGCCTGAGCCCCATGAGGTGGGAGGCCGCTTCGGAGCTTGGCTCTGATGAGGGTAAGGGATGTGTCGAGGATAATTGGGAGAAGAGACACAGAGCCCTAGTGTTGGTGGGGCTGAGAAGGTGCTGCCAAGAGATCGTGAGGGCCAGCATCAGTCTTGGTTCCTGGCTATTTCAGTGCCAAGCCCCATGTGGAGGGTGGCCACTTCGAGGCTTGGCTCCGATGAGGGTCAGGGCTAGGTTGAGCTTAGGTGGGAGAACAGGCAGAGAGCCCCGGTGTTAGTGGGGATTTCAAAGGGCTGCCAGGGCAGGCGAGTTCAACAGTCAGTCAATCTTGGTTCCCTCTGTGTTGGAGCGCCATCTAGTGGGTAGACGTTTTAGACCCTGAATCTGATGAAGGTAAGATGTAGGTTGATGTTTAGGTGGGAGACCATAGAGATGGGGGCAGTTGTTGGTGGGGCTGAGGAGGGGCTGCCAAGGGAACGTGAGGGCCAGCGTGAACCTTGGTTCCTGGCTACCTCAGTGCCTAAGGCCCACGTGAAGGATGGTTGCTTCGGAGCTTGGCTCTGATGAGGGTAAGGGATATGTCGAGGTTAGCTGAGAGAACAGACACAGAGCCCCGGTATTGGTAGGGCTGAGAAGGGGCTGCCAAGAGATCGTGAGGGCCAGCATCAACCTGGATTCCTGGCTACCTCACTGCCAAAGCCCTATGAGGCGGGTTGTTGCTTCAGAGCTTGTCTGTGAAGCGGGTAACTGCTAGGTCGAGGTTAGTTGAGAGAACAGACACAGAGCCCCGGTTTGGTGGGGCCGCCAAGGGAAGGTGAGAGCCGGCATCAACCTTGATTCCTGGCTACCTCAGTGCTTAGGCCCATGTGGAGGGTGGCCGCTCCGAAGTTTGGCCCTGGGGAGGGTAAGGGGTAGCTTGATGTTAGGTGCGAGCAGAGGCACAGAGCCCCGGTGTTGGTGGGGCTGCCAAGAGATGGTGAGGGCCAGCATCAACCTTGATTCCTGGCTACCTCAGTGCCAAGCCCCATGCGGTGGGTGGCTGCTTCGAAGCTTGGCTCTGAGGCGGGTAAGTGATAGGCCGAGGTTAGATGGAAGATCAGACAGAGAGCAACGATGCTGGTGGGGCTGAGAAGGGGCTGCCAAGGGAAGGTGAGGGCCAGCATCAGCCTTGATTCCGGGCTACCTCAGTGCCAAGTCCCATGTGGAGGGTGGGCACTGGAGCTTGGCTCTCATGAGGGTAAGGGATACGTCGCGGTTAGCTGAGAGAACAGACACAGAGCCCCGGTGTTGGTGGGGCTGAGAAGGGGCGGACAAGAGATCGTGAGGGCCAGCATCAACTTGATTCCTGGTTACTTCTGTGCCTGAGCCCCATGAGGTGGGTGGCCGCTTCGGAGCTTAGCTCTGATGAGGGTAAAAGGGATGTGTCGAGGATAATTGGGAGAACAGACACAGAACCCCGGTGTTGGTGGGGCTGCCAAGTGAAGGTGAGGGCCAGTATCAACCTTGATTCCTGGCTACCTCAGCGCTTAGGCCCATGTGGTGGATAGCCGCGTCGGAGCGTGGCCCTGATGGGGATAAGGGATATGTCGAGCATAGGTGGAAGAAGAGACAGAGCCCCGGTGTTGATGGGGCTGAGAAGGGGGTGCCAAGAGATCATGAGGGCCAGCGTCAACCTTGCTTCCTGGCTACCTCAGCGCCAAGCCCCATGAGGTGGGTGGCCGCTTCGGAGCTTAGCTCTGATGAGGATATGGCATGTGTCGAGGATAATTGGGAGAAGAGACACAGAGCCCCGCTGTTGGTGGGGACCTCAAAGGGCTGCCAGGGCAGGCGAGGTCAACAAACAGTCAATCTTGGTTCCATCTGTGTTGGAGCGCCATCTAGTGGGTAGACATTTTAGACCCTGAATCTGATGAAGGTAAGATGTAGGTTGATGTTTAGGTGGGAGACCATAGAGATGGGGGCAGTTGTTGGTGGGGCTGAGGAGGGGCTGCCAAGGGAACGTGAGGGCCAGCGTGAACCTTGGTTCCTGGCTACCTCAGTGCCTAAGGCCCACGTGAAGGATGGTTGCTTCGGAGCTTGGCTCTGATGAGGGTAAGGGATATGTCGAGGTTAGCTGAGAGAACAGACACAGAGCCCCAGTGTTGGTGGGGCTGAGAAGGGGCTGCCAAGAGATCGTGAGGGCCAGCATGAACCTTGATTCCTGGCTACCTCAGTGCCTAAGACCCACGTGGAGGGTGGCCGCTCCGAAGTTTGGCCCTGAGGAGAGTAAGGGGTAGCTTGATGTTAGGTGCGAGCAGAGGCACAGAGCCCCGGTGTTGGTGGGGCTGCGAAGAGATCGTGAGGGCCAGCATCAACCTTGATTCCGGGCTACCTCAGTGCCAAGCCCCATGCGGTGCGTGGCTGCTTCAGAGCTTGGCTCTGCTGAGGATAAGGGATATGTCGAGGATAGGTGGAAGAACAGACTCAGAACCCCGGTGTTGGTGGGGCTGAGAAGGGACTGCCAAGAAATCGTGAGGGCCAGCATCAGCCTTGATTCCTGGTTACTTCTGTGCCTGAGCCCCATGAGGTGGGTGGCCGCTTCGGAGCTTGGCTCTGATGAGGGTAAGGGATGTGTCGAGGATAATTGGGAGAAGAGACACAGAGCCCTAGTGTTGGTGGGGCTGAGAAGGTGCTGCCAAGAGATCGTGAGGGCCAGCATCAGTCTTGGTTCCTGGCTATTTCAGTGCCAAGCCCCATGTGGAGGGTGGCCACTTCGAGGCTTGGCTCCGATGAGGGTCAGGGCTAGGTTGAGGTTAGGTGGGAGAACAGGCAGAGAGCCCCGGTGTTAGTGGGGATTTCAAAGGGCTGCCAGGGCAGGCGAGTTCAACAGTCAGTCAATCTTGGTTCCCTCTGTGTTGGAGCGCCATCTAGTGGGTAGACGTTTTAGACCCTGAATCTGATGAAGGTAAGATGTAGGTTGATGTTTAGGTGGGAGACCATAGAGATGGGGGCAGTTGTTGGTGGGGCTGAGGAGGGGCTGCCAAGGGAACGTGAGGGCCAGCGTGAACCTTGGTTCCTGGCTACCTCAGTGCCTAAGGCCCACGTGGAGGATGGTTGCTTCGGAGCTTGGCTCTGATGAGGGTAAGGGATATGTCGAGGTTAGCTGAGAGAACAGACACAGAGCCCCGGTATTGGTAGGGCTGAGAAGGGGCTGCCAAGAGATCGTGAGGGCCAGCATCAACCTGGATTCCTGGCTACCTCACTGCCAAAGCCCTATGAGGCGGGTTGTTGCTTCAGAGCTTGTCTGTGAAGCGGGTAACTGCTAGGTCGAGGTTAGTTGAGAGAACAGACACAGAGCCCCGGTTTGGTGGGGCCGCCAAGGGAAGGTGAGAGCCGGCATCAACCTTGATTCCTGGCTACCTCAGTGCTTAGGCCCATGTGGAGGGTGGCCGCTCCGAAGTTTGGCCCTGGGGAGGGTAAGGGATAGCTTGATGTTAGGTGCGAGCAGAGGCACAGAGCCCCGGTGTTGGTGGGGCTGCCAAGAGATGGTGAGGGCCAGCATCAACCTTGATTCCTGGCTACCTCAGTGCCAAGCCCCATGCGGTGGGTGGCTGCTTCGAAGCTTGGCTCTGAGGCGGGTAAGTGATAGGCCGAGGTTAGATGGAAGATCAGACAGAGAGCAACGATGCTGGTGGGGCTGAGAAGGGGCTGCCAAGGGAAGGTGAGGGCCAGCATCAGCCTTGATTCCGGGCTACCTCAGTGCCAAGTCCCATGTGGAGGGTGGGCACTGGAGCTTGGCTCTCATGAGGGTAAGGGATACGTCGCGGTTAGCTGAGAGAACAGACACAGAGCCCCGGTGTTGGTGGGGCTGAGAAGGGGCGGACAAGAGATCGTGAGGGCCAGCATCAACTTGATTCCTGGTTACTTCTGTGCCTGAGCCCCATGAGGTGGGTGGCCGCTTCGGAGCTTAGCTCTGATGAGGGTAAAAGGGATGTGTCGAGGATAATTGGGAGAACAGACACAGAACCCCGGTGTTGGTGGGGCTGCCAAGTGAAGGTGAGGGCCAGTATCAACCTTGATTCCTGGCTACCTCAGCGCTTAGGCCCATGTGGTGGATAGCCGCGTCGGAGCGTGGCCCTGATGGGGATAAGGGATATGTCGAGCATAGGTGGAAGAAGAGACAGAGCCCCGGTGTTGATGGGGCTGAGAAGGGGGTGCCAAGAGATCATGAGGGCCAGCGTCAACCTTGCTTCCTGGCTACCTCAGCGCCAAGCCCCATGAGGTGGGTGGCCGCTTCGGAGCTTAGCTCTGATGAGGATATGGCATGTGTCGAGGATAATTGGGAGAAGAGACACAGAGCCCCGCTGTTGGTGGGGACCTCAAAGGGCTGCCAGGGCAGGCGAGGTCAACAAACAGTCAATCTTGGTTCCATCTGTGTTGGAGCGCCATCTAGTGGGTAGACGTTTTAGACCCTGGATCTGATGAAGGTAAGATGTAGGTTGATGTTTAGGTGGGAGACCAAAGAGAAGGGGGCATGTGTTGGTGGGGCTGAGGAGGGGCTGCCAAGGGAAGGTGAGGTCCAGCATGAAGCTTGGTTCCTGGCTACCTCAGTGCCTAAGGCCCACGTGGAGGGTGGTCGCTTCGGAGCTTGTCTGTGAAGCGGGTAACTGCTAGGTCGAGGTTAGTTGAGAGAACAGACACAGAGCCCCGGTATGGTGGGGCCGCCAAGGGAAGGTGAGAGCCGGCATCAACCTTGATTCCTGGCTACCTCAGTGCTTAGGCCCATGTGGTGGGTGGCTGCTTCAGGCTTGGCTCTGCTGAGGATAAGGGATATGTTGAGGATAGATGGAAGAACAGACTCAGAGCCCCGGTGTTGGTGGGGCTGAGAAGGGACTGCTAAGAAATCGTGACGGCCAGCGTCAACCTTGATTCCTGGCTACTTCTGTGCCTTGAGCCCCATGCGGTGGGAGGCCGCTTCGGAGCTTGGCTCTGAAGTGGGTAAGTGCTAGGGTGAGGTTAGGTGGGAGAAGAGACACAGAGCCCCGGTGCTGGTGGGGCTGAGAAGGTGCTGCCAAGAGATCGTGAGGGCCAGCATCAGCCTTGATTCCTGGTTACTTCTGTGCCTGAGCCCCATGAGGTGGGTGGCCGCTTCGGAGCTTGGCTCTGATGAGGGTAAGGGATGTGTCGAGGATAATTGGGAGAAGAGACACAGAGCCCTAGTGTTGGTGGGGCTGAGAAGTTGCTGCCAAGAGATCGTGAGGGCCAGCATCAGTCTTGGTTCCTGGCTACTTCAGTGCCAAGCCCCATGTGGAGGGTGGCCACTTCGAAGCTTGGCTCCGATGAGGGTCAGGGCTAGGTTGAGGTTAGGTGGGAGAACAGGCAGAGAGCCCCGGTGTTAGTGGGGATTTCAAAGGGCTGCCAGGGCAGGCGAGTTCAACAGTCAGTCAATCTTGGTTCCCTCTGTGTTGGAGCGCCATCTAGTGGGTAGACATTTTAGACCCTGAATCTGATGAAGGTAAGATGTAGGTTGATGTTTAGGTGGGAGACCATAGAGATGGGGGCAGTTGTTGGTGGGGCTGAGGAGGGGCTGCCAAGGGAACGTGAGGGCCAGCGTGAACCTTGGTTCCTGGCTACCTCAGTGCCTAAGGCCCACGTGAAGGATGGTTGCTTCGGAGCTTGGCTCTGATGAGGGTAAGGGATATGTCGAGGTTAGCTGAGAGAACAGACACAGAGCCCCAGTGTTGGTGGGGCTGAGAAGGGGCTGCCAAGAGATCGTGAGGGCCAGCATGAACCTTGATTCCTGGCTACCTCAGTGCCTAAGACCCACGTGGAGGGTGGCCGCTCCGAAGTTTGGCCCTGAGGAGAGTAAGGGGTAGCTTGATGTTAGGTGCGAGCAGAGGCACAGAGCCCCGGTGTTGGTGGGGCTGCCAAGAGATCGTGAGGGCCAGCATCAACCTTGATTCCGGGCTACCTCAGTGCCAAGCCCCATGCGGTGCGTGGCTGCTTCAGAGCTTGGCTCTGCTGAGGATAAGGGATATGTCGAGGATAGGTGGAAGAACAGACTCAGAACCCCGGTGTTGGTGGGGCTGAGAAGGGACTGCCAAGAAATCGTGAGGGCCAGCATCAGCCTTGATTCCTGGTTACTTCTGTGCCTGAGCCCCATGAGGTGGGTGGCCGCTTCGGAGCTTGGCTCTGATGAGGGTAAGGGATGTGTCGAGGATAATTGGGAGAAGAGACACAGAGCCCTAGTGTTGGTGGGGCTGAGAAGGTGCTGCCAAGAGATCGTGAGGGCCACCATCAGTCTTGGTTCCTGGCTACTTCAGTGCCAAGCCCCATGTGGAGGGTGGCCACTTCGAGGCTTGGCTCCGATGAGGGTCAGGGCTAGGTTGAGCTTAGGTGGGAGAACAGGCAGAGAGCCCCGGTGTTAGTGGGGATTTTAAAGGGCTGCCAGGGCAGGCGAGTTCAACAGTCAGTCAATCTTGGTTCCCTCTGTGTTGGAGCGCCATCTAGTGGGTAGACGTTTTAGACCCTGAATCTGATGAAGGTAAGATGTAGGTTGATGTTTAGGTGGGAGACCATAGAGATGGGGGCAGTTGTTGGTGGGGCTGAGGAGGGGCTGCCAAGGGAACGTGAGGGCCAGCGTGAACCTTGGTTCCTGGCTACCTCAGTGCCTAAGGCCCACGTGAAGGATGGTTGCTTCGGAGCTTGGCTCTGATGAGGGTAAGGGATATGTCGAGGTTAGCTGAGAGAACAGACACAGAGCCCCGGTATTGGTAGGGCTGAGAAGGGGCTGCCAAGAGATCGTGAGGGCCAGCATCAACCTGGATTCCTGGCTACCTCACTGCCAAAGCCCTATGAGGCGGGTTGTTGCTTCAGAGCTTGTCTCTGAAGCGGGTAACTGCTAGGTCGAGGTTAGTTGAGAGAACAGACACAGAGCCCCGGTTTGGTGGGGCCGCCAAGGGAAGGTGAGAGCCGGCATCAACCTTGATTCCTGGCTACCTCAGTGCTTAGGCCCATGTGGTGGGTGGCTGCTTCAGGCTTGGCTCTGCTGAGGATAAGGGATATGTCGAGGATAGATGGAATAACAGACTCAGAGCCCCGGTGTTGGTGGGGCTGAGAAGGGACTGCTAAGAAATCGTGACGGCCAGCGTCAACCTTGATTCCTGGCTACTTCTGTGCCTTGAGCCCCATGCGGTGGGAGGCCGCTTCGGAGCTTGGCTCTGAAGTGGGTAAGTGCTAGGGTGAGGTTAGGTGGGAGAAGAGACACAGAGCCCCGGTGTTGGTGGGGCTGAGAAGGTGCTGCCAAGAGATCGTGAGGGCCAGCATCAACCTTGATTCCTGGCTTCTTCAGTGCCTAAGCCCCCCGTGGAGAGTGGCCTCTTCGGAGCTTGGCTCCGATGAAGGTAAGGGATACGTCGAAGATAACTGGGAGAACCGACCGAGAGCCCCGGTGGTGGTGGGGACCTCAAAGGGCTGCCAGGGCAGGCGAATGCAACGAACACCCGTCACCTTGGTTCCTTCTGTGTTGGAGCGCCATCTGGTGGGTAGACGTTTCAGAGCCTGGCTCTGATGAAGGTAAGATGTAGGTTGATGTTTAGGTGGGAGACCAAAGAGAAGGGAGCAGGGGTTGGTGGGGCTGAGGAGGGGCTGACAAGAGATCGTGAGGGCCAGCACCAGCCTTCATTCCTGGCCATGTCTGCCCCTGAGCCCCATGTGGAGGGTGGCCGCTTCGGAGCTTGTCCCTGATGAGGGTCAGGGCTAGGTTGAGGAGAGAGAGAACCGGCACAGAGCCACGGTGTTGATGGGGCTGCCTAGGGAGTGCAAACGGAAGGCGAGGTCCAGCATCAGCCTTGATTCCTGGCTATCTCAGTGCCTAGGGCCCTCGTGGAGGGTGGCCGCTTGGGAGCTTGGCTCTGATGAGGGTAAGGGATGTGTCGAGGATAATAAGGAGAACAGACACAGAGCCCCAGTGTTGGTGGGGCTGCCAAGAGATCGTGAGGGCCAGCATGAACCTTGATTCCTGGCTACCTCAGTGCCTAAGACCCACGTGGAGGGTGGCCGCTCCGAAGTTTGGCCCTGAGGAGGGTAAGGGGTAGCTTGATGTTAGGTGCGAGCAGAGGCACAGAGCCCCGGTGTTGGTGGGGCTGCGAAGAGATCGTGAGGGCCAGCATCAACCTTGATTCCGGGCTACCTCAGTGCCAAGCCCCATGCGGTGCGTGGCTGCTTCAGAGCTTGGCTCTGCTGAGGATAAGGGATATGTCGAGGATAGGTGGAAGAACAGACTCAGAACCCCGGTGTTGGTGGGGCTGAGAAGGGACTGCCAAGAAATCGTGAGGGCCAGCATCAGCCTTGATTCCTGGTTACTTCTGTGCCTGAGCCCCATGAGGTGGGTGGCCGCTTCGGAGCTTGGCTCTGATGAGGGTAAGGGATGTGTCGAGGATAATTGGGAGAAGAGACACAGAGCCCTAGTGTTGGTGGGGCTGAGAAGGTGCTGCCAAGAGATCGTGAGGGCCAGCATCAGTCTTGGTTCCTGGCTATTTCAGTGCCAAGCCCCATGTGGAGGGTGGCCACTTCGAGGCTTGGCTCCGATGAGGGTCAGGGCTAGGTTGAGCTTAGGTGGGAGAACAGGCAGAGAGCCCCGGTGTTAGTGGGGATTTCAAAGGGCTGCCAGGGCAGGCGAGTTCAACAGTCAGTCAATCTTGGTTCCCTCTGTGTTGGAGCGCCATCTAGTGGGTAGACGTTTTAGACCCTGAATCTGATGAAGGTAAGATGTAGGTTGATGTTTAGGTGGGAGACCATAGAGATGGGGGCAGTTGTTGGTGGGGCTGAGGAGGGGCTGCCAAGGGAACGTGAGGGCCAGCGTGAACCTTGGTTCCTGGCTACCTCAGTGCCTAAGGCCCACGTGAAGGATGGTTGCTTCGGAGCTTGGCTCTGATGAGGGTAAGGGATATGTCGAGGTTAGCTGAGAGAACAGACACAGAGCCCCGGTATTGGTAGGGCTGAGAAGGGGCTGCCAAGAGATCGTGAGGGCCAGCATCAACCTGGATTCCTGGCTACCTCACTGCCAAAGCCCTATGAGGCGGGTTGTTGCTTCAGAGCTTGTCTCTGAAGCGGGTAACTGCTAGGTCGAGGTTAGTTGAGAGAACAGACACAGAGCCCCGGTTTGGTGGGGCCGCCAAGGGAAGGTGAGAGCCGGCATCAACCTTGATTCCTGGCTACCTCAGTGCTTAGGCCCATGTGGAGGGTGGCCGCTCCGAAGTTTGGCCCTGGGGAGGGTAAGGGATAGCTTGATGTTAGGTGCGAGCAGAGGCACAGAGCCCCGGTGTTGGTGGGGCTGCCAAGAGATGGTGAGGGCCAGCATCAACCTTGATTCCTGGCTACCTCAGTGCCAAGCCCCATGCGGTGGGTGGCTGCTTCGAAGCTTGGCTCTGAGGCGGGTAAGTGATAGGCCGAGGTTAGATGGAAGATCAGACAGAGAGCAACGATGCTGGTGGGGCTGAGAAGGGGCTGCCAAGGGAAGGTGAGGGCCAGCATCAGCCTTGATTCCGGGCTACCTCAGTGCCAAGTCCCATGTGGAGGGTGGGCACTGGAGCTTGGCTCTCATGAGGGTAAGGGATACGTCGCGGTTAGCTGAGAGAACAGACACAGAGCCCCGGTGTTGGTGGGGCTGAGAAGGGGCGGACAAGAGATCGTGAGGGCCAGCATCAACTTGATTCCTGGTTACTTCTGTGCCTGAGCCCCATGAGGTGGGTGGCCGCTTCGGAGCTTAGCTCTGATGAGGGTAAAAGGGATGTGTCGAGGATAATTGGGAGAACAGACACAGAACCCCGGTGTTGGTGGGGCTGCCAAGTGAAGGTGAGGGCCAGTATCAACCTTGATTCCTGGCTACCTCAGCGCTTAGGCCCATGTGGTGGATAGCCGCGTCGGAGCGTGGCCCTGATGGGGATAAGGGATATGTCGAGCATAGGTGGAAGAAGAGACAGAGCCCCGGTGTTGATGGGGCTGAGAAGGGGGTGCCAAGAGATCATGAGGGCCAGCGTCAACCTTGCTTCCTGGCTACCTCAGCGCCAAGCCCCATGAGGTGGGTGGCCGCTTCGGAGCTTAGCTCTGATGAGGATATGGCATGTGTCGAGGATAATTGGGAGAAGAGACACAGAGCCCCGCTGTTGGTGGGGACCTCAAAGGGCTGCCAGGGCAGGCGAGGTCAACAAACAGTCAATCTTGGTTCCATCTGTGTTGGAGCGCCATCTAGTGGGTAGACGTTTTAGACCCTGGATCTGATGAAGGTAAGATGTAGGTTGATGTTTAGGTGGGAGACCAAAGAGAAGGGGGCATGTGTTGGTGGGGCTGAGGAGGGGCTGCCAAGGGAAGGTGAGGTCCAGCATGAAGCTTGGTTCCTGGCTACCTCAGTGCCTAAGGCCCACGTGGAGGGTGGTCGCTTCGGAGCTTGTCTGTGAAGCGGGTAACTGCTAGGTCGAGGTTAGTTGAGAGAACAGACACAGAGCCCCGGTATGGTGGGGCCGCCAAGGGAAGGTGAGAGCCGGCATCAACCTTGATTCCTGGCTACCTCAGTGCTTAGGCCCATGTGGTGGGTGGCTGCTTCAGGCTTGGCTCTGCTGAGGATAAGGGATATGTTGAGGATAGATGGAAGAACAGACTCAGAGCCCCGGTGTTGGTGGGGCTGAGAAGGGACTGCTAAGAAATCGTGACGGCCAGCGTCAACCTTGATTCCTGGCTACTTCTGTGCCTTGAGCCCCATGCGGTGGGAGGCCGCTTCGGAGCTTGGCTCTGAAGTGGGTAAGTGCTAGGGTGAGGTTAGGTGGGAGAAGAGACACAGAGCCCCGGTGCTGGTGGGGCTGA
Organism: Calonectris borealis; assembly: GCF_964195595.1. Classification (NCBI taxonomy): domain Eukaryota; kingdom Metazoa; phylum Chordata; class Aves; order Procellariiformes; family Procellariidae; genus Calonectris; species Calonectris borealis. The sequence goes on along the minus strand of NW_027441466.1, from coordinate 55,556 downwards.
GAAGGTGCTGCCAAGAGATCGTGAGGGCCAGCATCAGCCTTGATTCCTGGTTACTTCTGTGCCTGAGCCCCATGAGGTGGGTGGCCGCTTCGGAGCTTGGCTCTGATGAGGGTAAGGGATGTGTCGAGGATAATTGGGAGAAGAGACACAGAGCCCTAGTGTTGGTGGGGCTGAGAAGTTGCTGCCAAGAGATCGTGAGGGCCAGCATCAGTCTTGGTTCCTGGCTACTTCAGTGCCAAGCCCCATGTGGAGGGTGGCCACTTCGAAGCTTGGCTCCGATGAGGGTCAGGGCTAGGTTGAGGTTAGGTGGGAGAACAGGCAGAGAGCCCCGGTGTTAGTGGGGATTTCAAAGGGCTGCCAGGGCAGGCGAGTTCAACAGTCAGTCAATCTTGGTTCCCTCTGTGTTGGAGCGCCATCTAGTGGGTAGACATTTTAGACCCTGAATCTGATGAAGGTAAGATGTAGGTTGATGTTTAGGTGGGAGACCATAGAGATGGGGGCAGTTGTTGGTGGGGCTGAGGAGGGGCTGCCAAGGGAACGTGAGGGCCAGCGTGAACCTTGGTTCCTGGCTACCTCAGTGCCTAAGGCCCACGTGAAGGATGGTTGCTTCGGAGCTTGGCTCTGATGAGGGTAAGGGATATGTCGAGGTTAGCTGAGAGAACAGACACAGAGCCCCAGTGTTGGTGGGGCTGAGAAGGGGCTGCCAAGAGATCGTGAGGGCCAGCATGAACCTTGATTCCTGGCTACCTCAGTGCCTAAGACCCACGTGGAGGGTGGCCGCTCCGAAGTTTGGCCCTGAGGAGAGTAAGGGGTAGCTTGATGTTAGGTGCGAGCAGAGGCACAGAGCCCCGGTGTTGGTGGGGCTGCCAAGAGATCGTGAGGGCCAGCATCAACCTTGATTCCGGGCTACCTCAGTGCCAAGCCCCATGCGGTGCGTGGCTGCTTCAGAGCTTGGCTCTGCTGAGGATAAGGGATATGTCGAGGATAGGTGGAAGAACAGACTCAGAACCCCGGTGTTGGTGGGGCTGAGAAGGGACTGCCAAGAAATCGTGAGGGCCAGCATCAGCCTTGATTCCTGGTTACTTCTGTGCCTGAGCCCCATGAGGTGGGTGGCCGCTTCGGAGCTTGGCTCTGATGAGGGTAAGGGATGTGTCGAGGATAATTGGGAGAAGAGACACAGAGCCCTAGTGTTGGTGGGGCTGAGAAGGTGCTGCCAAGAGATCGTGAGGGCCACCATCAGTCTTGGTTCCTGGCTACTTCAGTGCCAAGCCCCATGTGGAGGGTGGCCACTTCGAGGCTTGGCTCCGATGAGGGTCAGGGCTAGGTTGAGCTTAGGTGGGAGAACAGGCAGAGAGCCCCGGTGTTAGTGGGGATTTTAAAGGGCTGCCAGGGCAGGCGAGTTCAACAGTCAGTCAATCTTGGTTCCCTCTGTGTTGGAGCGCCATCTAGTGGGTAGACGTTTTAGACCCTGAATCTGATGAAGGTAAGATGTAGGTTGATGTTTAGGTGGGAGACCATAGAGATGGGGGCAGTTGTTGGTGGGGCTGAGGAGGGGCTGCCAAGGGAACGTGAGGGCCAGCGTGAACCTTGGTTCCTGGCTACCTCAGTGCCTAAGGCCCACGTGAAGGATGGTTGCTTCGGAGCTTGGCTCTGATGAGGGTAAGGGATATGTCGAGGTTAGCTGAGAGAACAGACACAGAGCCCCGGTATTGGTAGGGCTGAGAAGGGGCTGCCAAGAGATCGTGAGGGCCAGCATCAACCTGGATTCCTGGCTACCTCACTGCCAAAGCCCTATGAGGCGGGTTGTTGCTTCAGAGCTTGTCTCTGAAGCGGGTAACTGCTAGGTCGAGGTTAGTTGAGAGAACAGACACAGAGCCCCGGTTTGGTGGGGCCGCCAAGGGAAGGTGAGAGCCGGCATCAACCTTGATTCCTGGCTACCTCAGTGCTTAGGCCCATGTGGTGGGTGGCTGCTTCAGGCTTGGCTCTGCTGAGGATAAGGGATATGTCGAGGATAGATGGAATAACAGACTCAGAGCCCCGGTGTTGGTGGGGCTGAGAAGGGACTGCTAAGAAATCGTGACGGCCAGCGTCAACCTTGATTCCTGGCTACTTCTGTGCCTTGAGCCCCATGCGGTGGGAGGCCGCTTCGGAGCTTGGCTCTGAAGTGGGTAAGTGCTAGGGTGAGGTTAGGTGGGAGAAGAGACACAGAGCCCCGGTGTTGGTGGGGCTGAGAAGGTGCTGCCAAGAGATCGTGAGGGCCAGCATCAACCTTGATTCCTGGCTTCTTCAGTGCCTAAGCCCCCCGTGGAGAGTGGCCTCTTCGGAGCTTGGCTCCGATGAAGGTAAGGGATACGTCGAAGATAACTGGGAGAACCGACCGAGAGCCCCGGTGGTGGTGGGGACCTCAAAGGGCTGCCAGGGCAGGCGAATGCAACGAACACCCGTCACCTTGGTTCCTTCTGTGTTGGAGCGCCATCTGGTGGGTAGACGTTTCAGAGCCTGGCTCTGATGAAGGTAAGATGTAGGTTGATGTTTAGGTGGGAGACCAAAGAGAAGGGAGCAGGGGTTGGTGGGGCTGAGGAGGGGCTGACAAGAGATCGTGAGGGCCAGCACCAGCCTTCATTCCTGGCCATGTCTGCCCCTGAGCCCCATGTGGAGGGTGGCCGCTTCGGAGCTTGTCCCTGATGAGGGTCAGGGCTAGGTTGAGGAGAGAGAGAACCGGCACAGAGCCACGGTGTTGATGGGGCTGCCTAGGGAGTGCAAACGGAAGGCGAGGTCCAGCATCAGCCTTGATTCCTGGCTATCTCAGTGCCTAGGGCCCTCGTGGAGGGTGGCCGCTTGGGAGCTTGGCTCTGATGAGGGTAAGGGATGTGTCGAGGATAATAAGGAGAACAGACACAGAGCCCCAGTGTTGGTGGGGCTGCCAAGAGATCGTGAGGGCCAGCATGAACCTTGATTCCTGGCTACCTCAGTGCCTAAGACCCACGTGGAGGGTGGCCGCTCCGAAGTTTGGCCCTGAGGAGGGTAAGGGGTAGCTTGATGTTAGGTGCGAGCAGAGGCACAGAGCCCCGGTGTTGGTGGGGCTGCGAAGAGATCGTGAGGGCCAGCATCAACCTTGATTCCGGGCTACCTCAGTGCCAAGCCCCATGCGGTGCGTGGCTGCTTCAGAGCTTGGCTCTGCTGAGGATAAGGGATATGTCGAGGATAGGTGGAAGAACAGACTCAGAACCCCGGTGTTGGTGGGGCTGAGAAGGGACTGCCAAGAAATCGTGAGGGCCAGCATCAGCCTTGATTCCTGGTTACTTCTGTGCCTGAGCCCCATGAGGTGGGAGGCCGCTTCGGAGCTTGGCTCTGATGAGGGTAAGGGATGTGTCGAGGATAATTGGGAGAAGAGACACAGAGCCCTAGTGTTGGTGGGGCTGAGAAGGTGCTGCCAAGAGATCGTGAGGGCCAGCATCAGTCTTGGTTCCTGGCTATTTCAGTGCCAAGCCCCATGTGGAGGGTGGCCACTTCGAGGCTTGGCTCCGATGAGGGTCAGGGCTAGGTTGAGCTTAGGTGGGAGAACAGGCAGAGAGCCCCGGTGTTAGTGGGGATTTCAAAGGGCTGCCAGGGCAGGCGAGTTCAACAGTCAGTCAATCTTGGTTCCCTCTGTGTTGGAGCGCCATCTAGTGGGTAGACGTTTTAGACCCTGAATCTGATGAAGGTAAGATGTAGGTTGATGTTTAGGTGGGAGACCATAGAGATGGGGGCAGTTGTTGGTGGGGCTGAGGAGGGGCTGCCAAGGGAACGTGAGGGCCAGCGTGAACCTTGGTTCCTGGCTACCTCAGTGCCTAAGGCCCACGTGAAGGATGGTTGCTTCGGAGCTTGGCTCTGATGAGGGTAAGGGATATGTCGAGGTTAGCTGAGAGAACAGACACAGAGCCCCGGTATTGGTAGGGCTGAGAAGGGGCTGCCAAGAGATCGTGAGGGCCAGCATCAACCTGGATTCCTGGCTACCTCACTGCCAAAGCCCTATGAGGCGGGTTGTTGCTTCAGAGCTTGTCTCTGAAGCGGGTAACTGCTAGGTCGAGGTTAGTTGAGAGAACAGACACAGAGCCCCGGTTTGGTGGGGCCGCCAAGGGAAGGTGAGAGCCGGCATCAACCTTGATTCCTGGCTACCTCAGTGCTTAGGCCCATGTGGAGCGTGGCCGCTCCGAAGTTTGGCCCTGGGGAGGGTAAGGGATAGCTTGATGTTAGGTGCGAGCAGAGGCACAGAGCCCCGGTGTTGGTGGGGCTGCCAAGAGATGGTGAGGGCCAGCATCAACCTTGATTCCTGGCTACCTCAGTGCCAAGCCCCATGCGGTGGGTGGCTGCTTCGAAGCTTGGCTCTGAGGCGGGTAAGTGATAGGCCGAGGTTAGATGGAAGATCAGACAGAGAGCAACGATGCTGGTGGGGCTGAGAAGGGGCTGCCAAGGGAAGGTGAGGGCCAGCATCAGCCTTGATTCCGGGCTACCTCAGTGCCAAGTCCCATGTGGAGGGTGGGCACTGGAGCTTGGCTCTCATGAGGGTAAGGGATACGTCGCGGTTAGCTGAGAGAACAGACACAGAGCCCCGGTGTTGGTGGGGCTGAGAAGGGGCGGACAAGAGATCGTGAGGGCCAGCATCAACTTGATTCCTGGTTACTTCTGTGCCTGAGCCCCATGAGGTGGGTGGCCGCTTCGGAGCTTAGCTCTGATGAGGGTAAAAGGGATGTGTCGAGGATAATTGGGAGAACAGACACAGAACCCCGGTGTTGGTGGGGCTGCCAAGTGAAGGTGAGGGCCAGTATCAACCTTGATTCCTGGCTACCTCAGCGCTTAGGCCCATGTGGTGGATAGCCGCGTCGGAGCGTGGCCCTGATGGGGATAAGGGATATGTCGAGCATAGGTGGAAGAAGAGACAGAGCCCCGGTGTTGATGGGGCTGAGAAGGGGGTGCCAAGAGATCATGAGGGCCAGCGTCAACCTTGCTTCCTGGCTACCTCAGCGCCAAGCCCCATGAGGTGGGTGGCCGCTTCGGAGCTTAGCTCTGATGAGGATATGGCATGTGTCGAGGATAATTGGGAGAAGAGACACAGAGCCCCGCTGTTGGTGGGGACCTCAAAGGGCTGCCAGGGCAGGCGAGGTCAACAAACAGTCAATCTTGGTTCCATCTGTGTTGGAGCGCCATCTAGTGGGTAGACGTTTTAGACCCTGGATCTGATGAAGGTAAGATGTAGGTTGATGTTTAGGTGGGAGACCAAAGAGAAGGGGGCATGTGTTGGTGGGGCTGAGGAGGGGCTGCCAAGGGAAGGTGAGGTCCAGCATGAAGCTTGGTTCCTGGCTACCTCAGTGCCTAAGGCCCACGTGGAGGGTGGTCGCTTCGGAGCTTGTCTGTGAAGCGGGTAACTGCTAGGTCGAGGTTAGTTGAGAGAACAGACACAGAGCCCCGGTATGGTGGGGCCGCCAAGGGAAGGTGAGAGCCGGCATCAACCTTGATTCCTGGCTACCTCAGTGCTTAGGCCCATGTGGTGGGTGGCTGCTTCAGGCTTGGCTCTGCTGAGGATAAGGGATATGTCGAGGATAGATGGAATAACAGACTCAGAGCCCCGGTGTTGGTGGGGCTGAGAAGGGACTGCTAAGAAATCGTGACGGCCAGCGTCAACCTTGATTCCTGGCTACTTCTGTGCCTTGAGCCCCATGCGGTGGGAGGCCGCTTCGGAGCTTGGCTCTGAAGTGGGTAAGTGCTAGGGTGAGGTTAGGTGGGAGAAGAGACACAGAGCCCCGGTGTTGGTGGGGCTGAGAAGGTGCTGCCAAGAGATCGTGAGGGCCAGCATCAGCCTTGATTCCTGGTTACTTCTGTGCCTGAGCCCCATGAGGTGGGTGGCCGCTTCGGAGCTTGGCTCTGATGAGGGTAAGGGATGTGTCGAGGATAATTGGGAGAAGAGACACAGAGCCCTAGTGTTGGTGGGGCTGAGAAGTTGCTGCCAAGAGATCGTGAGGGCCAGCATCAGTCTTGGTTCCTGGCTACTTCAGTGCCAAGCCCCATGTGGAGGGTGGCCACTTCGAAGCTTGGCTCCGATGAGGGTCAGGGCTAGGTTGAGGTTAGGTGGGAGAACAGGCAGAGAGCCCCGGTGTTAGTGGGGATTTCAAAGGGCTGCCAGGGCAGGCGAGTTCAACAGTCAGTCAATCTTGGTTCCCTCTGTGTTGGAGCGCCATCTAGTGGGTAGACATTTTAGACCCTGAATCTGATGAAGGTAAGATGTAGGTTGATGTTTAGGTGGGAGACCATAGAGATGGGGGCAGTTGTTGGTGGGGCTGAGGAGGGGCTGCCAAGGGAACGTGAGGGCCAGCGTGAACCTTGGTTCCTGGCTACCTCAGTGCCTAAGGCCCACGTGAAGGATGGTTGCTTCGGAGCTTGGCTCTGATGAGGGTAAGGGATATGTCGAGGTTAGCTGAGAGAACAGACACAGAGCCCCAGTGTTGGTGGGGCTGAGAAGGGGCTGCCAAGAGATCGTGAGGGCCAGCATGAACCTTGATTCCTGGCTACCTCAGTGCCTAAGACCCACGTGGAGGGTGGCCGCTCCGAAGTTTGGCCCTGAGGAGAGTAAGGGGTAGCTTGATGTTAGGTGCGAGCAGAGGCACAGAGCCCCGGTGTTGGTGGGGCTGCCAAGAGATCGTGAGGGCCAGCATCAACCTTGATTCCGGGCTACCTCAGTGCCAAGCCCCATGCGGTGCGTGGCTGCTTCAGAGCTTGGCTCTGCTGAGGATAAGGGATATGTCGAGGATAGGTGGAAGAACAGACTCAGAACCCCGGTGTTGGTGGGGCTGAGAAGGGACTGCCAAGAAATCGTGAGGGCCAGCATCAGCCTTGATTCCTGGTTACTTCTGTGCCTGAGCCCCATGAGGTGGGTGGCCGCTTCGGAGCTTGGCTCTGATGAGGGTAAGGGATGTGTCGAGGATAATTGGGAGAAGAGACACAGAGCCCTAGTGTTGGTGGGGCTGAGAAGGTGCTGCCAAGAGATCGTGAGGGCCACCATCAGTCTTGGTTCCTGGCTACTTCAGTGCCAAGCCCCATGTGGAGGGTGGCCACTTCGAGGCTTGGCTCCGATGAGGGTCAGGGCTAGGTTGAGCTTAGGTGGGAGAACAGGCAGAGAGCCCCGGTGTTAGTGGGGATTTCAAAGGGCTGCCAGGGCAGGCGAGTTCAACAGTCAGTCAATCTTGGTTCCCTCTGTGTTGGAGCGCCATCTAGTGGGTAGACGTTTTAGACCCTGAATCTGATGAAGGTAAGATGTAGGTTGATGTTTAGGTGGGAGACCATAGAGATGGGGGCAGTTGTTGGTGGGGCTGAGGAGGGGCTGCCAAGGGAACGTGAGGGCCAGCGTGAACCTTGGTTCCTGGCTACCTCAGTGCCTAAGGCCCACGTGAAGGATGGTTGCTTCGGAGCTTGGCTCTGATGAGGGTAAGGGATATGTCGAGGTTAGCTGAGAGAACAGACACAGAGCCCCGGTATTGGTAGGGCTGAGAAGGGGCTGCCAAGAGATCGTGAGGGCCAGCATCAACCTGGATTCCTGGCTACCTCACTGCCAAAGCCCTATGAGGCGGGTTGTTGCTTCAGAGCTTGTCTCTGAAGCGGGTAACTGCTAGGTCGAGGTTAGTTGAGAGAACAGACACAGAGCCCCGGTTTGGTGGGGCCGCCAAGGGAAAGTGAGAGCCGGCATCAACCTTGATTCCTGGCTACCTCAGTGCTTAGGCCCATGTGGTGGGTGGCTGCTTCAGGCTTGGCTCTGCTGAGGATAAGGGATATGTCGAGGATAGATGGAAGAACAGACTCAGAGCCCCGGTGTTGGTGGGGCTGAGAAGGGACTGCTAAGAAATCGTGACGGCCAGCGTCAACCTTGATTCCTGGCTACTTCTGTGCCTTGAGCCCCATGCGGTGGGAGGCCGCTTCGGAGCTTGGCTCTGAAGTGGGTAAGTGCTAGGGTGAGGTTAGGTGGGAGAAGAGACACAGAGCCCCGGTGTTGGTGGGGCTGAGAAGGTGCTGCCAAGAGATCGTGAGGGCCAGCATCAACCTTGATTCCTGGCTTCTTCAGTGCCTAAGCCCCCCGTGGAGAGTGGCCTCTTCGGAGCTTGGCTCCGATGAAGGTAAGGGATACGTCGAAGATAACTGGGAGAACCGACCGAGAGCCCCGGTGGTGGTGGGGACCTCAAAGGGCTGCCAGGGCAGGCGAATGCAACGAACACCCGTCACCTTGGTTCCTTCTGTGTTGGAGCGCCATCTGGTGGGTAGACGTTTCAGAGCCTGGCTCTGATGAAGGTAAGATGTAGGTTGATGTTTAGGTGGGAGACCAAAGAGAAGGGAGCAGGGGTTGGTGGGGCTGAGGAGGGGCTGACAAGAGATCGTGAGGGCCAGCACCAGCCTTCATTCCTGGCCATGTCTGCCCCTGAGCCCCATGTGGAGGGTGGCCGCTTCGGAGCTTGTCCCTGATGAGGGTCAGGGCTAGGTTGAGGAGAGAGAGAACCGGCACAGAGCCACGGTGTTGATGGGGCTGCCTAGGGAGTGCAAACGGAAGGCGAGGTCCAGCATCAGCCTTGATTCCTGGCTATCTCAGTGCCTAGGGCCCTCGTGGAGGGTGGCCGCTTGGGAGCTTGGCTCTGATGAGGGTAAGGGATGTGTCGAGGATAATAAGGAGAACAGACACAGAGCCCCAGTGTTGGTGGGGCTGCCAAGAGATCGTGAGGGCCAGCATGAACCTTGATTCCTGGCTACCTCAGTGCCTAAGACCCACGTGGAGGGTGGCCGCTCCGAAGTTTGGCCCTGAGGAGGGTAAGGGGTAGCTTGATGTTAGGTGCGAGCAGAGGCACAGAGCCCCGGTGTTGGTGGGGCTGCGAAGAGATCGTGAGGGCCAGCATCAACCTTGATTCCGGGCTACCTCAGTGCCAAGCCCCATGCGGTGCGTGGCTGCTTCAGAGCTTGGCTCTGCTGAGGATAAGGGATATGTCGAGGATAGGTGGAAGAACAGACTCAGAACCCCGGTGTTGGTGGGGCTGAGAAGGGACTGCCAAGAAATCGTGAGGGCCAGCATCAGCCTTGATTCCTGGTTACTTCTGTGCCTGAGCCCCATGAGGTGGGTGGCCGCTTCGGAGCTTGGCTCTGATGAGGGTAAGGGATGTGTCGAGGATAATTGGGAGAAGAGACACAGAGCCCTAGTGTTGGTGGGGCTGAGAAGGTGCTGCCAAGAGATCGTGAGGGCCAGCATCAGTCTTGGTTCCTGGCTACTTCAGTGCCAAGCCCCATGTGGAGGGTGGCCACTTCGAAGCTTGGCTCCGATGAGGGTCAGGGCTAGGTTGAGGTTAGGTGGGAGAACAGGCAGAGAGCCCCGGTGTTAGTGGGGATTTCAAAGGGCTGCCAGGGCAGGCGAGTTCAACAGTCAGTCAATCTTGGTTCCCTCTGTGTTGGAGCGCCATCTAGTGGGTAGACGTTTTAGACCCTGAATCTGATGAAGGTAAGATGTAGGTTGATGTTTAGGTGGGAGACCATAGAGATGGGGGCAGTTGTTGGTGGGGCTGAGGAGGGGCTGCCAAGGGAACGTGAGGGCCAGCGTGAACCTTGGTTCCTGGCTACCTCAGTGCCTAAGGCCCACGTGAAGGATGGTTGCTTCGGAGCTTGGCTCTGATGAGGGTAAGGGATATGTCGAGGTTAGCTGAGAGAACAGACACAGAGCCCCGGTATTGGTAGGGCTGAGAAGGGGCTGCCAAGAGATCGTGAGGGCCAGCATCAACCTGGATTCCTGGCTACCTCACTGCCAAAGCCCTATGAGGCGGGTTGTTGCTTCAGAGCTTGTCTGTGAAGCGGGTAACTGCTAGGTCGAGGTTAGTTGAGAGAACAGACACAGAGCCCCGGTTTGGTGGGGCCGCCAAGGGAAGGTGAGAGCCGGCATCAACCTTGATTCCTGGCTACCTCAGTGCTTAGGCCCATGTGGTGGGTGGCTGCTTCAGGCTTGGCTCTGCTGAGGATAAGGGATATGTCGAGGATAGATGGAAGAACAGACTCAGAGCCCCGGTGTTGGTGGGGCTGAGAAGGGACTGCTAAGAAATCGTGACGGCCAGCGTCAACCTTGATTCCTGGCTACTTCTGTGCCTTGAGCCCCATGCGGTGGGAGGCCGCTTCGGAGCTTGGCTCTGAAGTGGGTAAGTGCTAGGGTGAGGTTAGGTGGGAGAAGAGACACAGAGCCCCGGTGTTGGTGGGGCTGAGAAGGTGCTGCCAAGAGATCGTGAGGGCCAGCATCAACCTTGATTCCTGGCTTCTTCAGTGCCTAAGCCCCCCGTGGAGAGTGGCCTCTTCGGAGCTTGGCTCCGATGAAGGTAAGGGATACGTCGAAGGTAACTGGGAGAACCGACAGAGAGCCCCGGTGGTGGTGGGGACCTCAAAGGGCTGCCAGGGCAGGCGAGTGCAACGAACACCCGTCACCTTGGTTCCTTCTGTGTTGGAGCGCCATCTGGTGGGTAGACGTTTCAGAGCCTGGCTCTGATGAAGGTAAGATGTAGGTTGATGTTTAGGTGGGAGACCAAAGAGAAGGGAGCAGGGGTTGGTGGGGCTGAGGAGGGGCTGCCAAGAGATCGTGAGGGCCAGCACCAGCCTTCATTCCTGGCCATGTCTGCCCCTGAGCCCCATGTGGAGGGTGGCCGCTTCGGAGCTTGTCCCTGATGAGGGTCAGGGCTAGGTTGAGGTTAGGTGGGAGAACCGGCACAGAGCCACAGTGTTGATGGGGCTGCCTAGGGAGTGCAAACAGAAGGCGAGGTCCAGCATCAGCCTTGATTCCTGGCTATCTCAGTGCCTAGGGCCCTCGTGGAGGGTGGCCGCTTGGGAGCTTGGCTCTGATGAGGGTAAGGGATGTGTCGAGGATAATAAGGAGAACAGACACAGAGCCCCAGTGTTGGTGGGGCTGAGAAGGGGCTGCCAAGAGATCGTGAGGGCCAGCATGAACCTTGATTCCTGGCTACCTCAGTGCCTAAGACCCACGTGGAGGGTGGCCGCTCCGAAGTTTGGCCCTGAGGAGGGTAAGGGGTAGCTTGATGTTAGGTGCGAGCAGAGGCACAGAGCCCCGGTGTTGGTGGGGCTGCGAAGAGATCGTGAGGGCCAGCATCAACCTTGATTCCGGGCTACCTCAGTGCCAAGCCCCATGCGGTGCGTGGCTGCTTCAGAGCTTGGCTCTGCTGAGGATAAGGGATATGTCGAGGATAGGTGGAAGAACAGACTCAGAACCCCGGTGTTGGTGGGGCTGAGAAGGGACTGCCAAGAAATCGTGAGGGCCAGCATCAGCCTTGATTCCTGGTTACTTCTGTGCCTGAGCCCCATGAGGTGGGTGGCCGCTTCGGAGCTTGGCTCTGATGAGGGTAAGGGATGTGTCGAGGATAATTGGGAGAAGAGACACAGAGCCCTAGTGTTGGTGGGGCTGAGAAGGTGCTGCCAAGAGATCGTGAGGGCCAGCATCAGTCTTGGTTCCTGGCTACTTCAGTGCCAAGCCCCATGTGGAGGGTGGCCACTTCGAAGCTTGGCTCCGATGAGGGTCAGGGCTAGGTTGAGCTTAGGTGGGAGAACAGGCAGAGAGCCCCGGTGTTAGTGGGGATTTCAAAGGGCTGCCAGGGCAGGCGAGTTCAACAGTCAGTCAATCTTGGTTCCCTCTGTGTTGGAGCGCCATCTAGTGGGTAGACGTTTTAGACCCTGAATCTGATGAAGGTAAGATGTAGGTTGATGTTTAGGTGGGAGACCATAGAGATGGGGGCAGTTGTTGGTGGGGCTGAGGAGGGGCTGCCAAGGGAACGTGAGGGCCAGCGTGAACCTTGGTTCCTGGCTACCTCAGTGCCTAAGGCCCACGTGAAGGATGGTTGCTTCGGAGCTTGGCTCTGATGAGGGTAAGGGATATGTCGAGGTTAGCTGAGAGAACAGACACAGAGCCCCGGTATTGGTAGGGCTGAGAAGGGGCTGCCAAGAGATCGTGAGGGCCAGCATCAACCTGGATTCCTGGCTACCTCACTGCCAAAGCCCTATGAGGCGGGTTGTTGCTTCAGAGCTTGTCTCTGAAGCGGGTAATTGCTAGGTCGAGGTTAGTTGAGAGAACAGACACAGAGCCCCGGTTTGGTGGGGCCGCCAAGGGAAGGTGAGAGCCAGCATCAACCTTGATTCCTGGCTACTTCTGTGCCTTGAGCCCCATGCGGTGGGAGGCCGCTTCGGAGCTTGGCTCTGAAGTGGGTAAGTGCTAGGGTGAGGTTAGGTGGGAGAAGAGACACAGAGCCCCGGTGTTGGTGGGGCTGAGAAGGTGCTGCCAAGAGATCGTGAGGGCCAGCATCAACCTTGATTCCTGGCTTCTTCAGTGCCTAAGCCCCCCGTGGAGAGTGGCCTCTTCGGAGCTTGGCTCCGATGAAGGTAAGGGATACGTCGAAGATAACTGGGAGAACCGACCGAGAGCCCCGGTGGTGGTGGGGACCTCAAAGGGCTGCCAGGGCAGGCGAGTGCAACGAACACCCGTCACCTTGGGTCCCTCTGTGTTGGAGCGCCATCTGGTGGGTAGACGTTTCAGAGCCTGGCTCTGATGAAGGTAAGATGTAGGTTGATGTTTAGGTGGGAGACCAAAGAGAAGGGAGCAGGGGTTGGTGGGGCTGAGGAGGGGCTGACAAGAGATCGTGAGGGCCAGCACCAGCCTTCATTCCTGGCCATGTCTGCCCCTGAGCCCCATGTGGAGGGTGGCCGCTTCGGAGCTTGTCCCTGATGAGGGTCAGGGCTAGGTTGAGGTTAGGTGGGAGAACCGGCCCAGAGCCACGGTGTTGATGGGGCTGCCTAGGGAGTGCACACGGAAGGCGAGGTCCAGCATCAACCTTGATTCCTGGCTATCTCAGTGCCTAGGGCCCTCGTGGAGGGTGGCCGCTTGGGAGCTTGGCTCTGATGATGGTAAGGGATGTGTCGAGGATAATAAGGAGAACAGACACAGAGCTCCAGTGTTGGTGGGGCTGAGAAGGGGCTGCCAAGAGATCGTGAGGGCCAGCATGAACCTTGATTCCTGGCTACCTCAGTGCCTAAGACCCACGTGGAGGGTGGCCGCTCCGAAGTTTGGCCCTGAGGAGGGTAAGGGGTAGCTTGATGTTAGGTGCGAGCAGAGGCACAGAGCCCCGGTGTTGGTGGGGCTGCGAAGAGATCGTGAGGGCCAGCATCAACCTTGATTCCGGGCTACCTCAGTGCCAAGCCCCATGCCGTGCGTGGCTGCTTCAGAGCTTGGCTCTGCTGAGGATAAGGGATATGTCGAGGATAGGTGGAAGAACAGACTCAGAACCCCGGTGTTGGTGGGGCTGAGAAGGGACTGCCAAGAAATCGTGAGGGCCAGCATCAGCCTTGATTCCTGGTTACTTCTGTGCCTGAGCCCCATGAGGTGGGTGGCCGCTTCGGAGCTTGGCTCTGATGAGGGTAAGGGATGTGTCGAGGATAATTGGGAGAAGAGACACAGAGCCCTAGTGTTGGTGGGGCTGAGAAGGTGCTGCCAAGAGATCGTGAGGGCCAGCATCAGTCTTGGTTCCTGGCTACTTCAGTGCCAAGCCCCATGTGGAGGGTGGCCACTTCGAAGCTTGGCTCCGATGAGGGTCAGGGCTAGGTTGAGCTTAGGTGGGAGAACAGGCAGAGAGCCCCGGTGTTAGTGGGGATTTCAAAGGGCTGCCAGGGCAGGCGAGTTCAACAGTCAGTCAATCTTGGTTCCCTCTGTGTTGGAGCGCCATCTAGTGGGTAGACGTTTTAGACCCTGAATCTGATGAAGGTAAGATGTAGGTTGATGTTTAGGTGGGAGACCATAGAGATGGGGGCAGTTGTTGGTGGGGCTGAGGAGGGGCTGCCAAGGGAACGTGAGGGCCAGCGTGAACCTTGGTTCCTGGCTACCTCAGTGCCTAAGGCCCACGTGAAGGATGGTTGCTTCGGAGCTTGGCTCTGATGAGGGTAAGGGATATGTCGAGGTTAGCTGAGAGAACAGACACAGAGCCCCGGTATTGGTAGGGCTGAGAAGGGGCTGCCAAGAGATCTTGAGGGCCAGCATCAACCTGGATTCCTGGCTACCTCACTGCCAAAGCCCTATGAGGCGGGTTGTTGCTTCAGAGCTTGTCTCTGAAGCGGGTAACTGCTAGGTCGAGGTTAGTTGAGAGAACAGACACAGAGCCCCGGTTTGGTGGGGCCGCCAAGGGAAGGTGAGAGCCGGCATCAACCTTGATTCCTGGCTACCTCAGTGCTTAGGCCCATGTGGTGGGTGGCTGCTTCAGGCTTGGCTCTGCTGAGGATAAGGGATATGTCGAGGATAGATGGAAGAACAGACTCAGAGCCCCGGTGTTGGTGGGGCTGAGAAGGGACTGCTAAGAAATCGTGACGGCCAGCGTCAACCTTGATTCCTGGCTACTTCTGTGCCTTGAGCCCCATGCGGTGGGAGGCCGCTTCGGAGCTTGGCTCTGAAGTGGGTAAGTGCTAGGGTGAGGTTAGGTGGGAGAAGAGACACAGAGCCCCGGTGTTGGTGGGGCTGAGAAGGTGCTGCCAAGAGATCGTGAGGGCCAGCATCAACCTTGATTCCTGGCTACTTCAGTGCCTAAGCCCCCCGTGGAGAGTGGCCTCTTCGGAGCTTGGCTCCGATGAAGGTAAGGGATACGTCGAAGGTAACTGGGAGAACCGACAGAGAGCCCCGGTGGTGGTGGGGACCTCAAAGGGCTGCCAGGGCAGGCGAGTGCAACGAACACCCGTCACCTTGGTTCCTTCTGTGTTGGAGCGCCATCTGGTGGGTAGACGTTTCAGAGCCTGGCTCTGATGAAGGTAAGATGTAGGTTGATGTTTAGGTGGGAGACCAAAGAGAAGGGAGCAGGGGTTGGTGGGGCTGAGGAGGGGCTGCCAAGAGATCGTGAGGGCCAGCACCAGCCTTCATTCCTGGCCATGTCTGCCCCTGAGCCCCATGTGGAGGGTGGCCGCTTCGGAGCTTGTCCCTGATGAGGGTCAGGGCTAGGTTGAGGTTAGGTGGGAGAACCGGCACAGAGCCACAGTGTTGATGGGGCTGCCTAGGGAGTGCAAACGGAAGGCGAGGTCCAGCATCAGCCTTGATTCCTGGCTATCTCAGTGCCTAGGGCCCTCGTGGAGGGTGGCCGCTTGGGAGCTTGGCTCTGATGAGGGTAAGGGATGTGTCGAGGATAATAAGGAGAACAGACACAGAGCCCCAGTGTTGGTGGGGCTGAGAAGGGGCTGCCAAGAGATCGTGAGGGCCAGCATGAACCTTGATTCCTGGCTACCTCAGTGCCTAAGACCCACGTGGAGGGTGGCCGCTCCGAAGTTTGGCCCTGAGGAGGGTAAGGGGTAGCTTGATGTTAGGTGCGAGCAGAGGCACAGAGCCCCGGTGTTGGTGGGGCTGCGAAGAGATCGTGAGGGCCAGCATCAACCTTGATTCCGGGCTACCTCAGTGCCAAGCCCCATGCCGTGCGTGGCTGCTTCAGAGCTTGGCTCTGCTGAGGATAAGGGATATGTCGAGGATAGGTGGAAGAACAGACTCAGAACCCCGGTGTTGGTGGGGCTGAGAAGGGACTGCCAAGAAATCGTGAGGGCCAGCATCAGCCTTGATTCCTGGTTACTTCTGTGCCTGAGCCCCATGAGGTGGGTGGCCGCTTCGGAGCTTGGCTCTGATGAGGGTAAGGGATGTGTCGAGGATAATTGGGAGAAGAGACACAGAGCCCTAGTGTTGGTGGGGCTGAGAAGGTGCTGCCAAGAGATCGTGAGGGCCAGCATCAGTCTTGGTTCCTGGCTACTTCAGTGCCAAGCCCCATGTGGAGGGTGGCCACTTCGAAGCTTGGCTCCGATGAGGGTCAGGGCTAGGTTGAGCTTAGGTGGGAGAACAGGCAGAGAGCCCCGGTGTTAGTGGGGATTTCAAAGGGCTGCCAGGGCAGGCGAGTTCAACAGTCAGTCAATCTTGGTTCCCTCTGTGTTGGAGCGCCATCTAGTGGGTAGACGTTTTAGACCCTGAATCTGATGAAGGTAAGATGTAGGTTGATGTTTAGGTGGGAGACCATAGAGATGGGGGCAGTTGTTGGTGGGGCTGAGGAGGGGCTGCCAAGGGAACGTGAGGGCCAGCGTGAACCTTGGTTCCTGGCTACCTCAGTGCCTAAGGCCCACGTGAAGGATGGTTGCTTCGGAGCTTGGCTCTGATGAGGGTAAGGGATATGTCGAGGTTAGCTGAGAGAACAGACACAGAGCCCCGGTATTGGTAGGGCTGAGAAGGGGCTGCCAAGAGATCGTGAGGGCCAGCATCAACCTGGATTCCTGGCTACCTCACTGCCAAAGCCCTATGAGGCGGGTTGTTGCTTCAGAGCTTGTCTGTGAAGCGGGTAACTGCTAGGTCGAGGTTAGTTGAGAGAACAGACACAGAGCCCCGGTTTGGTGGGGCCGCCAAGGGAAGGTGAGAGCCGGCATCAACCTTGATTCCTGGCTACCTCAGTGCTTAGGCCCATGTGGTGGGTGGCTGCTTCAGGCTTGGCTCTGCTGAGGATAAGGGATATGTCGAGGATAGATGGAAGAACAGACTCAGAGCCCCGGTGTTGGTGGGGCTGAGAAGGGACTGCTAAGAAATCGTGACGGCCAGCGTCAACCTTGATTCCTGGCTACTTCTGTGCCTTGAGCCCCATGCGGTGGGAGGCCGCTTCGGAGCTTGGCTCTGAAGTGGGTAAGTGCTAGGGTGAGGTTAGGTGGGAGAAGAGACACAGAGCCCCGGTGTTGGTGGGGCTGAGAAGGTGCTGCCAAGAGATCGTGAGGGCCAGCATCAACCTTGATTCCTGGCTACTTCAGTGCCTAAGCCCCCCGTGGAGAGTGGCCTCTTCGGAGCTTGGCTCCGATGAAGGTAAGGGATACGTCGAAGGTAACTGGGAGAACCGACAGAGAGCCCCGGTGGTGGTGGGGACCTCAAAGGGCTGCCAGGGCAGGCGAGTGCAACGAACACCCGTCACCTTGGTTCCTTCTGTGTTGGAGCGCCATCTGGTGGGTAGACGTTTCAGAGCCTGGCTCTGATGAAGGTAAGATGTAGGTTGATGTTTAGGTGGGAGACCAAAGAGAAGGGAGCAGGGGTTGGTGGGGCTGAGGAGGGGCTGCCAAGAGATCGTGAGGGCCAGCACCAGCCTTCATTCCTGGCCATGTCTGCCCCTGAGCCCCATGTGGAGGGTGGCCGCTTCGGAGCTTGTCCCTGATGAGGGTCAGGGCTAGGTTGAGGTTAGGTGGGAGAACCGGCACAGAGCCACAGTGTTGATGGGGCTGCCTAGGGAGTGCAAACGGAAGGCGAGGTCCAGCATCAGCCTTGATTCCTGGCTATCTCAGTGCCTAGGGCCCTCGTGGAGGGTGGCCGCTTGGGAGCTTGGCTCTGATGAGGGTAAGGGATGTGTCGAGGATAATAAGGAGAACAGACACAGAGCCCCAGTGTTGGTGGGGCTGAGAAGGGGCTGCCAAGAGATCGTGAGGGCCAGCATGAACCTTGATTCCTGGCTACCTCAGTGCCTAAGACCCACGTGGAGGGTGGCCGCTCCGAAGTTTGGCCCTGAGGAGGGTAAGGGGTAGCTTGATGTTAGGTGCGAGCAGAGGCACAGAGCCCCGGTGTTGGTGGGGCTGCGAAGAGATCGTGAGGGCCAGCATCAACCTTGATTCCGGGCTACCTCAGTGCCAAGCCCCATGCGGTGCGTGGCTGCTTCAGAGCTTGGCTCTGCTGAGGATAAGGGATATGTCGAGGATAGGTGGAAGAACAGACTCAGAACCCCGGTGTTGGTGGGGCTGAGAAGGGACTGCCAAGAAATCGTGAGGGCCAGCATCAGCCTTGATTCCTGGTTACTTCTGTGCCTGAGCCCCATGAGGTGGGTGGCCGCTTCGGAGCTTGGCTCTGATGAGGGTAAGGGATGTGTCGAGGATAATTGGGAGAAGAGACACAGAGCCCTAGTGTTGGTGGGGCTGAGAAGGTGCTGCCAAGAGATCGTGAGGGCCAGCATCAGTCTTGGTTCCTGGCTACTTCAGTGCCAAGCCCCATGTGGAGGGTGGCCACTTCGAAGCTTGGCTCCGATGAGGGTCAGGGCTAGGTTGAGCTTAGGTGGGAGAACAGGCAGAGAGCCCCGGTGTTAGTGGGGATTTCAAAGGGCTGCCAGGGCAGGCGAGTTCAACAGTCAGTCAATCTTGGTTCCCTCTGTGTTGGAGCGCCATCTAGTGGGTAGACGTTTTAGACCCTGAATCTGATGAAGGTAAGATGTAGGTTGATGTTTAGGTGGGAGACCATAGAGATGGGGGCAGTTGTTGGTGGGGCTGAGGAGGGGCTGCCAAGGGAACGTGAGGGCCAGCGTGAACCTTGGTTCCTGGCTACCTCAGTGCCTAAGGCCCACGTGAAGGATGGTTGCTTCGGAGCTTGGCTCTGATGAGGGTAAGGGATATGTCGAGGTTAGCTGAGAGAACAGACACAGAGCCCCGGTATTGGTAGGGCTGAGAAGGGGCTGCCAAGAGATCGTGAGGGCCAGCATCAACCTGGATTCCTGGCTACCTCACTGCCAAAGCCCTATGAGGCGGGTTGTTGCTTCAGAGCTTGTCTGTGAAGCGGGTAACTGCTAGGTCGAGGTTAGTTGAGAGAACAGACACAGAGCCCCGGTTTGGTGGGGCCGCCAAGGGAAGGTGAGAGCCGGCATCAACCTTGATTCCTGGCTACCTCAGTGCTTAGGCCCATGTGGTGGGTGGCTGCTTCAGGCTTGGCTCTGCTGAGGATAAGGGATATGTCGAGGATAGATGGAAGAACAGACTCAGAGCCCCGGTGTTGGTGGGGCTGAGAAGGGACTGCTAAGAAATCGTGACGGCCAGCGTCAACCTTGATTCCTGGCTACTTCTGTGCCTTGAGCCCCATGCGGTGGGAGGCCGCTTCGGAGCTTGGCTCTGAAGTGGGTAAGTGCTAGGGTGAGGTTAGGTGGGAGAAGAGACACAGAGCCCCGGTGTTGGTGGGGCTGAGAAGGTGCTGCCAAGAGATCGTGAGGGCCAGCATCAACCTTGATTCCTGGCTACTTCAGTGCCTAAGCCCCCCGTGGAGAGTGGCCTCTTCGGAGCTTGGCTCCGATGAAGGTAAGGGATACGTCGAAGGTAACTGGGAGAACCGACAGAGAGCCCCGGTGGTGGTGGGGACCTCAAAGGGCTGCCAGGGCAGGCGAGTGCAACGAACACCCGTCACCTTGGTTCCTTCTGTGTTGGAGCGCCATCTGGTGGGTAGACGTTTCAGAGCCTGGCTCTGATGAAGGTAAGATGTAGGTTGATGTTTAGGTGGGAGACCAAAGAGAAGGGAGCAGGGGTTGGTGGGGCTGAGGAGGGGCTGCCAAGAGATCGTGAGGGCCAGCACCAGCCTTCATTCCTGGCCATGTCTGCCCCTGAGCCCCATGTGGAGGGTGGCCGCTTCGGAGCTTGTCCCTGATGAGGGTCAGGGCTAGGTTGAGGTTAGGTGGGAGAACCGGCACAGAGCCACAGTGTTGATGGGGCTGCCTAGGGAGTGCAAACGGAAGGCGAGGTCCAGCATCAGCCTTGATTCCTGGCTATCTCAGTGCCTAGGGCCCTCGTGGAGGGTGGCCGCTTGGGAGCTTGGCTCTGATGAGGGTAAGGGATGTGTCGAGGATAATAAGGAGAACAGACACAGAGCCCCAGTGTTGGTGGGGCTGAGAAGGGGCTGCCAAGAGATCGTGAGGGCCAGCATGAACCTTGATTCCTGGCTACCTCAGTGCCTAAGACCCACGTGGAGGGTGGCCGCTCCGAAGTTTGGCCCTGAGGAGGGTAAGGGGTAGCTTGATGTTAGGTGCGAGCAGAGGCACAGAGCCCCGGTGTTGGTGGGGCTGCGAAGAGATCGTGAGGGCCAGCATCAACCTTGATTCCGGGCTACCTCAGTGCCAAGCCCCATGCGGTGCGTGGCTGCTTCAGAGCTTGGCTCTGCTGAGGATAAGGGATATGTCGAGGATAGGTGGAAGAACAGACTCAGAACCCCGGTGTTGGTGGGGCTGAGAAGGGACTGCCAAGAAATCGTGAGGGCCAGCATCAGCCTTGATTCCTGGTTACTTCTGTGCCTGAGCCCCATGAGGTGGGTGGCCGCTTCGGAGCTTGGCTCTGATGAGGGTAAGGGATGTGTCGAGGATAATTGGGAGAAGAGACACAGAGCCCTAGTGTTGGTGGGGCTGAGAAGGTGCTGCCAAGAGATCGTGAGGGCCAGCATCAGTCTTGGTTCCTGGCTACTTCAGTGCCAAGCCCCATGTGGAGGGTGGCCACTTCGAAGCTTGGCTCCGATGAGGGTCAGGGCTAGGTTGAGGTTAGGTGGGAGAACAGGCAGAGAGCCCCGGTGTTAGTGGGGATTTCAAAGGGCTGCCAGGGCAGGCGAGTTCAACAGTCAGTCAATCTTGGTTCCCTCTGTGTTGGAGCGCCATCTAGTGGGTAGACGTTTTAGACCCTGAATCTGATGAAGGTAAGATGTAGGTTGATGTTTAGGTGGGAGACCATAGAGATGGGGGCAGTTGTTGGTGGGGCTGAGGAGGGGCTGCCAAGGGAACGTGAGGGCCAGCGTGAACCTTGGTTCCTGGCTACCTCAGTGCCTAAGGCCCACGTGAAGGATGGTTGCTTCGGAGCTTGGCTCTGATGAGGGTAAGGGATATGTCGAGGTTAGCTGAGAGAACAGACACAGAGCCCCGGTATTGGTAGGGCTGAGAAGGGGCTGCCAAGAGATCGTGAGGGCCAGCATCAACCTGGATTCCTGGCTACCTCACTGCCAAAGCCCTATGAGGCGGGTTGTTGCTTCAGAGCTTGTCTCTGAAGCGGGTAATTGCTAGGTCGAGGTTAGTTGAGAGAACAGACACAGAGCCCCGGTTTGGTGGGGCCGCCAAGGGAAGGTGAGAGCCAGCATCAACCTTGATTCCTGGCTACTTCTGTGCCTTGAGCCCCATGCGGTGGGAGGCCGCTTCGGAGCTTGGCTCTGAAGTGGGTAAGTGCTAGGGTGAGGTTAGGTGGGAGAAGAGACACAGAGCCCCGGTGTTGGTGGGGCTGAGAAGGTGCTGCCAAGAGATCGTGAGGGCCAGCATCAACCTTGATTCCTGGCTTCTTCAGTGCCTAAGCCCCCCGTGGAGAGTGGCCTCTTCGGAGCTTGGCTCCGATGAAGGTAAGGGATACGTCGAAGATAACTGGGAGAACCGACCGAGAGCCCCGGTGGTGGTGGGGACCTCAAAGGGCTGCCAGGGCAGGCGAGTGCAACGAACACCCGTCACCTTGGGTCCCTCTGTGTTGGAGCGCCATCTGGTGGGTAGACGTTTCAGAGCCTGGCTCTGATGAAGGTAAGATGTAGGTTGATGTTTAGGTGGGAGACCAAAGAGAAGGGAGCAGGGGTTGGTGGGGCTGAGGAGGGGCTGACAAGAGATCGTGAGGGCCAGCACCAGCCTTCATTCCTGGCCATGTCTGCCCCTGAGCCCCATGTGGAGGGTGGCCGCTTCGGAGCTTGTCCCTGATGAGGGTCAGGGCTAGGTTGAGGTTAGGTGGGAGAACCGGCCCAGAGCCACGGTGTTGATGGGGCTGCCTAGGGAGTGCACACGGAAGGCGAGGTCCAGCATCAACCTTGATTCCTGGCTATCTCAGTGCCTAGGGCCCTCGTGGAGGGTGGCCGCTTGGGAGCTTGGCTCTGATGAGGGTAAGGGATGTGTCGAGGATAATAAGGAGAACAGACACAGAGCTCCAGTGTTGGTGGGGCTGAGAAGGGGCTGCCAAGAGATCGTGAGGGCCAGCATGAACCTTGATTCCTGGCTACCTCAGTGCCTAAGACCCACGTGGAGGGTGGCCGCTCCGAAGTTTGGCCCTGAGGAGGGTAAGGGGTAGCTTGATGTTAGGTGCGAGCAGAGGCACAGAGCCCCGGTGTTGGTGGGGCTGCGAAGAGATCGTGAGGGCCAGCATCAACCTTGATTCCGGGCTACCTCAGTGCCAAGCCCCATGCCGTGCGTGGCTGCTTCAGAGCTTGGCTCTGCTGAGGATAAGGGATATGTCGAGGATAGGTGGAAGAACAGACTCAGAACCCCGGTGTTGGTGGGGCTGAGAAGGGACTGCCAAGAAATCGTGAGGGCCAGCATCAGCCTTGATTCCTGGTTACTTCTGTGCCTGAGCCCCATGAGGTGGGTGGCCGCTTCGGAGCTTGGCTCTGATGAGGGTAAGGGATGTGTCGAGGATAATTGGGAGAAGAGACACAGAGCCCTAGTGTTGGTGGGGCTGAGAAGGTGCTGCCAAGAGATCGTGAGGGCCAGCATCAGTCTTGGTTCCTGGCTACTTCAGTGCCAAGCCCCATGTGGAGGGTGGCCACTTCGAAGCTTGGCTCCGATGAGGGTCAGGGCTAGGTTGAGCTTAGGTGGGAGAACAGGCAGAGAGCCCCGGTGTTAGTGGGGATTTCAAAGGGCTGCCAGGGCAGGCGAGTTCAACAGTCAGTCAATCTTGGTTCCCTCTGTGTTGGAGCGCCATCTAGTGGGTAGACGTTTTAGACCCTGAATCTGATGAAGGTAAGATGTAGGTTGATGTTTAGGTGGGAGACCATAGAGATGGGGGCAGTTGTTGGTGGGGCTGAGGAGGGGCTGCCAAGGGAACGTGAGGGCCAGCGTGAACCTTGGTTCCTGGCTACCTCAGTGCCTAAGGCCCACGTGAAGGATGGTTGCTTCGGAGCTTGGCTCTGATGAGGGTAAGGGATATGTCGAGGTTAGCTGAGAGAACAGACACAGAGCCCCGGTATTGGTAGGGCTGAGAAGGGGCTGCCAAGAGATCTTGAGGGCCAGCATCAACCTGGATTCCTGGCTACCTCACTGCCAAAGCCCTATGAGGCGGGTTGTTGCTTCAGAGCTTGTCTGTGAAGCGGGTAACTGCTAGGTCGAGGTTAGTTGAGAGAACAGACACAGAGCCCCGGTTTGGTGGGGCCGCCAAGGGAAGGTGAGAGCCGGCATCAACCTTGATTCCTGGCTACCTCAGTGCTTAGGCCCATGTGGTGGGTGGCTGCTTCAGGCTTGGCTCTGCTGAGGATAAGGGATATGTCGAGGATAGATGGAAGAACAGACTCAGAGCCCCGGTGTTGGTGGGGCTGAGAAGGGACTGCTAAGAAATCGTGACGGCCAGCGTCAACCTTGATTCCTGGCTACTTCTGTGCCTTGAGCCCCATGCGGTGGGAGGCCGCTTCGGAGCTTGGCTCTGAAGTGGGTAAGTGCTAGGGTGAGGTTAGGTGGGAGAAGAGACACAGAGCCCCGGTGTTGGTGGGGCTGAGAAGGTGCTGCCAAGAGATCGTGAGGGCCAGCATCAACCTTGATTCCTGGCTACTTCAGTGCCTAAGCCCCCCGTGGAGAGTGGCCTCTTCGGAGCTTGGCTCCGATGAAGGTAAGGGATACGTCGAAGGTAACTGGGAGAACCGACAGAGAGCCCCGGTGGTGGTGGGGACCTCAAAGGGCTGCCAGGGCAGGCGAGTGCAACGAACACCCGTCACCTTGGTTCCTTCTGTGTTGGAGCGCCATCTGGTGGGTAGACGTTTCAGAGCCTGGCTCTGATGAAGGTAAGATGTAGGTTGATGTTTAGGTGGGAGACCAAAGAGAAGGGAGCAGGGGTTGGTGGGGCTGAGGAGGGGCTGCCAAGAGATCGTGAGGGCCAGCACCAGCCTTCATTCCTGGCCATGTCTGCCCCTGAGCCCCATGTGGAGGGTGGCCGCTTCGGAGCTTGTCCCTGATGAGGGTCAGGGCTAGGTTGAGGTTAGGTGGGAGAACCGGCACAGAGCCACAGTGTTGATGGGGCTGCCTAGGGAGTGCAAACGGAAGGCGAGGTCCAGCATCAGCCTTGATTCCTGGCTATCTCAGTGCCTAGGGCCCTCGTGGAGGGTGGCCGCTTGGGAGCTTGGCTCTGATGAGGGTAAGGGATGTGTCGAGGATAATAAGGAGAACAGACACAGAGCCCCAGTGTTGGTGGGGCTGAGAAGGGGCTGCCAAGAGATCGTGAGGGCCAGCATGAACCTTGATTCCTGGCTACCTCAGTGCCTAAGACCCACGTGGAGGGTGGCCGCTCCGAAGTTTGGCCCTGAGGAGGGTAAGGGGTAGCTTGATGTTAGGTGCGAGCAGAGGCACAGAGCCCCGGTGTTGGTGGGGCTGCGAAGAGATCGTGAGGGCCAGCATCAACCTTGATTCCGGGCTACCTCAGTGCCAAGCCCCATGCCGTGCGTGGCTGCTTCAGAGCTTGGCTCTGCTGAGGATAAGGGATATGTCGAGGATAGGTGGAAGAACAGACTCAGAACCCCGGTGTTGGTGGGGCTGAGAAGGGACTGCCAAGAAATCGTGAGGGCCAGCATCAGCCTTGATTCCTGGTTACTTCTGTGCCTGAGCCCCATGAGGTGGGTGGCCGCTTCGGAGCTTGGCTCTGATGAGGGTAAGGGATGTGTCGAGGATAATTGGGAGAAGAGACACAGAGCCCTAGTGTTGGTGGGGCTGAGAAGGTGCTGCCAAGAGATCGTGAGGGCCAGCATCAGTCTTGGTTCCTGGCTACTTCAGTGCCAAGCCCCATGTGGAGGGTGGCCACTTCGAAGCTTGGCTCCGATGAGGGTCAGGGCTAGGTTGAGCTTAGGTGGGAGAACAGGCAGAGAGCCCCGGTGTTAGTGGGGATTTCAAAGGGCTGCCAGGGCAGGCGAGTTCAACAGTCAGTCAATCTTGGTTCCCTCTGTGTTGGAGCGCCATCTAGTGGGTAGACGTTTTAGACCCTGAATCTGATGAAGGTAAGATGTAGGTTGATGTTTAGGTGGGAGACCATAGAGATGGGGGCAGTTGTTGGTGGGGCTGAGGAGGGGCTGCCAAGGGAACGTGAGGGCCAGCGTGAACCTTGGTTCCTGGCTACCTCAGTGCCTAAGGCCCACGTGAAGGATGGTTGCTTCGGAGCTTGGCTCTGATGAGGGTAAGGGATATGTCGAGGTTAGCTGAGAGAACAGACACAGAGCCCCGGTATTGGTAGGGCTGAGAAGGGGCTGCCAAGAGATCGTGAGGGCCAGCATCAACCTGGATTCCTGGCTACCTCACTGCCAAAGCCCTATGAGGCGGGTTGTTGCTTCAGAGCTTGTCTGTGAAGCGGGTAACTGCTAGGTCGAGGTTAGTTGAGAGAACAGACACAGAGCCCCGGTTTGGTGGGGCCGCCAAGGGAAGGTGAGAGCCGGCATCAACCTTGATTCCTGGCTACCTCAGTGCTTAGGCCCATGTGGTGGGTGGCTGCTTCAGGCTTGGCTCTGCTGAGGATAAGGGATATGTCGAGGATAGATGGAAGAACAGACTCAGAGCCCCGGTGTTGGTGGGGCTGAGAAGGGACTGCTAAGAAATCGTGACGGCCAGCGTCAACCTTGATTCCTGGCTACTTCTGTGCCTTGAGCCCCATGCGGTGGGAGGCCGCTTCGGAGCTTGGCTCTGAAGTGGGTAAGTGCTAGGGTGAGGTTAGGTGGGAGAAGAGACACAGAGCCCCGGTGTTGGTGGGGCTGAGAAGGTGCTGCCAAGAGATCGTGAGGGCCAGCATCAACCTTGATTCCTGGCTTCTTCAGTGCCTAAGCCCCCCGTGGAGAGTGGCCTCTTCGGAGCTTGGCTCCGATGAAGGTAAGGGATACGTCGAAGGTAACTGGGAGAACCGACAGAGAGCCCCGGTGGTGGTGGGGACCTCAAAGGGCTGCCAGGGCAGGCGAGTGCAACGAACACCCGTCACCTTGGTTCCTTCTGTGTTGGAGCGCCATCTGGTGGGTAGACGTTTCAGAGCCTGGCTCTGATGAAGGTAAGATGTAGGTTGATGTTTAGGTGGGAGACCAAAGAGAAGGGAGCAGGGGTTGGTGGGGCTGAGGAGGGGCTGCCAAGAGATCGTGAGGGCCAGCACCAGCCTTCATTCCTGGCCATGTCTGCCCCTGAGCCCCATGTGGAGGGTGGCCGCTTCGGAGCTTGTCCCTGATGAGGGTCAGGGCTAGGTTGAGGTTAGGTGGGAGAACCGGCACAGAGCCACAGTGTTGATGGGGCTGCCTAGGGAGTGCAAACGGAAGGCGAGGTCCAGCATCAGCCTTGATTCCTGGCTATCTCAGTGCCTAGGGCCCTCGTGGAGGGTGGCCGCTTGGGAGCTTGGCTCTGATGAGGGTAAGGGATGTGTCGAGGATAATAAGGAGAACAGACACAGAGCCCCAGTGTTGGTGGGGCTGAGAAGGGGCTGCCAAGAGATCGTGAGGGCCAGCATGAACCTTGATTCCTGGCTACCTCAGTGCCTAAGACCCACGTGGAGGGTGGCCGCTCCGAAGTTTGGCCCTGAGGAGGGTAAGGGGTAGCTTGATGTTAGGTGCGAGCAGAGGCACAGAGCCCCGGTGTTGGTGGGGCTGCGAAGAGATCGTGAGGGCCAGCATCAACCTTGATTCCGGGCTACCTCAGTGCCAAGCCCCATGCCGTGCGTGGCTGCTTCAGAGCTTGGCTCTGCTGAGGATAAGGGATATGTCGAGGATAGGTGGAAGAACAGACTCAGAACCCCGGTGTTGGTGGGGCTGAGAAGGGACTGCCAAGAAATCGTGAGGGCCAGCATCAGCCTTGATTCCTGGTTACTTCTGTGCCTGAGCCCCATGAGGTGGGTGGCCGCTTCGGAGCTTGGCTCTGATGAGGGTAAGGGATGTGTCGAGGATAATTGGGAGAAGAGACACAGAGCCCTAGTGTTGGTGGGGCTGAGAAGGTGCTGCCAAGAGATCGTGAGGGCCAGCATCAGTCTTGGTTCCTGGCTACTTCAGTGCCAAGCCCCATGTGGAGGGTGGCCACTTCGAAGCTTGGCTCCGATGAGGGTCAGGGCTAGGTTGAGCTTAGGTGGGAGAACAGGCAGAGAGCCCCGGTGTTAGTGGGGATTTCAAAGGGCTGCCAGGGCAGGCGAGTTCAACAGTCAGTCAATCTTGGTTCCCTCTGTGTTGGAGCGCCATCTAGTGGGTAGACGTTTTAGACCCTGAATCTGATGAAGGTAAGATGTAGGTTGATGTTTAGGTGGGAGACCATAGAGATGGGGGCAGTTGTTGGTGGGGCTGAGGAGGGGCTGCCAAGGGAACGTGAGGGCCAGCGTGAACCTTGGTTCCTGGCTACCTCAGTGCCTAAGGCCCACGTGAAGGATGGTTGCTTCGGAGCTTGGCTCTGATGAGGGTAAGGGATATGTCGAGGTTAGCTGAGAGAACAGACACAGAGCCCCGGTATTGGTAGGGCTGAGAAGGGGCTGCCAAGAGATCGTGAGGGCCAGCATCAACCTGGATTCCTGGCTACCTCACTGCCAAAGCCCTATGAGGCGGGTTGTTGCTTCAGAGCTTGTCTGTGAAGCGGGTAACTGCTAGGTCGAGGTTAGTTGAGAGAACAGACACAGAGCCCCGGTTTGGTGGGGCCGCCAAGGGAAGGTGAGAGCCGGCATCAACCTTGATTCCTGGCTACCTCAGTGCTTAGGCCCATGTGGTGGGTGGCTGCTTCAGGCTTGGCTCTGCTGAGGATAAGGGATATGTCGAGGATAGATGGAAGAACAGACTCAGAGCCCCGGTGTTGGTGGGGCTGAGAAGGGACTGCTAAGAAATCGTGACGGCCAGCGTCAACCTTGATTCCTGGCTACTTCTGTGCCTTGAGCCCCATGCGGTGGGAGGCCGCTTCGGAGCTTGGCTCTGAAGTGGGTAAGTGCTAGGGTGAGGTTAGGTGGGAGAAGAGACACAGAGCCCCGGTGTTGGTGGGGCTGAGAAGGTGCTGCCAAGAGATCGTGAGGGCCAGCATCAACCTTGATTCCTGGCTACTTCAGTGCCTAAGCCCCCCGTGGAGAGTGGCCTCTTCGGAGCTTGGCTCCGATGAAGGTAAGGGATACGTCGAAGGTAACTGGGAGAACCGACAGAGAGCCCCGGTGGTGGTGGGGACCTCAAAGGGCTGCCAGGGCAGGCGAGTGCAACGAACACCCGTCACCTTGGTTCCTTCTGTGTTGGAGCGCCATCTGGTGGGTAGACGTTTCAGAGCCTGGCTCTGATGAAGGTAAGATGTAGGTTGATGTTTAGGTGGGAGACCAAAGAGAAGGGAGCAGGGGTTGGTGGGGCTGAGGAGGGGCTGCCAAGAGATCGTGAGGGCCAGCACCAGCCTTCATTCCTGGCCATGTCTGCCCCTGAGCCCCATGTGGAGGGTGGCCGCTTCGGAGCTTGTCCCTGATGAGGGTCAGGGCTAGGTTGAGGTTAGGTGGGAGAACCGGCACAGAGCCACAGTGTTGATGGGGCTGCCTAGGGAGTGCAAACGGAAGGCGAGGTCCAGCATCAGCCTTGATTCCTGGCTATCTCAGTGCCTAGGGCCCTCGTGGAGGGTGGCCGCTTGGGAGCTTGGCTCTGATGAGGGTAAGGGATGTGTCGAGGATAATAAGGAGAACAGACACAGAGCCCCAGTGTTGGTGGGGCTGAGAAGGGGCTGCCAAGAGATCGTGAGGGCCAGCATGAACCTTGATTCCTGGCTACCTCAGTGCCTAAGACCCACGTGGAGGGTGGCCGCTCCGAAGTTTGGCCCTGAGGAGGGTAAGGGGTAGCTTGATGTTAGGTGCGAGCAGAGGCACAGAGCCCCGGTGTTGGTGGGGCTGCGAAGAGATCGTGAGGGCCAGCATCAACCTTGATTCCGGGCTACCTCAGTGCCAAGCCCCATGCCGTGCGTGGCTGCTTCAGAGCTTGGCTCTGCTGAGGATAAGGGATATGTCGAGGATAGGTGGAAGAACAGACTCAGAACCCCGGTGTTGGTGGGGCTGAGAAGGGACTGCCAAGAAATCGTGAGGGCCAGCATCAGCCTTGATTCCTGGTTACTTCTGTGCCTGAGCCCCATGAGGTGGGTGGCCGCTTCGGAGCTTGGCTCTGATGAGGGTAAGGGATGTGTCGAGGATAATTGGGAGAAGAGACACAGAGCCCTAGTGTTGGTGGGGCTGAGAAGGTGCTGCCAAGAGATCGTGAGGGCCAGCATCAGTCTTGGTTCCTGGCTACTTCAGTGCCAAGCCCCATGTGGAGGGTGGCCACTTCGAAGCTTGGCTCCGATGAGGGTCAGGGCTAGGTTGAGCTTAGGTGGGAGAACAGGCAGAGAGCCCCGGTGTTAGTGGGGATTTCAAAGGGCTGCCAGGGCAGGCGAGTTCAACAGTCAGTCAATCTTGGTTCCCTCTGTGTTGGAGCGCCATCTAGTGGGTAGACGTTTTAGACCCTGAATCTGATGAAGGTAAGATGTAGGTTGATGTTTAGGTGGGAGACCATAGAGATGGGGGCAGTTGTTGGTGGGGCTGAGGAGGGGCTGCCAAGGGAACGTGAGGGCCAGCGTGAACCTTGGTTCCTGGCTACCTCAGTGCCTAAGGCCCACGTGAAGGATGGTTGCTTCGGAGCTTGGCTCTGATGAGGGTAAGGGATATGTCGAGGTTAGCTGAGAGAACAGACACAGAGCCCCGGTATTGGTAGGGCTGAGAAGGGGCTGCCAAGAGATCGTGAGGGCCAGCATCAACCTGGATTCCTGGCTACCTCACTGCCAAAGCCCTATGAGGCGGGTTGTTGCTTCAGAGCTTGTCTGTGAAGCGGGTAACTGCTAGGTCGAGGTTAGTTGAGAGAACAGACACAGAGCCCCGGTTTGGTGGGGCCGCCAAGGGAAGGTGAGAGCCGGCATCAACCTTGATTCCTGGCTACCTCAGTGCTTAGGCCCATGTGGTGGGTGGCTGCTTCAGGCTTGGCTCTGCTGAGGATAAGGGATATGTCGAGGATAGATGGAAGAACAGACTCAGAGCCCCGGTGTTGGTGGGGCTGAGAAGGGACTGCTAAGAAATCGTGACGGCCAGCGTCAACCTTGATTCCTGGCTACTTCTGTGCCTTGAGCCCCATGCGGTGGGAGGCCGCTTCGGAGCTTGGCTCTGAAGTGGGTAAGTGCTAGGGTGAGGTTAGGTGGGAGAAGAGACACAGAGCCCCGGTGTTGGTGGGGCTGAGAAGGTGCTGCCAAGAGATCGTGAGGGCCAGCATCAACCTTGATTCCTGGCTTCTTCAGTGCCTAAGCCCCCCGTGGAGAGTGGCCTCTTCGGAGCTTGGCTCCGATGAAGGTAAGGGATACGTCGAAGGTAACTGGGAGAACCGACAGAGAGCCCCGGTGGTGGTGGGGACCTCAAAGGGCTGCCAGGGCAGGCGAGTGCAACGAACACCCGTCACCTTGGTTCCTTCTGTGTTGGAGCGCCATCTGGTGGGTAGACGTTTCAGAGCCTGGCTCTGATGAAGGTAAGATGTAGGTTGATGTTTAGGTGGGAGACCAAAGAGAAGGGAGCAGGGGTTGGTGGGGCTGAGGAGGGGCTGACAAGAGATCGTGAGGGCCAGCACCAGCCTTCATTCCTGGCCATGTCTGCCCCTGAGCCCCATGTGGAGGGTGGCCGCTTCGGAGCTTGTCCCTGATGAGGGTCAGGGCTAGGTTGAGGTTAGGTGGGAGAACCGGCACAGAGCCACAGTGTTGATGGGGCTGCCTAGGGAGTGCAAACGGAAGGCGAGGTCCAGCATCAGCCTTGATTCCTGGCTATCTCAGTGCCTAGGGCCCTCGTGGAGGGTGGCCGCTTGGGAGCTTGGCTCTGATGAGGGTAAGGGATGTGTCGAGGATAATAAGGAGAACAGACACAGAGCCCCAGTGTTGGTGGGGCTGAGAAGGGGCTGCCAAGAGATCGTGAGGGCCAGCATGAACCTTGATTCCTGGCTACCTCAGTGCCTAAGACCCACGTGGAGGGTGGCCGCTCCGAAGTTTGGCCCTGAGGAGGGTAAGGGGTAGCTTGATGTTAGGTGCGAGCAGAGGCACAGAGCCCCGGTGTTGGTGGGGCTGCGAAGAGATCGTGAGGGCCAGCATCAACCTTGATTCCGGGCTACCTCAGTGCCAAGCCCCATGCCGTGCGTGGCTGCTTCAGAGCTTGGCTCTGCTGAGGATAAGGGATATGTCGAGGATAGGTGGAAGAACAGACTCAGAACCCCGGTGTTGGTGGGGCTGAGAAGGGACTGCCAAGAAATCGTGAGGGCCAGCATCAGCCTTGATTCCTGGTTACTTCTGTGCCTGAGCCCCATGAGGTGGGTGGCCGCTTCGGAGCTTGGCTCTGATGAGGGTAAGGGATGTGTCGAGGATAATTGGGAGAAGAGACACAGAGCCCTAGTGTTGGTGGGGCTGAGAAGGTGCTGCCAAGAGATCGTGAGGGCCAGCATCAGTCTTGGTTCCTGGCTACTTCAGTGCCAAGCCCCATGTGGAGGGTGGCCACTTCGAAGCTTGGCTCCGATGAGGGTCAGGGCTAGGTTGAGGTTAGGTGGGAGAACAGGCAGAGAGCCCCGGTGTTAGTGGGGATTTCAAAGGGCTGCCAGGGCAGGCGAGTTCAACAGTCAGTCAATCTTGGTTCCCTCTGTGTTGGAGCGCCATCTAGTGGGTAGACGTTTTAGACCCTGAATCTGATGAAGGTAAGATGTAGGTTGATGTTTAGGTGGGAGACCATAGAGATGGGGGCAGTTGTTGGTGGGGCTGAGGAGGGGCTGCCAAGGGAACGTGAGGGCCAGCGTGAACCTTGGTTCCTGGCTACCTCAGTGCCTAAGGCCCACGTGAAGGATGGTTGCTTCGGAGCTTGGCTCTGATGAGGGTAAGGGATATGTCGAGGTTAGCTGAGAGAACAGACACAGAGCCCCGGTATTGGTAGGGCTGAGAAGGGGCTGCCAAGAGATCGTGAGGGCCAGCATCAACCTGGATTCCTGGCTACCTCACTGCCAAAGCCCTATGAGGCGGGTTGTTGCTTCAGAGCTTGTCTCTGAAGCGGGTAATTGCTAGGTCGAGGTTAGTTGAGAGAACAGACACAGAGCCCCGGTTTGGTGGGGCCGCCAAGGGAAGGTGAGAGCCAGCATCAACCTTGATTCCTGGCTACTTCTGTGCCTTGAGCCCCATGCGGTGGGAGGCCGCTTCGGAG
The DNA here is from genome assembly GCF_964195595.1 of Calonectris borealis. Classification (NCBI taxonomy): domain Eukaryota; kingdom Metazoa; phylum Chordata; class Aves; order Procellariiformes; family Procellariidae; genus Calonectris; species Calonectris borealis. Next base: position 23,561 of record NW_027441466.1, on the reverse strand, counting down.
CTTGGCTCTGAAGTGGGTAAGTGCTAGGGTGAGGTTAGGTGGGAGAAGAGACACAGAGCCCCGGTGTTGGTGGGGCTGAGAAGGTGCTGCCAAGAGATCGTGAGGGCCAGCATCAACCTTGATTCCTGGCTTCTTCAGTGCCTAAGCCCCCCGTGGAGAGTGGCCTCTTCGGAGCTTGGCTCCGATGAAGGTAAGGGATACGTCGAAGATAACTGGGAGAACCGACCGAGAGCCCCGGTGGTGGTGGGGACCTCAAAGGGCTGCCAGGGCAGGCGAGTGCAACGAACACCCGTCACCTTGGGTCCCTCTGTGTTGGAGCGCCATCTGGTGGGTAGACGTTTCAGAGCCTGGCTCTGATGAAGGTAAGATGTAGGTTGATGTTTAGGTGGGAGACCAAAGAGAAGGGAGCAGGGGTTGGTGGGGCTGAGGAGGGGCTGACAAGAGATCGTGAGGGCCAGCACCAGCCTTCATTCCTGGCCATGTCTGCCCCTGAGCCCCATGTGGAGGGTGGCCGCTTCGGAGCTTGTCCCTGATGAGGGTCAGGGCTAGGTTGAGGTTAGGTGGGAGAACCGGCCCAGAGCCACGGTGTTGATGGGGCTGCCTAGGGAGTGCACACGGAAGGCGAGGTCCAGCATCAACCTTGATTCCTGGCTATCTCAGTGCCTAGGGCCCTCGTGGAGGGTGGCCGCTTGGGAGCTTGGCTCTGATGAGGGTAAGGGATGTGTCGAGGATAATAAGGAGAACAGACACAGAGCTCCAGTGTTGGTGGGGCTGAGAAGGGGCTGCCAAGAGATCGTGAGGGCCAGCATGAACCTTGATTCCTGGCTACCTCAGTGCCTAAGACCCACGTGGAGGGTGGCCGCTCCGAAGTTTGGCCCTGAGGAGGGTAAGGGGTAGCTTGATGTTAGGTGCGAGCAGAGGCACAGAGCCCCGGTGTTGGTGGGGCTGCGAAGAGATCGTGAGGGCCAGCATCAACCTTGATTCCGGGCTACCTCAGTGCCAAGCCCCATGCCGTGCGTGGCTGCTTCAGAGCTTGGCTCTGCTGAGGATAAGGGATATGTCGAGGATAGGTGGAAGAACAGACTCAGAACCCCGGTGTTGGTGGGGCTGAGAAGGGACTGCCAAGAAATCGTGAGGGCCAGCATCAGCCTTGATTCCTGGTTACTTCTGTGCCTGAGCCCCATGAGGTGGGTGGCCGCTTCGGAGCTTGGCTCTGATGAGGGTAAGGGATGTGTCGAGGATAATTGGGAGAAGAGACACAGAGCCCTAGTGTTGGTGGGGCTGAGAAGGTGCTGCCAAGAGATCGTGAGGGCCAGCATCAGTCTTGGTTCCTGGCTACTTCAGTGCCAAGCCCCATGTGGAGGGTGGCCACTTCGAAGCTTGGCTCCGATGAGGGTCAGGGCTAGGTTGAGGTTAGGTGGGAGAACAGGCAGAGAGCCCCGGTGTTAGTGGGGATTTCAAAGGGCTGCCAGGGCAGGCGAGTTCAACAGTCAGTCAATCTTGGTTCCCTCTGTGTTGGAGCGCCATCTAGTGGGTAGACGTTTTAGACCCTGAATCTGATGAAGGTAAGATGTAGGTTGATGTTTAGGTGGGAGACCATAGAGATGGGGGCAGTTGTTGGTGGGGCTGAGGAGGGGCTGCCAAGGGAACGTGAGGGCCAGCGTGAACCTTGGTTCCTGGCTACCTCAGTGCCTAAGGCCCACGTGAAGGATGGTTGCTTCGGAGCTTGGCTCTGATGAGGGTAAGGGATATGTCGAGGTTAGCTGAGAGAACAGACACAGAGCCCCGGTATTGGTAGGGCTGAGAAGGGGCTGCCAAGAGATCTTGAGGGCCAGCATCAACCTGGATTCCTGGCTACCTCACTGCCAAAGCCCTATGAGGCGGGTTGTTGCTTCAGAGCTTGTCTGTGAAGCGGGTAACTGCTAGGTCGAGGTTAGTTGAGAGAACAGACACAGAGCCCCGGTTTGGTGGGGCCGCCAAGGGAAGGTGAGAGCCGGCATCAACCTTGATTCCTGGCTACCTCAGTGCTTAGGCCCATGTGGTGGGTGGCTGCTTCAGGCTTGGCTCTGCTGAGGATAAGGGATATGTCGAGGATAGATGGAAGAACAGACTCAGAGCCCCGGTGTTGGTGGGGCTGAGAAGGGACTGCTAAGAAATCGTGACGGCCAGCGTCAACCTTGATTCCTGGCTACTTCTGTGCCTTGAGCCCCATGCGGTGGGAGGCCGCTTCGGAGCTTGGCTCTGAAGTGGGTAAGTGCTAGGGTGAGGTTAGGTGGGAGAAGAGACACAGAGCCCCGGTGTTGGTGGGGCTGAGAAGGTGCTGCCAAGAGATCGTGAGGGCCAGCATCAACCTTGATTCCTGGCTACTTCAGTGCCTAAGCCCCCCGTGGAGAGTGGCCTCTTCGGAGCTTGGCTCCGATGAAGGTAAGGGATACGTCGAAGGTAACTGGGAGAACCGACAGAGAGCCCCGGTGGTGGTGGGGACCTCAAAGGGCTGCCAGGGCAGGCGAGTGCAACGAACACCCGTCACCTTGGTTCCTTCTGTGTTGGAGCGCCATCTGGTGGGTAGACGTTTCAGAGCCTGGCTCTGATGAAGGTAAGATGTAGGTTGATGTTTAGGTGGGAGACCAAAGAGAAGGGAGCAGGGGTTGGTGGGGCTGAGGAGGGGCTGCCAAGAGATCGTGAGGGCCAGCACCAGCCTTCATTCCTGGCCATGTCTGCCCCTGAGCCCCATGTGGAGGGTGGCCGCTTCGGAGCTTGTCCCTGATGAGGGTCAGGGCTAGGTTGAGGTTAGGTGGGAGAACCGGCACAGAGCCACAGTGTTGATGGGGCTGCCTAGGGAGTGCAAACGGAAGGCGAGGTCCAGCATCAGCCTTGATTCCTGGCTATCTCAGTGCCTAGGGCCCTCGTGGAGGGTGGCCGCTTGGGAGCTTGGCTCTGATGAGGGTAAGGGATGTGTCGAGGATAATAAGGAGAACAGACACAGAGCCCCAGTGTTGGTGGGGCTGAGAAGGGGCTGCCAAGAGATCGTGAGGGCCAGCATGAACCTTGATTCCTGGCTACCTCAGTGCCTAAGACCCACGTGGAGGGTGGCCGCTCCGAAGTTTGGCCCTGAGGAGGGTAAGGGGTAGCTTGATGTTAGGTGCGAGCAGAGGCACAGAGCCCCGGTGTTGGTGGGGCTGCGAAGAGATCGTGAGGGCCAGCATCAACCTTGATTCCGGGCTACCTCAGTGCCAAGCCCCATGCCGTGCGTGGCTGCTTCAGAGCTTGGCTCTGCTGAGGATAAGGGATATGTCGAGGATAGGTGGAAGAACAGACTCAGAACCCCGGTGTTGGTGGGGCTGAGAAGGGACTGCCAAGAAATCGTGAGGGCCAGCATCAGCCTTGATTCCTGGTTACTTCTGTGCCTGAGCCCCATGAGGTGGGTGGCCGCTTCGGAGCTTGGCTCTGATGAGGGTAAGGGATGTGTCGAGGATAATTGGGAGAAGAGACACAGAGCCCTAGTGTTGGTGGGGCTGAGAAGGTGCTGCCAAGAGATCGTGAGGGCCAGCATCAGTCTTGGTTCCTGGCTACTTCAGTGCCAAGCCCCATGTGGAGGGTGGCCACTTCGAAGCTTGGCTCCGATGAGGGTCAGGGCTAGGTTGAGCTTAGGTGGGAGAACAGGCAGAGAGCCCCGGTGTTAGTGGGGATTTCAAAGGGCTGCCAGGGCAGGCGAGTTCAACAGTCAGTCAATCTTGGTTCCCTCTGTGTTGGAGCGCCATCTAGTGGGTAGACGTTTTAGACCCTGAATCTGATGAAGGTAAGATGTAGGTTGATGTTTAGGTGGGAGACCATAGAGATGGGGGCAGTTGTTGGTGGGGCTGAGGAGGGGCTGCCAAGGGAACGTGAGGGCCAGCGTGAACCTTGGTTCCTGGCTACCTCAGTGCCTAAGGCCCACGTGAAGGATGGTTGCTTCGGAGCTTGGCTCTGATGAGGGTAAGGGATATGTCGAGGTTAGCTGAGAGAACAGACACAGAGCCCCGGTATTGGTAGGGCTGAGAAGGGGCTGCCAAGAGATCGTGAGGGCCAGCATCAACCTGGATTCCTGGCTACCTCACTGCCAAAGCCCTATGAGGCGGGTTGTTGCTTCAGAGCTTGTCTGTGAAGCGGGTAACTGCTAGGTCGAGGTTAGTTGAGAGAACAGACACAGAGCCCCGGTTTGGTGGGGCCGCCAAGGGAAGGTGAGAGCCGGCATCAACCTTGATTCCTGGCTACCTCAGTGCTTAGGCCCATGTGGTGGGTGGCTGCTTCAGGCTTGGCTCTGCTGAGGATAAGGGATATGTCGAGGATAGATGGAAGAACAGACTCAGAGCCCCGGTGTTGGTGGGGCTGAGAAGGGACTGCTAAGAAATCGTGACGGCCAGCGTCAACCTTGATTCCTGGCTACTTCTGTGCCTTGAGCCCCATGCGGTGGGAGGCCGCTTCGGAGCTTGGCTCTGAAGTGGGTAAGTGCTAGGGTGAGGTTAGGTGGGAGAAGAGACACAGAGCCCCGGTGTTGGTGGGGCTGAGAAGGTGCTGCCAAGAGATCGTGAGGGCCAGCATCAACCTTGATTCCTGGCTTCTTCAGTGCCTAAGCCCCCCGTGGAGAGTGGCCTCTTCGGAGCTTGGCTCCGATGAAGGTAAGGGATACGTCGAAGGTAACTGGGAGAACCGACAGAGAGCCCCGGTGGTGGTGGGGACCTCAAAGGGCTGCCAGGGCAGGCGAGTGCAACGAACACCCGTCACCTTGGTTCCTTCTGTGTTGGAGCGCCATCTGGTGGGTAGACGTTTCAGAGCCTGGCTCTGATGAAGGTAAGATGTAGGTTGATGTTTAGGTGGGAGACCAAAGAGAAGGGAGCAGGGGTTGGTGGGGCTGAGGAGGGGCTGCCAAGAGATCGTGAGGGCCAGCACCAGCCTTCATTCCTGGCCATGTCTGCCCCTGAGCCCCATGTGGAGGGTGGCCGCTTCGGAGCTTGTCCCTGATGAGGGTCAGGGCTAGGTTGAGGTTAGGTGGGAGAACCGGCACAGAGCCACGGTGTTGATGGGGCTGCCTAGGGAGTGCAAACGGAAGGCGAGGTCCAGCATCAGCCTTGATTCCTGGCTATCTCAGTGCCTAGGGCCCTCGTGGAGGGTGGCCGCTTGGGAGCTTGGCTCTGATGAGGGTAAGGGATGTGTCGAGGATAATAAGGAGAACAGACACAGAGCCCCAGTGTTGGTGGGGCTGAGAAGGGGCTGCCAAGAGATCGTGAGGGCCAGCATGAACCTTGATTCCTGGCTACCTCAGTGCCTAAGACCCACGTGGAGGGTGGCCGCTCCGAAGTTTGGCCCTGAGGAGGGTAAGGGGTAGCTTGATGTTAGGTGCGAGCAGAGGCACAGAGCCCCGGTGTTGGTGGGGCTGCCAAGAGATCGTGAGGGCCAGCATCAACCTTGATTCCTGGCTTCTTCAGTGCCTAAGCCCCCCGTGGAGAGTGGCCTCTTCGGAGCTTGGCTCCGATGAAGGTAAGGGATACGTCGAAGGTAACTGGGAGAACCAACAGAGAGCCCCGGTGGTGGTGGGGACCTCAAAGGGCTGCCAGGGCAGGCGAGTGCAACGAACACCCGTCACCTTGGTTCCTTCTGTGTTGGAGCGCCATCTGGTGGGTAGACGTTTCAGAGCCTGGCTCTGATGAAGGTAAGATGTAGGTTGATGTTTAGGTGGGAGACCAAAGAGAAGGGAGCAGGGGTTGGTGGGGCTGAGGAGGGGCTGCCAAGAGATCGTGAGGGCCAGCACCAGCCTTCATTCCTGGCCATGTCTGCCCCTGAGCCCCATGTGGAGGGTGGCCGCTTCGGAGCTTGTCCCTGATGAGGGTCAGGGCTAGGTTGAGGTTAGGTGGGAGAACCGGCACAGAGCCACAGTGTTGATGGGGCTGCCTAGGGAGTGCAAACGGAAGGCGAGGTCCAGCATCAGCCTTGATTCCTGGCTATCTCAGTGCCTAGGGCCCTCGTGGAGGGTGGCCGCTTGGGAGCTTGGCTCTGATGAGGGTAAGGGATGTGTCGAGGATAATAAGGAGAACAGACACAGAGCCCCAGTGTTGGTGGGGCTGAGAAGGGGCTGCCAAGAGATCGTGAGGGCCAGCATGAACCTTGATTCCTGGCTACCTCAGTGCCTAAGACCCACGTGGAGGGTGGCCGCTCCGAAGTTTGGCCCTGAGGAGGGTAAGGGGTAGCTTGATGTTAGGTGCGAGCAGAGGCACAGAGCCCCGGTGTTGGTGGGGCTGCGAAGAGATCGTGAGGGCCAGCATCAACCTTGATTCCGGGCTACCTCAGTGCCAAGCCCCATGCGGTGCGTGGCTGCTTCAGAGCTTGGCTCTGCTGAGGATAAGGGATATGTCGAGGATAGGTGGAAGAACAGACTCAGAACCCCGGTGTTGGTGGGGCTGAGAAGGGACTGCCAAGAAATCGTGAGGGCCAGCATCAGCCTTGATTCCTGGTTACTTCTGTGCCTGAGCCCCATGAGGTGGGTGGCCGCTTCGGAGCTTGGCTCTGATGAGGGTAAGGGATGTGTCGAGGATAATTGGGAGAAGAGACACAGAGCCCTAGTGTTGGTGGGGCTGAGAAGGTGCTGCCAAGAGATCGTGAGGGCCAGCATCAGTCTTGGTTCCTGGCTACTTCAGTGCCAAGCCCCATGTGGAGGGTGGCCACTTCGAAGCTTGGCTCCGATGAGGGTCAGGGCTAGGTTGAGCTTAGGTGGGAGAACAGGCAGAGAGCCCCGGTGTTAGTGGGGATTTCAAAGGGCTGCCAGGGCAGGCGAGTTCAACAGTCAGTCAATCTTGGTTCCCTCTGTGTTGGAGCGCCATCTAGTGGGTAGACGTTTTAGACCCTGAATCTGATGAAGGTAAGATGTAGGTTGATGTTTAGGTGGGAGACCATAGAGATGGGGGCAGTTGTTGGTGGGGCTGAGGAGGGGCTGCCAAGGGAACGTGAGGGCCAGCGTGAACCTTGGTTCCTGGCTACCTCAGTGCCTAAGGCCCACGTGAAGGATGGTTGCTTCGGAGCTTGGCTCTGATGAGGGTAAGGGATATGTCGAGGTTAGCTGAGAGAACAGACACAGAGCCCCGGTATTGGTAGGGCTGAGAAGGGGCTGCCAAGAGATCGTGAGGGCCAGCATCAACCTGGATTCCTGGCTACCTCACTGCCAAAGCCCTATGAGGCGGGTTGTTGCTTCAGAGCTTGTCTCTGAAGCGGGTAATTGCTAGGTCGAGGTTAGTTGAGAGAACAGACACAGAGCCCCGGTTTGGTGGGGCCGCCAAGGGAAGGTGAGAGCCAGCATCAACCTTGATTCCTGGCTACTTCTGTGCCTTGAGCCCCATGCGGTGGGAGGCCGCTTCGGAGCTTGGCTCTGAAGTGGGTAAGTGCTAGGGTGAGGTTAGGTGGGAGAAGAGACACAGAGCCCCGGTGTTGGTGGGGCTGAGAAGGTGCTGCCAAGAGATCGTGAGGGCCAGCATCAACCTTGATTCCTGGCTTCTTCAGTGCCTAAGCCCCCCGTGGAGAGTGGCCTCTTCGGAGCTTGGCTCCGATGAAGGTAAGGGATACGTCGAAGATAACTGGGAGAACCGACCGAGAGCCCCGGTGGTGGTGGGGACCTCAAAGGGCTGCCAGGGCAGGCGAATGCAACGAACACCCGTCACCTTGGGTCCCTCTGTGTTGGAGCGCCATCTGGTGGGTAGACGTTTCAGAGCCTGGCTCTGATGAAGGTAAGATGTAGGTTGATGTTTAGGTGGGAGACCAAAGAGAAGGGAGCAGGGGTTGGTGGGGCTGAGGAGGGGCTGACAAGAGATCGTGAGGGCCAGCACCAGCCTTCATTCCTGGCCATGTCTGCCCCTGAGCCCCATGTGGAGGTGGCCGCTTCGGAGCTTGTCCCTGATGAGGGTCAGGGCTAGGTTGAGGTTAGGTGGGAGAACCGGCCCAGAGCCACGGTGTTGATGGGGCTGCCTAGGGAGTGCACACGGAAGGCGAGGTCCAGCATCAACCTTGATTCCTGGCTATCTCAGTGCCTAGGGCCCTCGTGGAGGGTGGCCGCTTGGGAGCTTGGCTCTGATGAGGGTAAGGGATGTGTCGAGGATAATAAGGAGAACAGACACAGAGCTCCAGTGTTGGTGGGGCTGAGAAGGGGCTGCCAAGAGATCGTGAGGGCCAGCATGAACCTTGATTCCTGGCTACCTCAGTGCCTAAGACCCACGTGGAGGGTGGCCGCTCCGAAGTTTGGCCCTGAGGAGGGTAAGGGGTAGCTTGATGTTAGGTGCGAGCAGAGGCACAGAGCCCCGGTGTTGGTGGGGCTGCGAAGAGATCGTGAGGGCCAGCATCAACCTTGATTCCGGGCTACCTCAGTGCCAAGCCCCATGCCGTGCGTGGCTGCTTCAGAGCTTGGCTCTGCTGAGGATAAGGGATATGTCGAGGATAGGTGGAAGAACAGACTCAGAACCCCGGTGTTGGTGGGGCTGAGAAGGGACTGCCAAGAAATCGTGAGGGCCAGCATCAGCCTTGATTCCTGGTTACTTCTGTGCCTGAGCCCCATGAGGTGGGTGGCCGCTTCGGAGCTTGGCTCTGATGAGGGTAAGGGATGTGTCGAGGATAATTGGGAGAAGAGACACAGAGCCCTAGTGTTGGTGGGGCTGAGAAGGTGCTGCCAAGAGATCGTGAGGGCCAGCATCAGTCTTGGTTCCTGGCTACTTCAGTGCCAAGCCCCATGTGGAGGGTGGCCACTTCGAAGCTTGGCTCCGATGAGGGTCAGGGCTAGGTTGAGGTTAGGTGGGAGAACAGGCAGAGAGCCCCGGTGTTAGTGGGGATTTCAAAGGGCTGCCAGGGCAGGCGAGTTCAACAGTCAGTCAATCTTGGTTCCCTCTGTGTTGGAGCGCCATCTAGTGGGTAGACGTTTTAGACCCTGAATCTGATGAAGGTAAGATGTAGGTTGATGTTTAGGTGGGAGACCATAGAGATGGGGGCAGTTGTTGGTGGGGCTGAGGAGGGGCTGCCAAGGGAACGTGAGGGCCAGCGTGAACCTTGGTTCCTGGCTACCTCAGTGCCTAAGGCCCACGTGAAGGATGGTTGCTTCGGAGCTTGGCTCTGATGAGGGTAAGGGATATGTCGAGGTTAGCTGAGAGAACAGACACAGAGCCCCGGTATTGGTAGGGCTGAGAAGGGGCTGCCAAGAGATCGTGAGGGCCAGCATCAACCTGGATTCCTGGCTACCTCACTGCCAAAGCCCTATGAGGCGGGTTGTTGCTTCAGAGCTTGTCTGTGAAGCGGGTAACTGCTAGGTCGAGGTTAGTTGAGAGAACAGACACAGAGCCCCGGTTTGGTGGGGCCGCCAAGGGAAGGTGAGAGCCGGCATCAACCTTGATTCCTGGCTACCTCAGTGCTTAGGCCCATGTGGTGGGTGGCTGCTTCAGGCTTGGCTCTGCTGAGGATAAGGGATATGTCGAGGATAGATGGAAGAACAGACTCAGAGCCCCGGTGTTGGTGGGGCTGAGAAGGGACTGCTAAGAAATCGTGACGGCCAGCGTCAACCTTGATTCCTGGCTACTTCTGTGCCTTGAGCCCCATGCGGTGGGAGGCCGCTTCGGAGCTTGGCTCTGAAGTGGGTAAGTGCTAGGGTGAGGTTAGGTGGGAGAAGAGACACAGAGCCCCGGTGTTGGTGGGGCTGAGAAGGTGCTGCCAAGAGATCGTGAGGGCCAGCATCAACCTTGATTCCTGGCTACTTCAGTGCCTAAGCCCCCCGTGGAGAGTGGCCTCTTCGGAGCTTGGCTCCGATGAAGGTAAGGGATACGTCGAAGGTAACTGGGAGAACCGACAGAGAGCCCCGGTGGTGGTGGGGACCTCAAAGGGCTGCCAGGGCAGGCGAGTGCAACGAACACCCGTCACCTTGGTTCCTTCTGTGTTGGAGCGCCATCTGGTGGGTAGACGTTTCAGAGCCTGGCTCTGATGAAGGTAAGATGTAGGTTGATGTTTAGGTGGGAGACCAAAGAGAAGGGAGCAGGGGTTGGTGGGGCTGAGGAGGGGCTGCCAAGAGATCGTGAGGGCCAGCACCAGCCTTCATTCCTGGCCATGTCTGCCCCTGAGCCCCATGTGGAGGGTGGCCGCTTCGGAGCTTGTCCCTGATGAGGGTCAGGGCTAGGTTGAGGTTAGGTGGGAGAACCGGCACAGAGCCACAGTGTTGATGGGGCTGCCTAGGGAGTGCAAACGGAAGGCGAGGTCCAGCATCAGCCTTGATTCCTGGCTATCTCAGTGCCTAGGGCCCTCGTGGAGGGTGGCCGCTTGGGAGCTTGGCTCTGATGAGGGTAAGGGATGTGTCGAGGATAATAAGGAGAACAGACACAGAGCCCCAGTGTTGGTGGGGCTGAGAAGGGGCTGCCAAGAGATCGTGAGGGCCAGCATGAACCTTGATTCCTGGCTACCTCAGTGCCTAAGACCCACGTGGAGGGTGGCCGCTCCGAAGTTTGGCCCTGAGGAGGGTAAGGGGTAGCTTGATGTTAGGTGCGAGCAGAGGCACAGAGCCCCGGTGTTGGTGGGGCTGCGAAGAGATCGTGAGGGCCAGCATCAACCTTGATTCCGGGCTACCTCAGTGCCAAGCCCCATGCGGTGCGTGGCTGCTTCAGAGCTTGGCTCTGCTGAGGATAAGGGATATGTCGAGGATAGGTGGAAGAACAGACTCAGAACCCCGGTGTTGGTGGGGCTGAGAAGGGACTGCCAAGAAATCGTGAGGGCCAGCATCAGCCTTGATTCCTGGTTACTTCTGTGCCTGAGCCCCATGAGGTGGGTGGCCGCTTCGGAGCTTGGCTCTGATGAGGGTAAGGGATGTGTCGAGGATAATTGGGAGAAGAGACACAGAGCCCTAGTGTTGGTGGGGCTGAGAAGGTGCTGCCAAGAGATCGTGAGGGCCAGCATCAGTCTTGGTTCCTGGCTACTTCAGTGCCAAGCCCCATGTGGAGGGTGGCCACTTCGAAGCTTGGCTCCGATGAGGGTCAGGGCTAGGTTGAGCTTAGGTGGGAGAACAGGCAGAGAGCCCCGGTGTTAGTGGGGATTTCAAAGGGCTGCCAGGGCAGGCGAGTTCAACAGTCAGTCAATCTTGGTTCCCTCTGTGTTGGAGCGCCATCTAGTGGGTAGACGTTTTAGACCCTGAATCTGATGAAGGTAAGATGTAGGTTGATGTTTAGGTGGGAGACCATAGAGATGGGGGCAGTTGTTGGTGGGGCTGAGGAGGGGCTGCCAAGGGAACGTGAGGGCCAGCGTGAACCTTGGTTCCTGGCTACCTCAGTGCCTAAGGCCCACGTGAAGGATGGTTGCTTCGGAGCTTGGCTCTGATGAGGGTAAGGGATATGTCGAGGTTAGCTGAGAGAACAGACACAGAGCCCCGGTATTGGTAGGGCTGAGAAGGGGCTGCCAAGAGATCGTGAGGGCCAGCATCAACCTGGATTCCTGGCTACCTCACTGCCAAAGCCCTATGAGGCGGGTTGTTGCTTCAGAGCTTGTCTGTGAAGCGGGTAACTGCTAGGTCGAGGTTAGTTGAGAGAACAGACACAGAGCCCCGGTTTGGTGGGGCCGCCAAGGGAAGGTGAGAGCCGGCATCAACCTTGATTCCTGGCTACCTCAGTGCTTAGGCCCATGTGGTGGGTGGCTGCTTCAGGCTTGGCTCTGCTGAGGATAAGGGATATGTCGAGGATAGATGGAAGAACAGACTCAGAGCCCCGGTGTTGGTGGGGCTGAGAAGGGACTGCTAAGAAATCGTGACGGCCAGCGTCAACCTTGATTCCTGGCTACTTCTGTGCCTTGAGCCCCATGCGGTGGGAGGCCGCTTCGGAGCTTGGCTCTGAAGTGGGTAAGTGCTAGGGTGAGGTTAGGTGGGAGAAGAGACACAGAGCCCCGGTGTTGGTGGGGCTGAGAAGGTGCTGCCAAGAGATCGTGAGGGCCAGCATCAACCTTGATTCCTGGCTACTTCAGTGCCTAAGCCCCCCGTGGAGAGTGGCCTCTTCGGAGCTTGGCTCCGATGAAGGTAAGGGATACGTCGAAGGTAACTGGGAGAACCGACAGAGAGCCCCGGTGGTGGTGGGGACCTCAAAGGGCTGCCAGGGCAGGCGAGTGCAACGAACACCCGTCACCTTGGTTCCTTCTGTGTTGGAGCGCCATCTGGTGGGTAGACGTTTCAGAGCCTGGCTCTGATGAAGGTAAGATGTAGGTTGATGTTTAGGTGGGAGACCAAAGAGAAGGGAGCAGGGGTTGGTGGGGCTGAGGAGGGGCTGCCAAGAGATCGTGAGGGCCAGCACCAGCCTTCATTCCTGGCCATGTCTGCCCCTGAGCCCCATGTGGAGGGTGGCCGCTTCGGAGCTTGTCCCTGATGAGGGTCAGGGCTAGGTTGAGGTTAGGTGGGAGAACCGGCACAGAGCCACAGTGTTGATGGGGCTGCCTAGGGAGTGCAAACGGAAGGCGAGGTCCAGCATCAGCCTTGATTCCTGGCTATCTCAGTGCCTAGGGCCCTCGTGGAGGGTGGCCGCTTGGGAGCTTGGCTCTGATGAGGGTAAGGGATGTGTCGAGGATAATAAGGAGAACAGACACAGAGCCCCAGTGTTGGTGGGGCTGAGAAGGGGCTGCCAAGAGATCGTGAGGGCCAGCATGAACCTTGATTCCTGGCTACCTCAGTGCCTAAGACCCACGTGGAGGGTGGCCGCTCCGAAGTTTGGCCCTGAGGAGGGTAAGGGGTAGCTTGATGTTAGGTGCGAGCAGAGGCACAGAGCCCCGGTGTTGGTGGGGCTGCGAAGAGATCGTGAGGGCCAGCATCAACCTTGATTCCGGGCTACCTCAGTGCCAAGCCCCATGCCGTGCGTGGCTGCTTCAGAGCTTGGCTCTGCTGAGGATAAGGGATATGTCGAGGATAGGTGGAAGAACAGACTCAGAACCCCGGTGTTGGTGGGGCTGAGAAGGGACTGCCAAGAAATCGTGAGGGCCAGCATCAGCCTTGATTCCTGGTTACTTCTGTGCCTGAGCCCCATGAGGTGGGTGGCCGCTTCGGAGCTTGGCTCTGATGAGGGTAAGGGATGTGTCGAGGATAATTGGGAGAAGAGACACAGAGCCCTAGTGTTGGTGGGGCTGAGAAGGTGCTGCCAAGAGATCGTGAGGGCCAGCATCAGTCTTGGTTCCTGGCTACTTCAGTGCCAAGCCCCATGTGGAGGGTGGCCACTTCGAAGCTTGGCTCCGATGAGGGTCAGGGCTAGGTTGAGGTTAGGTGGGAGAACAGGCAGAGAGCCCCGGTGTTAGTGGGGATTTCAAAGGGCTGCCAGGGCAGGCGAGTTCAACAGTCAGTCAATCTTGGTTCCCTCTGTGTTGGAGCGCCATCTAGTGGGTAGACGTTTTAGACCCTGAATCTGATGAAGGTAAGATGTAGGTTGATGTTTAGGTGGGAGACCATAGAGATGGGGGCAGTTGTTGGTGGGGCTGAGGAGGGGCTGCCAAGGGAACGTGAGGGCCAGCGTGAACCTTGGTTCCTGGCTACCTCAGTGCCTAAGGCCCACGTGAAGGATGGTTGCTTCGGAGCTTGGCTCTGATGAGGGTAAGGGATATGTCGAGGTTAGCTGAGAGAACAGACACAGAGCCCCGGTATTGGTAGGGCTGAGAAGGGGCTGCCAAGAGATCGTGAGGGCCAGCATCAACCTGGATTCCTGGCTACCTCACTGCCAAAGCCCTATGAGGCGGGTTGTTGCTTCAGAGCTTGTCTGTGAAGCGGGTAACTGCTAGGTCGAGGTTAGTTGAGAGAACAGACACAGAGCCCCGGTTTGGTGGGGCCGCCAAGGGAAGGTGAGAGCCGGCATCAACCTTGATTCCTGGCTACCTCAGTGCTTAGGCCCATGTGGTGGGTGGCTGCTTCAGGCTTGGCTCTGCTGAGGATAAGGGATATGTCGAGGATAGATGGAAGAACAGACTCAGAGCCCCGGTGTTGGTGGGGCTGAGAAGGGACTGCTAAGAAATCGTGACGGCCAGCGTCAACCTTGATTCCTGGCTACTTCTGTGCCTTGAGCCCCATGCGGTGGGAGGCCGCTTCGGAGCTTGGCTCTGAAGTGGGTAAGTGCTAGGGTGAGGTTAGGTGGGAGAAGAGACACAGAGCCCCGGTGTTGGTGGGGCTGAGAAGGTGCTGCCAAGAGATCGTGAGGGCCAGCATCAACCTTGATTCCTGGCTACTTCAGTGCCTAAGCCCCCCGTGGAGAGTGGCCTCTTCGGAGCTTGGCTCCGATGAAGGTAAGGGATACGTCGAAGGTAACTGGGAGAACCGACAGAGAGCCCCGGTGGTGGTGGGGACCTCAAAGGGCTGCCAGGGCAGGCGAGTGCAACGAACACCCGTCACCTTGGTTCCTTCTGTGTTGGAGCGCCATCTGGTGGGTAGACGTTTCAGAGCCTGGCTCTGATGAAGGTAAGATGTAGGTTGATGTTTAGGTGGGAGACCAAAGAGAAGGGAGCAGGGGTTGGTGGGGCTGAGGAGGGGCTGCCAAGAGATCGTGAGGGCCAGCACCAGCCTTCATTCCTGGCCATGTCTGCCCCTGAGCCCCATGTGGAGGGTGGCCGCTTCGGAGCTTGTCCCTGATGAGGGTCAGGGCTAGGTTGAGGTTAGGTGGGAGAACCGGCACAGAGCCACAGTGTTGATGGGGCTGCCTAGGGAGTGCAAACGGAAGGCGAGGTCCAGCATCAGCCTTGATTCCTGGCTATCTCAGTGCCTAGGGCCCTCGTGGAGGGTGGCCGCTTGGGAGCTTGGCTCTGATGAGGGTAAGGGATGTGTCGAGGATAATAAGGAGAACAGACACAGAGCCCCAGTGTTGGTGGGGCTGAGAAGGGGCTGCCAAGAGATCGTGAGGGCCAGCATGAACCTTGATTCCTGGCTACCTCAGTGCCTAAGACCCACGTGGAGGGTGGCCGCTCCGAAGTTTGGCCCTGAGGAGGGTAAGGGGTAGCTTGATGTTAGGTGCGAGCAGAGGCACAGAGCCCCGGTGTTGGTGGGGCTGCGAAGAGATCGTGAGGGCCAGCATCAACCTTGATTCCGGGCTACCTCAGTGCCAAGCCCCATGCCGTGCGTGGCTGCTTCAGAGCTTGGCTCTGCTGAGGATAAGGGATATGTCGAGGATAGGTGGAAGAACAGACTCAGAACCCCGGTGTTGGTGGGGCTGAGAAGGGACTGCCAAGAAATCGTGAGGGCCAGCATCAGCCTTGATTCCTGGTTACTTCTGTGCCTGAGCCCCATGAGGTGGGTGGCCGCTTCGGAGCTTGGCTCTGATGAGGGTAAGGGATGTGTCGAGGATAATTGGGAGAAGAGACACAGAGCCCTAGTGTTGGTGGGGCTGAGAAGGTGCTGCCAAGAGATCGTGAGGGCCAGCATCAGTCTTGGTTCCTGGCTACTTCAGTGCCAAGCCCCATGTGGAGGGTGGCCACTTCGAAGCTTGGCTCCGATGAGGGTCAGGGCTAGGTTGAGCTTAGGTGGGAGAACAGGCAGAGAGCCCCGGTGTTAGTGGGGATTTCAAAGGGCTGCCAGGGCAGGCGAGTTCAACAGTCAGTCAATCTTGGTTCCCTCTGTGTTGGAGCGCCATCTAGTGGGTAGACGTTTTAGACCCTGAATCTGATGAAGGTAAGATGTAGGTTGATGTTTAGGTGGGAGACCATAGAGATGGGGGCAGTTGTTGGTGGGGCTGAGGAGGGGCTGCCAAGGGAACGTGAGGGCCAGCGTGAACCTTGGTTCCTGGCTACCTCAGTGCCTAAGGCCCACGTGAAGGATGGTTGCTTCGGAGCTTGGCTCTGATGAGGGTAAGGGATATGTCGAGGTTAGCTGAGAGAACAGACACAGAGCCCCGGTATTGGTAGGGCTGAGAAGGGGCTGCCAAGAGATCGTGAGGGCCAGCATCAACCTGGATTCCTGGCTACCTCACTGCCAAAGCCCTATGAGGCGGGTTGTTGCTTCAGAGCTTGTCTGTGAAGCGGGTAACTGCTAGGTCGAGGTTAGTTGAGAGAACAGACACAGAGCCCCGGTTTGGTGGGGCCGCCAAGGGAAGGTGAGAGCCGGCATCAACCTTGATTCCTGGCTACCTCAGTGCTTAGGCCCATGTGGTGGGTGGCTGCTTCAGGCTTGGCTCTGCTGAGGATAAGGGATATGTCGAGGATAGATGGAAGAACAGACTCAGAGCCCCGGTGTTGGTGGGGCTGAGAAGGGACTGCTAAGAAATCGTGACGGCCAGCGTCAACCTTGATTCCTGGCTACTTCTGTGCCTTGAGCCCCATGCGGTGGGAGGCCGCTTCGGAGCTTGGCTCTGAAGTGGGTAAGTGCTAGGGTGAGGTTAGGTGGGAGAAGAGACACAGAGCCCCGGTGTTGGTGGGGCTGAGAAGGTGCTGCCAAGAGATCGTGAGGGCCAGCATCAACCTTGATTCCTGGCTACTTCAGTGCCTAAGCCCCCCGTGGAGAGTGGCCTCTTCGGAGCTTGGCTCCGATGAAGGTAAGGGATACGTCGAAGGTAACTGGGAGAACCGACAGAGAGCCCCGGTGGTGGTGGGGACCTCAAAGGGCTGCCAGGGCAGGCGAGTGCAACGAACACCCGTCACCTTGGTTCCTTCTGTGTTGGAGCGCCATCTGGTGGGTAGACGTTTCAGAGCCTGGCTCTGATGAAGGTAAGATGTAGGTTGATGTTTAGGTGGGAGACCAAAGAGAAGGGAGCAGGGGTTGGTGGGGCTGAGGAGGGGCTGCCAAGAGATCGTGAGGGCCAGCACCAGCCTTCATTCCTGGCCATGTCTGCCCCTGAGCCCCATGTGGAGGGTGGCCGCTTCGGAGCTTGTCCCTGATGAGGGTCAGGGCTAGGTTGAGGTTAGGTGGGAGAACCGGCACAGAGCCACAGTGTTGATGGGGCTGCCTAGGGAGTGCAAACGGAAGGCGAGGTCCAGCATCAGCCTTGATTCCTGGCTATCTCAGTGCCTAGGGCCCTCGTGGAGGGTGGCCGCTTGGGAGCTTGGCTCTGATGAGGGTAAGGGATGTGTCGAGGATAATAAGGAGAACAGACACAGAGCCCCAGTGTTGGTGGGGCTGAGAAGGGGCTGCCAAGAGATCGTGAGGGCCAGCATGAACCTTGATTCCTGGCTACCTCAGTGCCTAAGACCCACGTGGAGGGTGGCCGCTCCGAAGTTTGGCCCTGAGGAGGGTAAGGGGTAGCTTGATGTTAGGTGCGAGCAGAGGCACAGAGCCCCGGTGTTGGTGGGGCTGCGAAGAGATCGTGAGGGCCAGCATCAACCTTGATTCCGGGCTACCTCAGTGCCAAGCCCCATGCCGTGCGTGGCTGCTTCAGAGCTTGGCTCTGCTGAGGATAAGGGATATGTCGAGGATAGGTGGAAGAACAGACTCAGAACCCCGGTGTTGGTGGGGCTGAGAAGGGACTGCCAAGAAATCGTGAGGGCCAGCATCAGCCTTGATTCCTGGTTACTTCTGTGCCTGAGCCCCATGAGGTGGGTGGCCGCTTCGGAGCTTGGCTCTGATGAGGGTAAGGGATGTGTCGAGGATAATTGGGAGAAGAGACACAGAGCCCTAGTGTTGGTGGGGCTGAGAAGGTGCTGCCAAGAGATCGTGAGGGCCAGCATCAGTCTTGGTTCCTGGCTACTTCAGTGCCAAGCCCCATGTGGAGGGTGGCCACTTCGAAGCTTGGCTCCGATGAGGGTCAGGGCTAGGTTGAGCTTAGGTGGGAGAACAGGCAGAGAGCCCCGGTGTTAGTGGGGATTTCAAAGGGCTGCCAGGGCAGGCGAGTTCAACAGTCAGTCAATCTTGGTTCCCTCTGTGTTGGAGCGCCATCTAGTGGGTAGACGTTTTAGACCCTGAATCTGATGAAGGTAAGATGTAGGTTGATGTTTAGGTGGGAGACCATAGAGATGGGGGCAGTTGTTGGTGGGGCTGAGGAGGGGCTGCCAAGGGAACGTGAGGGCCAGCGTGAACCTTGGTTCCTGGCTACCTCAGTGCCTAAGGCCCACGTGAAGGATGGTTGCTTCGGAGCTTGGCTCTGATGAGGGTAAGGGATATGTCGAGGTTAGCTGAGAGAACAGACACAGAGCCCCGGTATTGGTAGGGCTGAGAAGGGGCTGCCAAGAGATCGTGAGGGCCAGCATCAACCTGGATTCCTGGCTACCTCACTGCCAAAGCCCTATGAGGCGGGTTGTTGCTTCAGAGCTTGTCTGTGAAGCGGGTAACTGCTAGGTCGAGGTTAGTTGAGAGAACAGACACAGAGCCCCGGTTTGGTGGGGCCGCCAAGGGAAGGTGAGAGCCGGCATCAACCTTGATTCCTGGCTACCTCAGTGCTTAGGCCCATGTGGTGGGTGGCTGCTTCAGGCTTGGCTCTGCTGAGGATAAGGGATATGTCGAGGATAGATGGAAGAACAGACTCAGAGCCCCGGTGTTGGTGGGGCTGAGAAGGGACTGCTAAGAAATCGTGACGGCCAGCGTCAACCTTGATTCCTGGCTACTTCTGTGCCTTGAGCCCCATGCGGTGGGAGGCCGCTTCGGAGCTTGGCTCTGAAGTGGGTAAGTGCTAGGGTGAGGTTAGGTGGGAGAAGAGACACAGAGCCCCGGTGTTGGTGGGGCTGAGAAGGTGCTGCCAAGAGATCGTGAGGGCCAGCATCAACCTTGATTCCTGGCTACTTCAGTGCCTAAGCCCCCCGTGGAGAGTGGCCTCTTCGGAGCTTGGCTCCGATGAAGGTAAGGGATACGTCGAAGGTAACTGGGAGAACCGACAGAGAGCCCCGGTGGTGGTGGGGACCTCAAAGGGCTGCCAGGGCAGGCGAGTGCAACGAACACCCGTCACCTTGGTTCCTTCTGTGTTGGAGCGCCATCTGGTGGGTAGACGTTTCAGAGCCTGGCTCTGATGAAGGTAAGATGTAGGTTGATGTTTAGGTGGGAGACCAAAGAGAAGGGAGCAGGGGTTGGTGGGGCTGAGGAGGGGCTGCCAAGAGATCGTGAGGGCCAGCACCAGCCTTCATTCCTGGCCATGTCTGCCCCTGAGCCCCATGTGGAGGGTGGCCGCTTCGGAGCTTGTCCCTGATGAGGGTCAGGGCTAGGTTGAGGTTAGGTGGGAGAACCGGCACAGAGCCACAGTGTTGATGGGGCTGCCTAGGGAGTGCAAACGGAAGGCGAGGTCCAGCATCAGCCTTGATTCCTGGCTATCTCAGTGCCTAGGGCCCTCGTGGAGGGTGGCCGCTTGGGAGCTTGGCTCTGATGAGGGTAAGGGATGTGTCGAGGATAATAAGGAGAACAGACACAGAGCCCCAGTGTTGGTGGGGCTGAGAAGGGGCTGCCAAGAGATCGTGAGGGCCAGCATGAACCTTGATTCCTGGCTACCTCAGTGCCTAAGACCCACGTGGAGGGTGGCCGCTCCGAAGTTTGGCCCTGAGGAGGGTAAGGGGTAGCTTGATGTTAGGTGCGAGCAGAGGCACAGAGCCCCGGTGTTGGTGGGGCTGCGAAGAGATCGTGAGGGCCAGCATCAACCTTGATTCCGGGCTACCTCAGTGCCAAGCCCCATGCCGTGCGTGGCTGCTTCAGAGCTTGGCTCTGCTGAGGATAAGGGATATGTCGAGGATAGGTGGAAGAACAGACTCAGAACCCCGGTGTTGGTGGGGCTGAGAAGGGACTGCCAAGAAATCGTGAGGGCCAGCATCAGCCTTGATTCCTGGTTACTTCTGTGCCTGAGCCCCATGAGGTGGGTGGCCGCTTCGGAGCTTGGCTCTGATGAGGGTAAGGGATGTGTCGAGGATAATTGGGAGAAGAGACACAGAGCCCTAGTGTTGGTGGGGCTGAGAAGGTGCTGCCAAGAGATCGTGAGGGCCAGCATCAGTCTTGGTTCCTGGCTACTTCAGTGCCAAGCCCCATGTGGAGGGTGGCCACTTCGAAGCTTGGCTCCGATGAGGGTCAGGGCTAGGTTGAGCTTAGGTGGGAGAACAGGCAGAGAGCCCCGGTGTTAGTGGGGATTTCAAAGGGCTGCCAGGGCAGGCGAGTTCAACAGTCAGTCAATCTTGGTTCCCTCTGTGTTGGAGCGCCATCTAGTGGGTAGACGTTTTAGACCCTGAATCTGATGAAGGTAAGATGTAGGTTGATGTTTAGGTGGGAGACCATAGAGATGGGGGCAGTTGTTGGTGGGGCTGAGGAGGGGCTGCCAAGGGAACGTGAGGGCCAGCGTGAACCTTGGTTCCTGGCTACCTCAGTGCCTAAGGCCCACGTGAAGGATGGTTGCTTCGGAGCTTGGCTCTGATGAGGGTAAGGGATATGTCGAGGTTAGCTGAGAGAACAGACACAGAGCCCCGGTATTGGTAGGGCTGAGAAGGGGCTGCCAAGAGATCGTGAGGGCCAGCATCAACCTGGATTCCTGGCTACCTCACTGCCAAAGCCCTATGAGGCGGGTTGTTGCTTCAGAGCTTGTCTGTGAAGCGGGTAACTGCTAGGTCGAGGTTAGTTGAGAGAACAGACACAGAGCCCCGGTTTGGTGGGGCCGCCAAGGGAAGGTGAGAGCCGGCATCAACCTTGATTCCTGGCTACCTCAGTGCTTAGGCCCATGTGGTGGGTGGCTGCTTCAGGCTTGGCTCTGCTGAGGATAAGGGATATGTCGAGGATAGATGGAAGAACAGACTCAGAGCCCCGGTGTTGGTGGGGCTGAGAAGGGACTGCTAAGAAATCGTGACGGCCAGCGTCAACCTTGATTCCTGGCTACTTCTGTGCCTTGAGCCCCATGCGGTGGGAGGCCGCTTCGGAGCTTGGCTCTGAAGTGGGTAAGTGCTAGGGTGAGGTTAGGTGGGAGAAGAGACACAGAGCCCCGGTGTTGGTGGGGCTGAGAAGGTGCTGCCAAGAGATCGTGAGGGCCAGCATCAACCTTGATTCCTGGCTACTTCAGTGCCTAAGCCCCCCGTGGAGAGTGGCCTCTTCGGAGCTTGGCTCCGATGAAGGTAAGGGATACGTCGAAGGTAACTGGGAGAACCGACAGAGAGCCCCGGTGGTGGTGGGGACCTCAAAGGGCTGCCAGGGCAGGCGAGTGCAACGAACACCCGTCACCTTGGTTCCTTCTGTGTTGGAGCGCCATCTGGTGGGTAGACGTTTCAGAGCCTGGCTCTGATGAAGGTAAGATGTAGGTTGATGTTTAGGTGGGAGACCAAAGAGAAGGGAGCAGGGGTTGGTGGGGCTGAGGAGGGGCTGCCAAGAGATCGTGAGGGCCAGCACCAGCCTTCATTCCTGGCCATGTCTGCCCCTGAGCCCCATGTGGAGGGTGGCCGCTTCGGAGCTTGTCCCTGATGAGGGTCAGGGCTAGGTTGAGGTTAGGTGGGAGAACCGGCACAGAGCCACAGTGTTGATGGGGCTGCCTAGGGAGTGCAAACGGAAGGCGAGGTCCAGCATCAGCCTTGATTCCTGGCTATCTCAGTGCCTAGGGCCCTCGTGGAGGGTGGCCGCTTGGGAGCTTGGCTCTGATGAGGGTAAGGGATGTGTCGAGGATAATAAGGAGAACAGACACAGAGCCCCAGTGTTGGTGGGGCTGAGAAGGGGCTGCCAAGAGATCGTGAGGGCCAGCATGAACCTTGATTCCTGGCTACCTCAGTGCCTAAGACCCACGTGGAGGGTGGCCGCTCCGAAGTTTGGCCCTGAGGAGGGTAAGGGGTAGCTTGATGTTAGGTGCGAGCAGAGGCACAGAGCCCCGGTGTTGGTGGGGCTGCGAAGAGATCGTGAGGGCCAGCATCAACCTTGATTCCGGGCTACCTCAGTGCCAAGCCCCATGCCGTGCGTGGCTGCTTCAGAGCTTGGCTCTGCTGAGGATAAGGGATATGTCGAGGATAGGTGGAAGAACAGACTCAGAACCCCGGTGTTGGTGGGGCTGAGAAGGGACTGCCAAGAAATCGTGAGGGCCAGCATCAGCCTTGATTCCTGGTTACTTCTGTGCCTGAGCCCCATGAGGTGGGTGGCCGCTTCGGAGCTTGGCTCTGATGAGGGTAAGGGATGTGTCGAGGATAATTGGGAGAAGAGACACAGAGCCCTAGTGTTGGTGGGGCTGAGAAGGTGCTGCCAAGAGATCGTGAGGGCCAGCATCAGTCTTGGTTCCTGGCTACTTCAGTGCCAAGCCCCATGTGGAGGGTGGCCACTTCGAAGCTTGGCTCCGATGAGGGTCAGGGCTAGGTTGAGCTTAGGTGGGAGAACAGGCAGAGAGCCCCGGTGTTAGTGGGGATTTCAAAGGGCTGCCAGGGCAGGCGAGTTCAACAGTCAGTCAATCTTGGTTCCCTCTGTGTTGGAGCGCCATCTGGTGGGTAGACGTTTTAGACCCTGAATCTGATGAAGGTAAGATGTAGGTTGATGTTTAGGTGGGAGACCATAGAGATGGGGGCAGTTGTTGGTGGGGCTGAGGAGGGGCTGCCAAGGGAACGTGAGGGCCAGCGTGAACCTTGGTTCCTGGCTACCTCAGTGCCTAAGGCCCACGTGAAGGATGGTTGCTTCGGAGCTTGGCTCTGATGAGGGTAAGGGATATGTCGAGGTTAGCTGAGAGAACAGACACAGAGCCCCGGTATTGGTAGGGCTGAGAAGGGGCTGCCAAGAGATCGTGAGGGCCAGCATCAACCTGGATTCCTGGCTACCTCACTGCCAAAGCCCTATGAGGCGGGTTGTTGCTTCAGAGCTTGTCTGTGAAGCGGGTAACTGCTAGGTCGAGGTTAGTTGAGAGAACAGACACAGAGCCCCGGTTTGGTGGGGCCGCCAAGGGAAGGTGAGAGCCGGCATCAACCTTGATTCCTGGCTACCTCAGTGCTTAGGCCCATGTGGTGGGTGGCTGCTTCAGGCTTGGCTCTGCTGAGGATAAGGGATATGTCGAGGATAGATGGAAGAACAGACTCAGAGCCCCGGTGTTGGTGGGGCTGAGAAGGGACTGCTAAGAAATCGTGACGGCCAGCGTCAACCTTGATTCCTGGCTACTTCTGTGCCTTGAGCCCCATGCGGTGGGAGGCCGCTTCGGAGCTTGGCTCTGAAGTGGGTAAGTGCTAGGGTGAGGTTAGGTGGGAGAAGAGACACAGAGCCCCGGTGTTGGTGGGGCTGAGAAGGTGCTGCCAAGAGATCGTGAGGGCCAGCATCAACCTTGATTCCTGGCTACTTCAGTGCCTAAGCCCCCCGTGGAGAGTGGCCTCTTCGGAGCTTGGCTCCGATGAAGGTAAGGGATACGTCGAAGGTAACTGGGAGAACCGACAGAGAGCCCGGTGGTGGTGGGGACCTCAAAGGGCTGCCAGGGCAGGCGAGTGCAACGAACACCCGTCACCTTGGTTCCTTCTGTGTTGGAGCGCCATCTGGTGGGTAGACGTTTCAGAGCCTGGCTCTGATGAAGGTAAGATGTAGGTTGATGTTTAGGTGGGAGACCAAAGAGAAGGGAGCAGGGGTTGGTGGGGCTGAGGAGGGGCTGCCAAGAGATCGTGAGGGCCAGCACCAGCCTTCATTCCTGGCCATGTCTGCCCCTGAGCCCCATGTGGAGGGTGGCCGCTTCGGAGCTTGTCCCTGATGA